>NC_057350.1:95827636-96156921 GCF_016509475.1 Prionailurus bengalensis | reverse complement strand
ATTAAGTGTACCATGCTGATCAATTCAGGCAAAACACCTCACCCCTAAAGAAGGAATGGTGTGGGAGTTGTCTTTTTTCACTTCCTTGGCTGCTACCAATATTGCTTAACTCCATCTAATTACCCAATTGTCTGGTCTCTGGGATTATGAATCTAATGACCTATAACTTATAGTGAATTTTGGATGAACTTTGCTCCATTGTCAAGTGATGGGAGCAGCAGGCCCTGTCCTCTTTCTTCTTGAACACACTGTTCTCTGTGGTGATATCTCCTTGAGCAATGGCAATGATTGTATATAACCTCCAGAGTAGAAAGTGTGTTAAACTTCTCCATAATCGGCTTCTTAAAATGATAGGTGGACAGTATAGCATGGTGGGTATTCTAAACAAGGGCTTGGAATGAACTTCCAAGCAGTGCAAGTAGTCATTTCCATCCATTCTTACAAGGTTATGATGTGAATGGCGGGCAGGGGTGGTGAAGAGTGCGAAAACGCTGTATTCTCTACCTTTGGAAAGCAGTTTGGAGGGACAAGCATGAGACTGGGAGTCAGAGAATCTAGTTACAGTGCTGCTTTGGGCGGAGGTGAAGGAAGAGTGGCCAGAGGAAAAGAGTGGGGGATAACCAATCGAACCTAAATATGCACAGACTAACTAGACTGTGACATAAAATTTAAGACCGCAAGTCTGGATAAATTAAGAGTGTGCAAATGGGTGAAATATTCAAACTTGTTACAAAGAGGTCTGGTGCTCTGGGGTCTGAAATCCTATCTGATGTGCTGTGTGTGCTAGCAGCTTCATTTTCCTGAAGGATCCCTCATCTAGAAAATAGAGAGGCTGTGATCATTTCTATGCAGGCATGAACAGCATATTATTTACAGAACCACCAGAGATTAAGATACCTTCTGTTCAGGCTATGCCTCTATAATCTCTGGCGGTTTGAAATGAGGCAGGGGAAGAATGTCATGCCCATGTGTTCGGAATGCTGTTTGTGTTTGTGTTTCTGAAGAGAATGCTCTCTCATGTAGATAGAAGCAGCCCAGGATCTGATCTATCATCTGGCTGTAATGAAGAAACTATACCTTCATAGTGAGCAATGGAAAACTCGGAGCTTCATAAATACTTAATAATCACCATTTGTGTTACATTGGGTTATGCTCAGATGATGAATAAAATCCCCGAAGGCAGCACAGAGCAGGACAAAATGCTATGAACTAAGAGGATGGACCAGGCTCTAGTCTTTGTCCTGTCACTAATTTGCTGCTGACCTTGGGCAAGTCACTTAATGTCTCTGGGTTTTAATTACTTCAACTGTAAAATATAGGCAAAGGGGAAGGCCAATATGATTTCTGAGGTTCCTTCTAGCCAGGAAATTAGACTTCATGATTCTGGCCATGAACCAACACTGAAATCAGTGGCATTTCTAAAATAGTCATAAAAACTGTCTTCAAAGATAAACTTTAGGCTGAATAAATACATCCACCCAGCTGTATTCAAGTTTCTTCAGAGTCTTTTTCAATATGACCTTCCACTTTTCCAGCCAGGTCTCTAACTAACCACATCAGCCTATGTCATTTACATTCACTCTGTTTACGCTGCTCCCATTTCTACAAGAGCCTTCCCTCTTATTTATGCACATGAGAAAATATCGCATATCATTCAAAGTATAATTTCATTGTACTTTCTCTATGGACGTAAATTATTCCCTGGTCTCTCCTTGAGGCTCCCCTGTAACATGTTACAGCATATAATGATATGTTGCATACACGATTAGTGGAGTTTACATCCATCTGACTGCTGCAGAGGCAGAAGTAGACTTACGCATCCTATAATTGACTTTGGTATTGGTGGGGTAGGTGACTAGTTTAGCAAGCCAGACACTAGAGCTAAAGAATAAAAGGATGTGTATGAAATGTGCAAAATAATATATTAAATATATCACATATATTTATTATCTTATATAAGTTATTATTATATAATCACACAGCTGTTGGAATGGCTAAACTCAACAACACAGGAGCACAACTGATGTCGGTGAGGATGCAGAAGAAGGGGAACCTTCTTGGACTGTTGGTGGGAATGCAAACGGGTGCAGCCACTCCAGAAAACAGTATGGAGTTTATACAAAAAGTTAAAAAGAGAACTCTCCTACAATCCAGCAATTGCACTGCTAGGTATTTGCTCAAAGAATACAAAAATAATAATTCAAAGGGTTACATGCACCGGGATGTTCATAGCAGCATTATCTACAATAGCCAAATTATGGAAACAGCCCAAGTGTCCATCAACCAACGAATGGGTAAAGAAGAATATTACTCAGCCGTGAAAAAGAATGAAACCTTGCCATTTGCAATGACACAGGAGGAGCTAGAGAGTATTATGCTAAGTGAAATAAGTCAGAGAAAGACAAAGGATTTACTTATATGTAGAGTTTAAGAAACAAGACAAATGAGCAAAGGGGAAAAAAGGAGAGAGAGGTAAACCAAGAAACAGACTCTTACCTATAGAGAAAAACCTGATGGTTACTGGAGGGGAGGTCAGTGGGGTAATGGGTTAAACAGGTGGTGGGGATTAAGGAGTGTACATGTTGTGATGAGCACCAGGTGTTATGTGGAACAGGTGTTATATAGTGTTGAATCACTATATTGTACGCCTGAAACTACTATTGCTTTGTATGCAAACCAATTGGAATTTAAGTAAAACCTTTTAAAATTAAAAAATAAAAACATGTATACAAATAATATTTATTTATTACATTATATAAGTTTTTACATAATCATATATTTACACAATAAAAATGTATGTACATGCTAGGCTGCTGTCAGAGCATTCTATTTATTAGACATGACATATTAAGTACAGGATGTCCGTGAACAGATTAAGCACATGTTGAAATCCGCAGTAGAATAGATGGGTACTGTGGTATATGTATTTAACGATTAATAACTGAATCCCACCACCAGAAAATGATGCTTTGAAACTCTCTCTCTCTCTCTCTCTCTGCCTTAAAAGCTGTCTAGATGGTTACTCTGAGTCAAAAACTTGGAGACAGAAGCCAGAAGATGCCACTGAACAATGAAGATGTGGGAGGGTGACTTCTGTAGTTTCAGAAGGTGCTGAATCCTATACCAGCATCCATCCATTTCTGGCAATGCAGGCTGTCCACACATGCTGGGGAAAACACAGCAGAATGGTTCTAATTGCACGCAGCAGCTTGCAAAGCACCAACTTTCAGTACCAAACCATTGAAATAATTGATCAATGGTATCAAATGCAAAAGGACAAGAGCCATCTTGCAGAAAGACAATGAAGATCAGTCTACAAGCCTCATCAGACCCAGAGACCTGAAGTTCTATTTACTCTCTTGATTGCTCTTCTAGTCAGAAAATGTAGGTGAGATGGAAAATCCCCCAGAAAAGGGGCTTGTGTGTTAAGTGGCCTGTAAATGACGCACATCAGTTATCTGAGAGACCAGTGCTTTACAAAGGAGGCAGTGTGCATGGTGGTTAAGAGCATAAAGCTATATCAATTTGGGCAGGTTATTTAATTACTTTGGGACCCAGTTTTCTCACCTGCAAAATGGGGATACTAGCATTACCAACAGGATAGGGTCACAGTAAATTTAAATAAGTCAATAATTATTAGCTATCGTCATAAGTGCTGTTAGTATGAATATTGTTACTGAATGAAGTACTAGCATGAAACGGAGCCTCCAATAAGTAGTGATGTAAAAATAAGAATCCGGATTTGTTTTTTATGATGTGGTCTGCGTGAGGCAGAACATGGATAATTTAAATCCTTGGCCTCATTTCATAAAACTATAGAATGTTAGAGCGTATAGGATCTGAAACTATTTAATTCAAATTTCTTGTTTTTAGAGATGAAGATGATGAAGGTAAGAGGAATTAAATTCTTGCCCAGGTTCTCACAAGGATTCTGGGGTTTTGATGCTTTTCTTCTGGCTCGTAGTTCCACCCATGAAATTTCTACTTGTTGACTATCCTTGATTTTGCAGTTCTTTCATTTGGAGGTGCAAATGGAAATAATATGAAATCCAAATACATATACTTTCCTACTCCTAGTGGCCCTGGCAAAAGTTTGGTGGCTAAACTCATTGACTAAATAGGTTTTCATGACTAATGAAAAGATGTCTGAGGTTGAAATATACAAAGAGCAGTGGATTGAGAGAGAGGAGGCTCAAATCTTATTTCTGCCTTTGCTATTGACTTGGGTGAGGGTTCTCAGCCTCAATTTCTCTGTCAGATGAGAGAGTTGGGTTATGTGATCATTCCAAAACATTGGCACAATAATATATTGTATAAATATAATCTCTAATGAACAACAAAGTATTTATAATTATGAAGACAATTTGTCATCAGAATGTTCAAACACCTGGATGTAATTTTTAAAATTTGCTAATTATTTAAAAAACAAACAGAGAAAAAAACAACCTAATAAATGAACAGGCCGTGGAAATCAGCTTGCTCATTTGTAGGACAGTTTATTGGGTTGGAATATTTTGCCTTTGGCAAATGAGAATCAGTTAATTCTAGGTATTTGCTTATTGACTTGCTAGAATAGAATGATCTATTTTTCTTCCATTTTTGTCAGTAATGACCAGTCAAAACTCTTGAAAGAAGGCCCAATTATTCCTGGAAAAGGAAAATATTCTGTGACCTTCCAGACTGTGATGTCATCAGCTCTCTAATTAATGTATGTGCTTTCATTCTAAGCTTTCGTTCTAAGTCCTTCTGAATTTAGGAACAATAGTAATTGCCTGTAACAATCTTGCCAGTCAAATATTTTCTCAAGGAAATAAAGAAATATCTGTAAAGTCAAAAATAACATACAACTCTATTTTAAGCTTTGGCTTCATGGAGTTGCCTCATCACAGTGAGATTCAAGACCCTCGAGCTAATGTATCCCTTATTTCCTGGAGGAAGGCGGCAAGACCCAATTCTCAGGAGCAGTCTGTCCAGGCCACTTCTACTTATGGTTACAGGTGTGGTTATCAGGGTAAGATTTGATGTTCGGTGCTTGCCTCCTATTTCATTTGCTAAAGGAAAATGCCACAGGGTATACTTATTTCTTGGCTAGATGAGTGCATGGCATGAACCGACCTGGAACAATGGCCTGAATTCAACAAATATGTATTCAGCACTCATATGCCAGGCTATAGGGGTTCCAAACACCCATGGCTACCAATATAGGGCTACCTCAGTTACCTTATTTTTTAAATTTTATTTATTTTGAGAGAGAGAGAGAGAGAGTGAGAGAGAGAGAGAGAGAGAGAGAGAGAAAGAGAGCAGAGAGACAGGGAGAGTGAGAGAATCCCAGCAGGCTCTGCAGGGCTCAAACTCATGAGCCACGAGATCATGACCCGAGCCAAAGTCGACGCTTAACTGACTGAGCCACTGAGGTTCCCCTACCTCAGTTACTTTAAGTGAATGATTGCATGCTACCAGCATGAGTTTCAAAGCTACATTGTTAATTTTCTTTCCTGTGATATAAAATTATTGATATCCCTCAAGCTAAAGACAGTGAAAAGTAAGCTCTTTTCAGCTCCAAGGTAATGTATTCTCCCCCTTCCAAAATCCAAGCCCTTCCAGGAGACAAATAATTCCAATGAAATTAATAACCATGATTCCTAACAAAGGGTATCTGTTATTAAAGCTAGCATGAGCTACCAGAGACCAGAGTTGATAATCTCACTAATTTTCCCTTTAGTAAGATAATTTTATATGCAACAAAGACCTGAGAATGGTATGCTTGACCAGCATTTGGAGCTGAGAGTATGTTTCAGCTATTTCTCTGGTAGAGCATATTGTAAATTACCATGCGTGCCTTAACAAAGTCTGAACAAAGGTAATCTCGGGTTCCGAGAAAGGAAATAACCTGCCAGAGAACCAGAGATAGAATCTAGAGCCCTTAGCTACGCTCAGCTTGATTTTTCAGGAGGTTTACCTACCCGTTCCCAATAAAAAAATATATTACTTCATTGGGTTTTCAGGATTAATAGCAAACATAATACAATTAAGAATCGTCTGATAGAATAGTTTCCTTTGCAGACTTATTTTCTATAATACTTGAGCATTGTATTAACTTTTGTGTTGTAGGAGAAAAATATTTAAGTATCAAAATGGTGATCTATTAGAGAAGGCATGACTGTATTTGTGTGACTGTATTTTCTGACCCAGTCAGGCATATATAAAAAAAGCACTCCTACTTGAGTTATAAACACTGTAGATTAAAGTTCAGGCACAGGCAATAGATGCCAGGTTTGGGAGTAAATGTTAGCTAAGTTGTAGAAGTGCAGACAACACTGACTCCATGTTTGACCCTCCATCTTGTTCATGCCCATGAAGTGACCTTACTTGGGGCTACGTGTTCCAGGTTCCTTGGAAGTTAACGTGTGCCTTAACCAGAATGTGGGAAGGCTTGTTCTGATCTTCCCTACAGTTGCACACAGAAGGCTCCACGTTAGATGACTAGTAGAGACCAGTGGTGTACAGGTGTTGCCATTTTAGGTGCTTGCCCTTTGACCTCACCACAATGCCCCTTGTTCTATAAAAGGTATGGATTAAAGTTTGGAGGGGGTGGAGAATAGCTGCCTAGTGCCCTGGTACTTCTGGCCTCCCAGTCCCACCTGTTAGCAAGTTAAGTTTCTACTTATGACCCCAACACATTTTACCTTAGAGAATAGATAAAGACCCTTTATTTAAGGTCAGAATCCCTAATGCAACTTCAAGAATTCAGTCAAATTGATAGCCTTTACTTTTATTGTTGGGTTAATCAATGGATAAAATAGAAGTCTTCATAGATTCATGAGATGGGTAGTTCATTTCAATGAATAAATAGTAAAAATAGTCATTTTAAATCATCCCTTTTATCCACCCCTGCTCAAGAATATCAATAATACTTTTTCTGTTATCTGAAACACTATAGTAATGACAGGATAGTTATTGACAATTGATTTAAAGCTATTAGTTAACAGGTAAAAGCTATTTCAGAACCAATGAGACTTCCTAGGTATTTTTTTATCCTGAAGGAAATGTTCAGGGTCAAAGGAAGTAAACCACAAACAGTAAACAGTATTTCAATTCATAGAACTTAACCAACAAGAAATCTCAACAACCAAAAAGATTTTTTTCTTCAGCATTCTCCTTTACAGTGAAAAATGACAACAAAAGCAAAATATATTTATATGGGACTAAAAGCATTCAAAAATGCTGTTGGTTTAAGCTATCCTATTTGTTTATATACTATATAATATCTACGTGAGATTATCAACCATTACATAGCGATCATGCTCCCTGGAAAGTACTTTCATTTATCTACATTTTGAATCTCACAATAGCCTGTTGAGATAGGCTATTCTTGTCAACATTTTACAAATGAAGTAATGGAAATCTAGAGGGCCTTAAAATGTCACCAAGTAGTAAGTGGCAGATTTACTACTAACTCCAAGTCCCATATTCTTTCCATATTTATCATACTATACTTACTAAGACAAGATATACATACATATACGTGTAAACACACACACACACACACACAGGTTGTTACATGTATATGTGATATATATGTGTATAAAACTTGAATTTTGAATAAAAACTTCCAGGTTATTTCTAATATGGAATCCAGGAAACCAGCAAGACCCATTCATGGAATATTTTATTTCATGATAAAACAGAATTCATGTGAAGCAAATGCCAGAGGTCACCAGCTCCTTCAGTGGGACATGTACTCTCTTTGCTAGCCTTATTATCTTGAGCATATCTGGGCTTCTAGGGGTGTCCTAGGCCACAAGTGGCTTTTCCTCCTTTCTTGGCAGAAGTTTTAAAGCAGAATCCCAAGTTCTTCCCAATTCCAAGTTCTCAGTTGTTGTTGTGAGGATGTTTTTAGCACTTTCCAAAACAGCATCGTGCAATAGGACTTTCTACAATGCTGGAAATGTGCCATATTTGCACGGTTCAATAAGGTAGTTATTAGCCACATATGGTTATTGAGCACTTGAAATATGGCTAGTGTGATTAAAAATTGAAAATTTTAATTAAATGTTAATGTTAATTAATTAAAATTTAAATAGTTATATGTGGCCAGTGACACCATATTGAAGAGCAGTTCTAGACAGTTAAAGATTATGGTTCACAGGGCCCAGAGCACCTCAGGAACAGCATCCTTGCAAGATCACCCTGTGAGGGTACAATAGAAGTTATATATTTAATTATGAGTTGTGCCTTAATTCATTCTAGATGGGGTTTGAAGCAGAACGTTAATATTAGAATTAAGAAGGTATATAAGGATCTTTAAGTAAAGGATAACAAATGAAGGAAGAATATGTTGTGGTAAATATTGAGATAAAAGAACAGAACATTACCATTTGAAGTGAATTTGAATTTCTAAACTTTACACACTGGAAGAGGATAGAACAATTCAATTCAAGATAAAAATTTTCTCCTGCTTGCCAATGCAATAAAGTTGGGATTTTACTAGGGGCTGAAAGAGAAGCAAGAAGAAATACATAGAACATCAAATCTGCTGCATGTTAGTTACAGTGGACTAGAACTCTAAGATCACCTCTAATGAAATTATCTACTTGACAGAATTGTGAAGATCCAATGAAATTATTTACAAAAAGGAACTAGGAAAGTGCCTCACATTTGACTGATATTAGCATTTATAATGATAATTTATTTCTGCCTAGATCTTTTAAAGGCCTATTCCAAGTACCTGTGAGAACATAGAAAGGTGCTTAGGGGTATTTATTTTGGAAAGCTTGTTTTGTTGGGAATAGACCACAGAAGAGGAAATATAGACAACACAAAGGCAATGCCTTTGTGTAGAGAAATGCCATGCCCCCATCTCCATTTGCAAGTTGCTCCCATAGGGAGAACTGTTGTTGAGGAAGGGGGGTCAGGTATGTTGGGTCAGACTACATTGGAATAGTGAGACCAGAGTGAAAAAGAAAAGGAAGAAAATTTAAGATGAGCACTTGGATTTTAGGTATTTGTGGTATATTATTGCATATAGTTTACTGATGCTAATGTTCTTATCAAAGATAACCACAGAAGGAAGCAGGGAAGGGTATCTGAAGCACAATGAGGGTACTTGAAAGGCCACTGACCCTGGAACTGAGTTAACTGGGTTCCAATCCTAACTTTTCAATCATGTGACTTAGACTTATAATCATCTTTTGGTCCCCAAATTCTTCTTGTAAAACAATGATCTGAATGGTGCTCAAGGATCTTTAAGCCCTATTCCAGCCCTAAAGCTCAAGAGTATAGTTCTAAATATGAAAGCACATGTGGGCTCTAGTTCTCCAGATCCTGTGAAGCCCCACTGCTCTTTCGGGAGAGCCTGCTGTTTTAGTCCTCTAACTTGTTTCTGTAATTCTGAATCTCAACTTGTGTGAACAGTGATATCTCAATCAGCATGCACAAAAGCAGTTGGTATGGTGGGAGTTAGTGACAGTGGGTGGGTGAACAGATTAAAGAGGAAAGGGTTGGGAGAGAGAGTTGTGTGTGTGCAAAAGAAAGTAGACCTTCCTCTTTTGACATTCTTTTGCTACATTCTCCAATAAAGCTATCAAAAGCCAAATGCCAAAATGAGGGCATGAAAATAGCTTGGGGTTTGGAGTTAAGTAGACCTGAATTTGAATCCAAGCTCTGGATTCTAACTTCAGTTTTCTTATCCTTGTGATATTTGTAGTCAGCAGCTATTATGAAGCTTAAATGAGATAATGTTACCTAGTAGATAGCAGGTGCTCAGTAAATATTTTCTTAATTGCTCCCCCCCCCCCCCGAAATTGGCTTAATTCTTTCCCCATTTTACCCATAATGTAAAAGATTAGTCGAAGAAACAATCATGTAGGGCTGCTTAGAGGTCTGTATCTAGAGGATGTAAACAATCTGTGGTGGGGAGAGAAGGGTGCTGAAGAGAGTAAAAGCCATAGCCAGGAATAGAAAACCCAGCCTCTTCGTTAATGAAACCTCTTCGTCTGGTAGCCTCACAATTCTCTGGTTCCTGAAAGCCACAGAAGTGCTTATCAGAATAACAACCCTAACTGCTTTTCCAACACTTTACCAATAGGAAGATTAACCGCACAGGCCCAGGACATAGAAAGGGGAACCACACGACTTATTTCCACCTGAAGTTAGCAAAACTGGATCCTGGAGTGACACCCGCTGCTTGCTCCTCTACCCAGGAGTCGGAAAAACCTCTTTCCAAGAGGAGTCCAGGGGAAGGCAGAGAATCGGGGAACGCAGAGCTCCTAAACCCCTTTCTCCAGGTCGCTTGTTCCACCTGACCGTCTTTACGTGGCTCTAACGCAGTTTCAGCTTGCGGGAACCGCCGGCGAGCAGTGAGCCGCCAGTTGCCCGCGGTATTTAGCTCCCGGCCTCGCAGAACTTTCAGCACCGCGGACAGCGCCCTTCCCTGCTGTCAGCTCTGCGGCCCAGGCTCCTGCCTGGTGCTATCCTGCCTGGGATGTTCTTCAGGACCCCTTACTCCGGGCGACAGGCGGGTTATCACTCTGTGGTGCTTGTCAACTCCGGCCAGTGACTGGCCCCGCCACTTCGACGAGAATCCCACCTGCTCCCCCCACCCCACCCCACCCCACCCCAAGTTTTTCCTCTGAATTTGAATTCAGTTCAAGACTCTCGGTTCAGGACTCAGTGAATGAAGCCTCGCACAGGTAGTGGGGTGAGGAGTACCAGGAGTAGATGAGATCACTGCTGTTCTAGTTTTCCTTCCATCTTTCCCTGCCTTCCCTTTGCTTCTGGTCACTTGGCGATTTCTACCTTACTTTTCGATCACGATATAAAATAAACGTTGTGTGTGTATGTGTGTGTGGGGGCGGGGGGGGGGAAGATGACTCTGGATGGAGGAGGGGGTTTGGGGCTGTACCCGCGAGGCCACACTGCCTTACTCTGGCCCTCTTGATTTGTAGGAAACTGACGTGTTTGGGATGAGGGAAGAGAGAAAGCTCCGATGGGGTGAATAAGTGCGGGCGAGAATCCTCTCCCCCGGGGCTGCGCGCTCTGGCAAGAGAGCTTCCTTGGACACTTTTCCCATCACGTCCTTCTCGCTGCCCCGTCGCGTATCACCGCTCTCTGGGGACAGGAGCGCACCGGCCCTGTGTGGGTATCGGGCTCAGCTGGAGCCCCTTTGAAGAGTTTGCTCTCAGGTAAAAGGGCAGACGTTGTCCCCGCCCTCCCCTCGGGCTACAGCCGGAAAAGCCTCTCTTCCTTTCCGTGGGCTCAGTCCGAGGCCGAGAACCTAGCTGCGGGAGCCGGGTGTGTGACAAGGCAGGGAGGAAAGGACAGGCCCGGCATCTGTGGAGACCCGGGCGGCCCGGACACTGCTTGCGGCTCCCTCCTCTGCCTCTCACTCTGGCCGCGCCGGAGCTGCGTTTGCCCCAGCCCAGCCTGGCAGCTCCCGTGAGTCGGAGCCCGGCGTCCCCCGACCCTAGACCCTGTCCAGGCCCCATCCCGGGCCAGATACGGAAAGACCCCAACCCAGCTCCTTCCTTCTTCCAAGGGACCCCTTCCCGGCGGGCGCCCTCAGCCTCCGCGCCATGTTCCTGTTTCCCCTCCTCCTGTGGCTCCGGCTCCCTGGTTCATTCAACAAGAGGCGACCATCCTACTCGCGGGGGTCCAGTTGGGGTGCAGGGCGTGCGGAGGGGAACAGACTGCGGCGAAGGGGGACGTTCACTCACCGGAGAGCTGGAGGCGATGAACTAGCTGCAGGGACTGGTGGCTAGCCGTCTGCACTTACAGCGCCAGATTCTGTCTCTCCCACTATGATGCGGAGCGGTGGAGGCAAAGGAAGGCAGGAGGCAGCCGCTGCTGCTGAACAGCTCCTCAATTATTCAGTTCGCCCCCCTCCTCACCTCCCTCCGGGCGGCCTGTCAGTCCTCCCTCCAGCTCGCCTGTCTCCGCCTTTCTGGAGTCACGTGGGCGGCCCAACCCCTTACATTATTGAGCCGAGGCCTCTCACCAGACGCCCCCGCCTCCCAGCACACACACAGACACACACACACACACACACACACACACACAGACACACACACACACACACACACTCACTCAGCTATATGCCACTCTCAACTCCTCTCTGGCTTGCTGAGCCTCCGGGTGCTGCTTCCAGTATCTCAGGCTGTCCCGAAGCTTACTGGGCCTGATAAGGGCGCAGTTCTCTGCCCCTGGGAAAGCAGGACTAAGCAGATGTCTGCGGTGTCGGTGGGTTGAGAAGGCATCCGCCAACAGCTCCACCTTTGCTGGACTTGGCACTGAACAAAGCTGGCTCTCCAGACCTGCTTCCTACCCTCTGAAAGCTTCCCTCCTCTTTTGCTGAACCCTTGCTGCTCTTAAATTTCTTCCACTTCCCTCAGCATTGCTGGAAAGAAAGGATGGGAGAGATTGATTTCATCTCTCTTCTTAAAAAAAGGCAGACCCTCCTTCTCCAAAGCTCAAGTAGGTCAAATTTATCTTTGGGTTCTCAACATCTTATGAGTGGAAAGACTGTGGGTTTGAGTTTTGAAGACCCACCAAGAATTCTAGTCTGTGTGACCTTGGAGTATTTCATCTTCCTAACCTTTCTTCTCTCATCTATGAAATGACCACCTCACAGGACAGCTATGAAAATTGTAAATGATAATGTTCTTGAAATTGCCTAGCCCAGTGCTGGATACATATTTGTAACTCAATAAATAAACATTCTTTCCCTGTCTCTATTAAAATAAATTTCAGAAAACAAGAAGATTGTAATTTGTGCCAGCAGAACAGAATTATCTTTTGTAAGACTGGGAGGGGTATCTGTGAGGTCAAGCTAGAGAGATAACCAGTCTGAATGGGGACAGGAGAGACAGAAGGCTTATATTTTTCATTGGTTCCATTACAGTAAGTATCCCATAATTCTGTTATGCCTCAAAAGGATGAGGACTAGATGGTACCAACCCAGGCATATTGGGTCTCGTCAGAGAATGAATTATTTAACATTCATTGAGTAGACTGAAAGTACCTCCATGAATGCTTGCATCTTTGGTCCAAGCCCTCAAAATACGTGGGAGCTAATGAAATATAACTCCTATCCTTGGAAACAAATTCACTGAGCTTTTGTTTGAGAAGAATGCTGGCTGACTGACACCCCCTTTGTTGGATAAAGCAGTTCAAGTTTACCTTTACGTTGTGGATTATGCTCAGAGACCCTGGGTTCACCCAAGGAAATGACTGATTGGTGCCAGGACAGTCTTGGTAAGTACACCTAGATCAAGCTCATTATTGTCTTGGATCACCAGCATCCAGGTCTGATGTCTTGAGACATCCCTCTAATTTAAGCTTATGAGAGTACTTCAGGGTATGTCACACCTCCTGGGATACTCAAGAAGCTGTGAAACATTGCAGGAGAGGCACCGAGTTAAAGACTCAGAAGTTTGGAGTCTTAGCACAGGTTCTGCCCATTGCTTATTGTATGATCTTTGGCAAATCATTCAAGCTTTCAAAGTCTCATCTTTAAAATGGGAATAGAATGTTTATCTGCCTTCTTCATAGTTGTAATGTTAAAATGGGATAATGTATGAGAAGACACACTGCACAAGGTAAAGAATAAACAAATGCAAACTGTTAATATTATGCCCTAAATAAAACCCTGCATTTGTTCTAGATATATCATGGGCATGAAAGGATGAGAAGACAGGATTTGTCATTAAATGGGCAGCCACTAAAATGTCAATGTATTTCTGTAAGTCTGTGTGTGTGCATGTAATTCAAGGGGTGTGGTGTTTTGAGCATTGTGTTTTTTCATTTTCACTTCTGTGATGGATTGCTGGATTAAATCTCATCCATTTTGCCCCCTCGGCTTTCATTTTTAGGACAACACCAGCCACAATCACAGGGGTTAGGAGTATTTAATATCTGAGATAAGTTTGTGCCTGTATTTCAGGACAGCAGAATTTAGATTTTTCTGCCTTTGCTAGGTAAAATTGATTTGGGTTAGAAATTCAAAATGGGTTTGATTTCAAAATTAAAAAATTCAGCATCCAAGGGCAATTTCTGGATATTCATCAGCACCTTGAATGGTGAAATGAATCTCTAGTCCATTGCCAATAAATCCAATGAAACGCTCACACAAACCAGAAACTCCCAAGTAGGCCCTCCTACCCTTAAGCAGACTCCAGTCTAGTTTTCTGGTTTATTTCCTTTTAATATCCCTCAGAAACTATCAATCTAGATCTCTTTATATTTAGAGAGATCAAAAGACCAGAAGATGCCAACTCATGCTCCTAAATGTATCATTTAAAAATATTGTCCAGGCTAAATAAGATGCTGCCTCTGACTCCTACCCACCTTTGTGTTGTCATGACAAAAACATGAGAAATGGAAGGATGAGAATGAAATAATTTGCCTCAAAAATGGTGCCTTTGTAAACAGTTCCTTAGATGAGTATACATTTTAGAAAATTGTGGACAGTTTCATCAGAAGTTGCTCTAGGACTCTGAATAATTTTTTTTGAATCAGTTTTCAATGCCCAAGTCAATTTTACCCAGCTAAGGGCAGAAAAGGGAGCTTCGGCGACAGATCTTGGATTGATTGCAATAGAAAGTTACACCGTAACAGTGATTTCCTGATAAGGTTTCCCTTGGGTCCTACTCCTTTACTTATAAGCTCTTATCTTTTGCCTGTTGACTGTTGCCTTTATAAGCTAGTGCAGATGCTTTTCAGCTGTTAGCAGAGCATTAATGAGCCAACAAATAGAAAGGCAGTAGATAAAAATGTAGTCGAGCACTTAGAGCCACACATAGCAGGGAAAATTGATACATATCTCACTCAGTTTCAGGGTTAAGCAATAATACTACAGGGTGACTGCTAATTAGACCTTGAAAGTAAACATTCTAGTTTCTTTTCGTTCCAAGTGGAATATGGGAGGGTTGATTCATTTATTCGACATGTTCTAGATATTTGAGATACGGCCACAAACAATTCAGAGATGATTCCTGCTCTCCTTTAGCTTACAGTCTAGTGGAGGGAGTTAGATTCTAAAGAAGCAAAGAAGTGGCGAGAAGTATCATGATGAAAACAAAATGGACTGTTACAATAAGAAATAAAGAGGCACCGCTGTATTGAGTGGTGGAGAACTGATAAAGACAAATGCAGGGCCCAGACACAAAACTGATTACTTTGCAAGAAAGGTGCAGTGCCCGTTTTATGTAGGGCTCTTTGACAAAATTCTGTGTCATTAGCAGGGTAATCATTAAAATCCTTCCTGATAGACCTGCTTTGGTAGATTATGGTTAACCCATGAGGGAATTGGTCAGATGCCTTATGAACAATTACCTGGTTTTTGTCTCATGATTTATAATGATGAGTACCTAATGTTTCCTTCTAGGAGAATTCCAAGCTCATCAACGCTCTTGACATTTTCCTCAGAGCATATTTAGAAGCTGAGAAACCAAAAACACTGCAACAGCATGGCTAGAGTCTGGTCGAAAACCCTCCAAAGGGGGAGGTGCTTCTGGGTAGCAGGAGGAGAAGACGAGATCCTCGTGTACCTTGGCACACAATAAAAGTATATTGAATATAGAGCCTGCTGCTAGGATTCTACCAATTGGACTGGGAGTTTATAAGTCAATTATCTATGAGTAATTATACTCTGGATATCTAAATTCTAAGAGGAAGAAAGGGGATTTCATCCTAAACATGTTCATTTCACTCTTCTGAAATTTACAATGACATATATCACTTTTCCCACCCCCACCCCATATAGAGAGAATAAAGTCCCTTAATGATGAAGCTGTGGAGAGAAGTCAGGAGTGTCAAACCACTGGCATTCCCTGACGTGGGAGTAGGAAACATTAAAGCAAACACTTCTTGGGCACCTGGGTGGTTCGGTCAGTTAAGCACCCAACTCTTGATTTTGGCTCAGGTCATGATCTCATGGTTTGTGAGGTGGAGACCTGCCTCCAGCCCGATGCTAACAACTGGAGTCTGCTTGGGATTCTCTCTTTCTCTCAAAATAAATAAAATTTTTAAAAAGGCAAACATTTCTTCCCATTTATTATATTTTATTTATTTAAATACATTCACTTTCCTACTTAATTTACTTTGAATAGGTTTCTTTCACTGCTTTAAACAGAAAATTGGCATCAGTTGCCACTAACACAAGATAACCGTGTAAGTAAACACAATGAAAATAAAACAATGCTTTGATAGCCAAGCTAAATACTATTGCCTGCCTAGGCACCTGAGGCTTGTTTTCTCCTTAAAAAAAAAAAAAAGAAAATTAGCAACTGTAGAGAAGTATTTAAGATATATTGGCATCAAACTGAGACTTTCTCCATGAAGTAATCAGAAAGATTGAAAGAAAGGAATAAAACTAACCTCTCACTCTGTGATTATATGCCATTTAGTGTTGAGTCCTAGTACCATCTAAATCAGTATTTCTTCTAACTTTAATGTGCATGGGACTCATCTGGGGATTTTGTCAAAAATGCAGAATTGGATTCGGTAGGACTGGGGTGGGACCCAAGGACTTGCATTTCTAATACGGTCTTGGTAATGCTGGTGTTGTTGGTTCTTGGACCACTTTTTGAATTGCAAGGATCCAAAGTACCAATAATGTTATGTGTCTCACACTCAGGGATATGCTAACTCTTACTTTATAGATGAGAAAAGTGAGGACTTGAGGTTGTGAATAACCTAAGGTCCTACAGTTGGTAGATGAGCCAGGGCTAAAATTTCATTAGCTTCCTGTCTTTCAGTCTAGTGTTCTTTCCCAAAAGATCTGTAAAGTCACTGACTTGTCACTAGGGACACAAAATACCTTTTTCAACGGGCTACGCCATGAAAGCCAACGTTTGCATTGCTATATTCTCTAGGTTATTCTATGGTAACAAACATGCCCAAACTTACAGTAGCTTAAAATTAGTTTACTTGTTGTTGACATTATGTTTCCACTGTGGGTCACTATGGGCTCTGCTCCGTGTAGTCACTGTATGTCATTTTATGTTGCCCCATCCTCACATGGTAGTTCAGAGTTTTCTTTGGCAGGCAGGACCGATGCTGGAGGACCTTGCACAGCAACTAAATGCTCAGGTTGAAGTGATGCATATCATTATTGCCCACAGCCCATTGGCCAGAACATATCCCCACTCAGCTGCAGTTACAAGGGTGGAGAAGGATAATATTTCCACCTGCCTAGAATGAGAGTAGAATCAGATACAATGAGTATTAAAAGTCTCTAACAAATAATATAGTTTTTCTATCACTGACGATCCATGAGTCTGTCATGGCAATCTTTTCCCTCTTCTCATGAAGTTTCCCAGGGCAACAGGGCCACCATGAGTCCATTTCTCTCCTGGGTCCTTCTGTATCATATGGAAAGAAAAGAAAGTTTAACTGCAGAGAGAACATAGGATTCCAGGAAACTTTGGTGACAGCAGGGACATCAAAAGAAAGAGGCCAGTCAGGAAAAGAGGCCACGGTGACTACGAGAGGGGGAGGGGCAGAGGAAAAGAGACAGGAAAGGAAAAGAAATGATCATTTCTTTAGAACTTAGAATATTTTAGACACTTTATTAGGATATTTACAAATTTTGTCTGCATAACATTCCTGTCAGGTTGTTATTAGCCCGCTTTACACTCAAGGACACAGAGGCTCAGGGGGCTTCTATAACTTTTCAAGGTCAACACAGAGAGTAAATCGGGATCGATGTCAGACCATAAACCCAGAATCTCTCCTAGGGAGTCTAACAAAGTCGCTCTTACAGAGCGAGGCAGAATGGGTCCTGGAGAAAAGATTACTTGTTCACAGTGACATCGGAATTCCTGAGACTTGGCTCTGCTGTAGTAGATGTGTACAGACAAATAGCTGAAACGTCCTGATCCCATAGTGGCTATTACATGGGATTATACAATCCTCCCGGGAGGCCAAGCTTCTTCTGAAGCCACTGAGGGGAAGATATAATGGCTAAGGTCATCGTGGGTATTGGGGAGTTTTTCTCTGAAGCCTGAGAATGATGAGGGCTAGAACTCTCCCATGTGCTGCTGAAGTCCTCGTGGGAAGGAGCAGGAGCACTGAATTCAGACAGACCAGGGTTTGTATCCAAACTCAACTACTTGTTAGTGATGGGGCATCTGGCATGCGGCGAATCATTCAAGTTCTCTGAGGCTTAGTATTCCTATCTGTGAAAGAGTATAATAATGCCTAACTGCAGAGTTCTGGTGAAGATTGAAAATAACACACATAAAGTGCTCAGCACATATAGTTGCTCAACATCAATGCCTGTTGTTAATGTTATCAGTAATAAGAAGATGGATGTGAAAGAAACTGAAGAGGTTCAGCCTCCATCTACTTGAGTAGGTTTACCTCTGGCAGTTTCCTGTTCTTAGCCTTCATTTGTTCTTTGGAAAAATGAAGGAATGGGAGCAGATTGCTTCTAAGAGCTCTTTCATAGACTGAAGTCAACGAACCAGGAGTCATGGTGTTCTCCTGGGGAAATCCAGGCAATACTTGAGGTGAGCCCCAGACAGCAGCAAACTGCTGCAATTTTATTGCTTTTCCACCAACCAATGACCCATTACAACAATAGGCAACGTAAGGATGATTGTGGGTCAAGGGATGGTCTTTTTGGCCACTCTTGAGTGTCAGAAAGGTCACGTGGTTAACAAAGGTAGTAGCCACAGCAGCAGATTTGAATACAAAGCAATCAAGAAGCACCAGAGAAATACTAATGGGATTGTAAGCTTGCTCCTGTCTCTGCAACCCATACTATTGCCACCAAGTGAAGGGTGGATTTTATTGATAGTGGGTCAAATATCTCCACAGCGCATTCCCTTCATGAGAGACAGGCAAATCACTACATTCTGAGTAAACATCCATCGTGTAAAACAGTGATTATTTTATTGTCAGCCTTTTAAAGATATGTATTCACCTGCTGTGTATAAGCTTTCTCCTGTTTAATTCAATGACTTTTAGAAAATGAGAATATTTTATTCCATTTACTCTTTCCTTAAAGCCCTTAAGAAGACCAAAGACTCTGCAAAGCATTCCAGCACATTAGATGAAAGCTACGAGATAATTTAGAAAACGCAATGAAATTCCAGTCTTTATCTCCACCAGGTCCTAGTGGGAGAAGGCCTAAGTCAACAATCACTAAGTTGACCAATGCCAGCGAAGGCAACCAACAGATTCTTGTGTTCAGAATCTCCAGGGAGGGAGAATTTACAGCCTGACTGCCCCATTTCCTCTCCTTCCACAAAATGTTATAGTCTTTAGTTATCCATGCATTAAGGTTTTCTATGTCCATTGTATTAGGGACCAGAAGTGCCTGTATGATGTTTCAAGGCAAGAGTCAGTATGTCCAAGTACTTGGAGGGCTCAATCACCCCACTAACTGTGGCCATCTGTCTTCAGATTGGCTGATCACTCGAGGCACTGGCCCTTCATTCTGTGTTCAGATTGGTTTGGAACACCTTCTCCATGTGGCGTGGGGCAACTACTAATGAACTCTCCAATCCTGAAACATGATTTGGCCTCTTGGACTAATTCTTGAGAGACACCAGTTCACTGCTTTCTAGGTTCTGACCCCATAGGCGTCCCTTTTAATTATCTAGCTAAAGCCCCGTATTATTGCATACACTGAAGTGTTTCTTGTTTTGATCTATGTTTATATATACATGATCAAATAGGAAGCACGCCTAAATAAGGATTGTTCCTTTTATCCCTACTCAGCCCTGATCATTACAAAGGTTTGCTTCATCCCTGAGGTTTGTTTCCAGTCTTGATAATCTTCCTGTTCTCTGGAATCTCCACCTTCTGGTATGAAGATATGGTGATGAAGATGATGACAGTGCAGTAAGAGTGTTGATGTCTTTCCTCCCACTCCCCAGCGCCTCAAGCCCCCTACCCTGGCTGAACCAGCTGCTGCTCTTCTCACTATGTTTAGTCTTGGAAACATTTGTACCAATTAATGTGTAATCATAAGTACTTTAAGCTATAGTGGGAAATGAGGCAAAATTAATCCCATCTCACAATAGCTTAAAGACTGGAATTGTTTTGTCCAGAACAGATGCTGACAATGGCTGATTTAACAAGCAAGTGCCCATCTCCTTTGAATTCTATAAGTAGCTTTAACATCCCTAATTCTTTGCTCTGATCTCTGCGTAAAACTCAGGCCAATCTCGTACATGCCAGTGCTTTTGGCTGGTTTGGAATCCTCATCAAACGAGAGAAAAAGGGTATAAGACCTCTGGATTTGAGAGGGACATGTGTCTAGTTAAGGGAATAGCACTAAATATTTTGAGAATTAGGTCTTTCCCATGTCGGGTAAGTGCATTACAAGATAAAGAAACCCCAAATTGTACATATTGTGTCTATGTTGGGGTGGGTGGGGGATACTCTTCAGTGATGTGAGATGTGGAAATGATTGCTATGCCCTGAGGCCTTCCTTAATGAGACTTAGGCCGGTTTAGGACAGTTGTTGGAGGAGACGTTTATTTGAACAAAACGGGAAGATATGAGTAAGAGAACCATCTTTTTGGGTGATTTCAGCCTGATCAAGAAGACTAGAAGACTTAAGGATAAAAGTTATAATGGCTAACACATATCGGGTGCTGACTAGGTGGGGTTTGAGCAAGACACAGATGTCATTTGGGACCAGTGTGGGCTTTTGTGATGAAAGAAAAAGAGGAAGAACAGAATGCCTAAAATTGAGTTGTTTAGTAGAACTGAGAATTTCTTTTGGAGATAGAACCTAGGATGGCATGTGTGAATGAAGGGTAGGTAGAGGGGAGGGGCTAGCAGTTGGGCCAGCATTGCTGTGATCTGAAATAGGGTGAGGAGTAAGGAAAACATGTCTGTGACTTGGCCTCTGCAGTCTTCCTTGTGAATGATTTTCCTTTAAACTTTTTTTTTTTAAAGTTTGTTTATTTAGCATGTGCATGTGTGAGTGGGGGAGGGACAGAGAGAGAGAGGGAAAGAGAGAATCCCAAGCAGGCACTGCTGCACTGTCAGCGCGGAGCCTGACACGGGGCTGGATCTCATGAGCCTCGAGATCATGACCTGAGGTGAAATCAAGAGTTTGACACTTAACTGACTGAGCCACTCCGGCACCCCCCTTGTGAATGATTTTCTAAATGGAAGGCTCGTGTAAACTAAAAGTTTAGAGGTGTAAGACACAGCTGGGTTCAGGTGCTGAAAGACCATCACGAGGTGTTTGTCATGATCCTTAAGTTCTTGTTACTGAGTTAGCTTCTTCTCAGCCAAGCTCTCCTCAAAGGTGGCAAATGGCCGCCACTGGCCCCAGGCTCACTTAAAAAAACAGGTTAACAACCCCAGTGGAAGGAGAATATCTCTTTTGCAATATTCCAGCATAAGTCCAAGGCTGATTCTCATTGGACTGACTGATGTCATTTGCCCATTCCATAATTAATCATTAAGTTCAGGGAAATAGAATGTGTTAACTGGCTGGTCTATGCCTGGGGCTCACTATAGTTCTGGGAGAAGAGGTTAGAACCATATAAACCACATGGGCTTGGGGTGAGGATAAGACACTACTATCAGGAGAAAGAAATATATTATAACTGGGTGAAAACAATGGTTCCCAAACTTTACTACCTATAGAATCCTTTTTCCTTAAGATTATTATCCAGTAGAACACATCTGGGTAAGTGCAGTCTGAAGTGATCTGATCCCTAAAAAATGTCTCACAATTATTATGGTCTTATGCCTAAAAAATCTTATCTGACCCCACTGAAGTTGTTTGTATATACAGGTGACGAACGCATCGCCTGGTTTTTATACCCCTAGGAACTGCCTTATTGGCAATGATAATAGTGATTAAATATCTTCTTAAAAGTACCATTCTGCATTTGTTCAGTACTATATACTTTATCAAGTTTTTCCCCCACATACCATTTCATTAGCTCTTAGATGCTATTCAATGTAGTTAATTACTCAATGACCACAGCTATCGGACATCAGTCATCTTGTCATTAGTTGTCAAAATATCATGCCCAATTTCCAACTCCCTTTAGCTCTACCTGTCACCTTGTTGGACTCAAAAACTCTTAATGAAGATGTTAAGTATGCTAATTAACTTTGCCTTAGTGAAAGTATCTTTTATTTTAGTGCCATAAGAAATTAGCAGACGGAAGGGCCGCTCGAAGGGAGAAGACTGGCAAATTGCACCCAGCTGTCAATTTGAAAAGTGACAGAAGAGAATGGTCCCGGCCACAAGTTATTTATGTTTAAGAGTAGTGGCATTGAGATGGCTTAGTTGGAGTTGCCACTGGGCACTAGGCAATTCATTTTTTATTTATTTTTTTTTTTGAGAGAGAGAGAGAGAGAGCAAGTAAGTGTGAGTAGGAGAGAGGGGCAAAGAGGGGGGAGAGAGAATCTTAAGCAGGCTCCACACTCAGTGCAGAGTTCAACGTGGGGCTCAATCCCACAACGCTGGGATCAGAACCTGAGCTGAAATCAAGAGTTGACCGCTTGAATGACTAAGCCACTCAGATGCCCCTAGACAATTCATTTTTACCTAAGAATATATAAATGTATGTATGCATGGATCAGTGAGGATGTATTTGGTTGCAAGTAAAGGAAAGTCCAACTCAAACTGACTAAAAATAAAGGAATTTATTGGCTCATATAATCCTGTGTCTGCCTTAGATTCTTCTTAGGACAAGAATGGATGGATAGGTGATAGATAGATAGATAGATAGATAGATAATATATAGGGTAGAATTCAGCATTTGTTTGTTTTAATACAGTCATCAAAAAGAGTTCTTAGCATGGCATCGAAATGGCTGCAATGTATCCAGGCTTTACATCTGTACCGTTTACCATCCAGAAGGAGAGAGCATGCCTTTCTTTCCCATGAGACCCTAGCAAACATCCTCTCCAGTCTCATTGGCTTGGATTAGGTCATATGCCCCTTTCTTATCAAAAGTTCTAACCAGATATTTGAATTTTGCCAAATGATATTCTGTCTCTGAAGCCAGACGTGGGGTTAATTTACCCTGAATCCTATGTGAGCTGAGTAAACTGGGTTGTTACCAAAGAATGGGAGTCAGATATATGGGATGCAACTTCACACAAAGCCCATTAGAGTAGGATTACATTATTGTATACTCTCTCCCCACCTCTCTATCTCTTTCCTTTGAGATATTATCTATTTATCCTCATTCTACAAAAGACTTCAGGAAGACATGGGCCATCTATAGGAGGAGGTTGAGGATAACAGAGAGAGTACTGGACTTGGAGTTCGGTGATGCCATATCCCATCTCTGTGACCTTGGCCAAGTCCCATATCTTCAACCTGAAAATTCCGTCTCTCTCACTGGATAAATGAGAATAATGTTTACCCTACCTAGCTCACAAGGTTGTTGTGATCAAAGAAAAGATCATGAATTTAGTAACATTTTCTAGTTTACAATGCAAATGTAAGTTATTACTTTTTTAAATGTCTGTCATCATTTAATGAGGAATAGAGATTTCAGAGCAATCACTCAGAGCAGCAGATTTGCTTTGGAAAATGTTCTATCCTAAACCTCCAGTTGCCACAAAAAGCAGCAGCAGTGGATTTTAGGTATATGGTGCTGAGTACAGGAAACAATGACTTTGGAATAGCTGGAGAAAGACCAGATGGATGCTTCTATGATCAAATGAGTTATTTTTAGAAACATGTTCAGTATCCTAGGACAGTGTCATGTGGGGAGAAATTATGCTCTGCAGTATAAAGTACTATACTTGTTATTTCCCTTCGAATATCCAGAAGTAAAAAACATGGGTTTCAGGACAGACAGACACCTATTTATTATATAACTGTAAGCAATCATTAACCTCTTTGATCCTCAGATTTCTTATATGACAAAGGAGATAGTAACATTGACCTCATAAGATGTGAGAGACGGTTATGTAACTTGGTGACTATACAATGCCAAACGATGCCTGGCACATAGTAGCTGCTTACTAAGTGGTAACTCCTCTGGCTGTCTGTAGTAATTGGTAAATTTACAAGTGGGTAATAATAGGAGGACCTTATCTCTGAAGCTTTCTTCTTTAAGCCTCAGAAGTTCATAAACACTTTGAATAGGATTCTTGACAGTCTTAATCTTAAAAACAATGATCTGGAGATGACATTAAGATACTTAAAAACAGGGATTTCTGAACTTCTTAAAGTGTCTTAGCTTGCTTGGCTCAATGTTTTCAAGTTGATTTCTCTTACTAGAGTGATTTGGATAAAAAATACAAAGAGATAGCCATCTGTTAATCATCAATATGACAACTTATAGATCTAGTTATTACCTTGTGAAAAGTTGTTGAGGTTTCTTTTTAGAAAATAACTATCCATCATTGTCAAAATTCAAGAAAATTTAATGGGTCTTAAAAATTTGGAAAATCAATTTTTGTCTTTATATATGGGCAATTTCTGCTGGCCAGTATATCTATAAATTAATAGTTCAGTGTTGCTTAATATTTGTATTGACTCTCAAGACATGGTTAGTACCTCTGAATCATCAAACATAGGCAGAGTAACATTCAAAACAGCTTTAGGATTCAGACTAAGAAGGTGTAGGTTCTAAACACTAAGTATCTCCACAACTTTAGGGAAATCACTTAACCTACCTCGCTTCAACTTTGTTATCTGTAGAGTAAGGGAGGTGTACTAGATGATTGCTGAGATGCCTTTAGCTCATAACATTTTATGTTTCTATTCTAATATGTAATATGTACTGTGTGTTTTTAATAAAGAAGCAAATTAGGCTACAGTTAGAAAACTAGGAGTAGCTTGCAGCAAATTTATTAACTACCCCAAAGTTACTATTTTTAATTTTTTTTTCAACGTTTATTTATTTTTAGGACAGAGAGAGACAGAGCATGAATGGGGGAGGGGCAGAGAGAGAGGGAGACACAGAATCGGAAACAGGCTCCAGGCTCTGAGCCATCAGCCCAGAGCCTGACGCGGGGCTCGAACTCAATGACCGCAAGATCGTGACCTGGCTGAAGTTGGATGCTTAACCGACTGCGCCACCCAGGCGCCCCTAAAGTTACTATTTTTAATCTTAAGTAAGATATTGTAAAACCAATCACTGTTTAAAATTTGAGTAAAGAATGGGGCACCTGGCTGTTTCAGTTGATAGATCATGCAATGACTTGATCTCAGGGTTATGAATTCAAGCCCCATGTTGGGTATAGAGCTTATATTAAAAAATAAATGAAATATAGAGGTGCCTAGGTGGCTCAGTCAATTGAGCATCCGACACTTGATCCTGGTTCAGGTCATGATCTCATGGTCCATGCTGATAGCATGAAGCCTGCTTGGGATTCTCTCTCTCTCTCTCTCTCTCTCTCTCTCTGCCCCTCCCCTGATCATGCCCTCTCTCTCAAAATAAATAAATAAACTTAAAAAAATTATATAAAAATTAAAAAAAACTTGAGTAAGGATAGATCTCAGGGAGCCAACTCCAAGTGTGTAATTCATTATTATTTCTGAGATTGAAGTACATTATTGTACATACACTGTATGACTATGGCAAACTAAATTGATAATTGAAATGTTAACAGACAAGTTTTGAGCTAATTTGTTAATAATCTTCCACTATTAATACATATTTCATCAAATGCTTTTTTCAATCTTGATGTAAGTAACTTCAGTTATAGACACTGTTATCTATTTATTTTATATGCTGTCGCAACAAATGTCCCACAACTGGCTAACATTCATTAATAATCCTCTAATTAGTATTTGTGCATTTGTTGACAATCTGCTTACATCCTCTAATGGCCTGCTCCTTATTTAACTATTAATCATAAAAATACTTAGCGCAACAAAAAATATTTAAAATGTCCAATTATGATAAGTACTGGGATCAGCAAACATCGTTGGATGTGTAAACAGCCGTCAGTAAAGACAGCTTGTGTACAATTCTAAAAAGCCAGGGTTGATAGACGTTAACCTGTTGGTGGACTTTGGTCATGGCATGTTCACTCAAGCTACAATAGTATTTGTGATGGAAACTCCCCCAGGAGCAAATGTAGAAGCATCAATTTCAGCTGATTAGATTGCTGCCTTAAATATGCACCAGCAAGTAACAATTTAAGGAGACAACTGACATGCTACAGGAGCTGGAGATCAGACACAATGGGGAATGTATTCAGACTTAAGCAATGGGAAGTCAAGTGATGGTCCATGTCTGTCAAGCGGCAGAGCTGACATGACTGCTGAGGTAAGGAAGACATGCTATGACCCCTACTATGACATGAGGCTTTGTTGGAGAAGGAAAATGTGGTTTTCTGGGAAAGCAGAAAAGAAGGAAACTTTAATTATGCTTCCTCTGGTGAAGAGCTAAATATGGACATATCCTTCGGGTTAGTCTAAATTCAAGAAAGCACTTATTATTACTCACATAAACTTTTGTATGTTATTTCCAAAGTGCCATTAGGCCCTACCACGTTAATACCATGGCTCTCGTTACAGTAAGAAAAAGAGTCTTTCAAGATAGTGCAGGCAAACACGAAGGGGCCCGTGTTAAACTATGTGTGTCTGACAACGTGACAATAACAACCCAAACTGAAATCAACATAAAGAATAAGAAACTTACCAATGATTCAGAGGTAGGTATAATCTATGCCAACTTAATCCATTTACTCGATCTTTGTCTTTCTGCTGTTTTCTTGATTCTTCTCTCGCCTCTGCGTGGTAGCTTCATGCTGGTACTGAGGCATTGCTCTAGAATTAAATCTCATATGTACCAATGAAAGAATATAATGATAGATAAAGTATTGTCGGGCACTTTTTTCTAGAAGATCAAGGTAACCTTTTCAGCAGCCATGAGAAACCTTTTTTTTTTTTTTTTTTTTAAATCTAGTTGATCTATTTGACATCCTGTGACTAGTCTGGAGCCAATTATAGCAAGGAAGATGGGATGGCCTTAAATGAATCAAGCCCACCTCTCTGAGGCTAGATGTGTGGACAGCTTCTGTGAATACAAGGGCACCGTGTGTGGGAGGAGAGGATATCTGAGTCAAATCAGGGTTCTGTTAGGTGAGCAGAAGAAAGAGAAGAATGGATGCCCAGACACTAGTCTAGGATCTGTCTTTACTAGCTGTATGAGATTGGGCAAGCCAGCTAGACACTCTGAGCTTTATTTTCCTTATCTGAATAACAGGGGCTACTCACCTACATGGTACCCCTTTTTTCTTTCCTTAGTAATAATAATGTCTTTCTGTTCTCATTGGAAAATTGCCAGCTAAAGTCTATTCTTTTTAGTCTACTCTGTCTCTGAGGCTCCTGGGAAATGATGCATGACTGTCTTGACTTTCTCTGTTTTATCTTGCCCCATACCTTGAATCAGATTGTAATCATTAGAGCCCAGGCAGTCATTTTGGATCAGGAGGGGATTTGGGAATGGACACCATATATTAGGGATGGTGGGGCAAAAAGATAGAAAGACACTGGGTCCTTTATGACTATAGAATTGCCAGGTCAGCCCTGGACCTCTGACCTAGAGTCTTCTTCTATGTGTGAGAAAAATTAACTTATAAATATTAAAAGCGGCTCTTATTTGAAATATTTGTTATTAGTGGTAGAACACGTTGCTCTAATGATTGTCTCCAATCACCAGTGTATAATAATTGTTGTAGACATCACTATGGCAAGTCATGGCCACTCAAATGGATGACCTGTCAAAGCTTCCATATGTCCATGCAAAAAAATTGTTCTCTCCCAATGCAATAAAATTACAATCAAATTAAATTATCATGCTCTTTATTCATTTCACAGATGAGTAGTTGAGAAATCAGAGCATGCACAAAAGACTGTGAATTTACAGAAAAAAATGAGTAGAACTTCTTTTCCATATTGCTTCACTCTGCAACAGTCTGCATCCGAATTCATGATTCATTTAATACTTCCGCACCAATTTTTCATGGAAAAGTGCATCATCTTGGAGAAGAGTACTTCTGCGCTGTTGTAAAGCTAAGTGAACAGCTCTTAAAATATCTTAAATCATATTAAATTTAATCTGCTGTTAAAGTATGTCTGGAGGTACTCAATGATGGCAGAAATGACTAATGCTTTGATTAGAGATTGTGTTTATGCCAGGGGTTATTTGTGATTTTTTTTTTCTGGAAAAATTACATTAGGAGATATTTGCATTCAGTTTCTCTTAAACCATCTAAATAGATGGTATCCACAAGGGGGTATGACTAATACTCTCCTTCCTGCCTCCATGTTTAGAGATAATGGCATTCACTTATGTTTGCTCTTGCTTGCAACTTTGAGTCTGTACTCCGTACTATGATGTCAATACATGCTTGTAGCTCCTTTGGCTTTGGGCGATATCCTCTCATTTTTCACTGAGCACTTTTGTATGCTTCTTTTTCTTTCTACAACTTTTCTTTTGATTTGGGGAGTTGACATCACCTTAAGTAAAATCATCATCCTTCAGCTCCTAACCCACTGAGTTTTCCTTTCAGCATCCTTCCAGTCTTGCTCAATTCCTAGACCATAGTTTTGAGTGGATAAATACATTGTTTAATGATTCTTCTTTTTGATTTAAGGTGGTGGCCTGAGGGAATGTGGTAGGGAATGCTTGGGACTGAGGATGAGGTCAAGGGAAGACTGAGAAGATGATGGCAGAATTTAGGCCTTGATTTTAGTTTTAAAACATTGTACACCCTCTAAGTTTTTATTTAGACACATGATCAGGCTCTGGATCTCATGTATTTAAGCAATAATTTATAGAGCCTCTATGTACTCAATGCATGGTAGTTACTAGGAATAAACGGAGAGAAGATACAATTTCTGCCTTCCAGGAGCTTACTATCTAATGAAGGAGGCAGAGAAATATACTGAAAATTATAGTACTCTGTGGTGGGTGCTATGGAAAGCTCTAAAAGAATCAGAGATTGCCTAAAACAATCATTAGTGTTTATGATTTTCATTTCATGAGCTGGCATGGAAATAAAGTAGGGGTTGATCAGCTAGGCAAGAATTGTCAGACAATATTTATAAGTCCCTTTCATCTGCTGAAGACATTTGCCTTAAACTTGGTATAGTTCTTAGAATGCCAGGCTCTCCCACCCACACACCCCAGAAGCCAAGGGTCGCCGTCCTTGGTGCTGGGACAGATATTTCTGTCTCTGTAAAGCTGACTGTAAAAATGGTCCTGGTGTCTAAAACTGGGAGGTAGATACGAGGATATTTATCTAGAGGGCAAGCTGGGCAGAGGGTAGGTGGGCTCCATTTTGACTGAAGGAAGTGTTTATGAGCAGTCATCACTGAGAGATAGCACAGGTCCTATACTGTCTAATCCCTTGTGTGATTCATTGGCCACAAGGAAGGCTCACCACACTAGCGTGGGGGAAGCACAGTGAGTGTAGGTGTTCTCTGCCCTCATGTCCTCATGCAGCAAATGCCATGTGTAGGCATGTAGGTGTGTGTAGGCAGCCAGGGTGTGGGTGTCTAGAAACACACTGTGCAGCAGCTGTTTCTGGTTCACCTTTCCCAGCAGTTATTGTCATGGTTTGTGGCCGAGACTATATTTACAAACACACCAATTCTGGGGACACACTTAAAAAATGTTTAAGCATGGGTTTTTTTCTAACCCTGAGTCATATGATGTCTAGGTTTTTCTGCCCCAAAGGGCTTGTATTTGTTTCTTTTTTTAAGACCAGTGTGGAGGCGGCACAGTGTGGTAGAAAGCCAGACAGGGCTGGCAGCTCCGTTTGTTTATTTGCCAGATACATGATTTTGGGGGGATTAATTCTCTAAGCATTGGCTTGCTAATCTACGAAATGGGGTAAGAAACTTAACTTGCATAATAGTAATGAGGCTTTTTAGGCGTAACACATGTAAAGTGCCAGCACAGTTCTTGAAAACAAGTAGGTGCTTCATAAATAATAGTTATTAAACTTAGATTTCCAGTAAGGGTTTCCCCCCCCCCCCCAACCTTGGGGGTGGCTGTGTGGGCAGAAAAACAGATATTATCTTTTGACAGGAGCCAATGTCTCACTACAGGTAGGCCCAGCGCACCTTCATTTCTCTTTTATTCTTGCTGAGAAAGGAGCTGTCTGGCAGGTATATGGCAGAGGCTGGGGCAGTTAAAAATGAGGCCTTGATCGCCTCGAAGCTAAAGTTCCTATTCAGGGTAGTCCAGTGGCTTATCCACTATTCATGAATTTGCTTTTCTTCTCTTCACTCTGGAGTATAAAATTAGTTCATCATATGTACTCCTAAGTATCCCCTAAAATCATGCCTGATTATCATCATTCGTTTATAGAGAACCCTTCCTTTATTTATACTTTATTTCAATATTTTCTCCCATCTTCCTCTAAACCAAATCCTCTAACCCAAATTTCCTCCTTGACTTAAAGGGCACATTCTTGCTTATTTTATGAATGTCTATTTCACTATTAATATGTCTCTTCACACATACTTATAAATGACAATACATAGTACTGTGTGTTTTAAGTGTACAGAAATAACATTTTGTCAGAAGTATAATTTTGTGGGACGCCTGGGTGGCTCAGTTGGTGGGGCATCTGACTCTTGATTTTGCCCCTGGTCATGATCTCACCGTCATGGGATCGAGTCCTGCGTGGGGCTCTGTGCTGGCAGTGTGGAGCCTGCTTGGGAATCTCTCTCTCTCTCTCTCTCTCTCTCTCTCTCTCTTTCTCTCTCTCCCCCTCTGCCCCTGTCCCACTCACGTGTGCTCGCTCTCTCTCAAAATAAATAAATAAACATTAAAAAAAGAAATAGCATTTTGTTTCTTAATTTAAAGTTCACAACTATGTTTTGAGCTTTGTTCTCAGTGCCATATGCGGACCTAGTTCACTCTATCAGTTACCTGCCTAAATTTCCTTCTTATACATCCACTGCATTTTATTTATGAAATCCCCCTGTTGTTGAATCTTATTCTTTACTGTTTCAACCCACACTCCAGTTAATATTAATTTATATACTTCCCTGTGCATTTCTGTGGTTATACATCCAGGAGTGGGATTGCAGAGTGGTCAAGTACAAGCATGCTTTGTAGGCTTGATTGCTTTACGGAATGGCTACTTTCCACCAGCAGTGCAAAAGAGATTCTGTTTTCACACATCCTCATCGGCACTTGATGTTATCAGCTTTTCTGGTTTTTTTGCCAATCTGATGCAAAGTGGTGTGTTTCTATTGTTTTATTTGAATTTCTCTGTTTACTGGCAAAGTTGAACATTTCTTTACATAGTTATTAAGTGATTGTGTTTCCTGTGAATTGCTTTTACTATTTGACCCCTTTCCTGTTTGTTCATCTTTCTTTGCATTGTAGAATTCTTTATATATTTTAGATATTAATCTAATGTCAGTCATGGGCACTATAAACATCTTCTCCCAGATAGTCACATATTTGTTACTTTTGTCTATAGTATTCTTTAAAGAACAAAAAGATGTATTTGAATTTAGTAAAATTTTCAGAATTGGGCTATAATTAGAATATAACATATATAAAATTTTGCACAATATTAAGTGTTCAGCTTTCTTCTCTTTACTAACCTTTCTTTCTTTCCTAAACTTACCTGCCTTAGTCATCTATTTCTGCATAACAGAAATAACTCACTTAGTGAGTTAAAACAATAAACATTTATTATCTCACAGTTTCTGGGTATCAGGACTCTAGAAGCACCTTAGCTTGGTGATTTGAGCTCAGACTCTCGTGAGATTGCAGTCAAGATGTGGTCAAGGGCTGTAGTCCTCTGAAGGCTTTATTAAGAGTAGAGGATCTTCTTCCAAGAAAGCTCACTCACATGACTTGACTGGAGTCCTTAGTTCCTCTCTGGTTGTCGTAAGAAGGCTCGTTTTCTCACCATGTGGGGCCTTCCCTGGAGTGTTTCAGAACATTAGCTAGCTTTCCCAGAGTGGAGGTGGTAGAGGGAAGCTGGGAGAGAGGAAGGAAGATCTGTAGTGCCTTTTTCTGATCTAGTCTCTGAAGTCACACACTGTCATTTTCACTTCATTCTATTTGTTAGAAGCTGGACTTAAGTCCAGCCCACACTTAAAGGGAAGATAATCAGAATCCACTTCTTAAAGGGAGCAACAGTGAAAAATTCGTGGACATATTTTTCAAACCATCACTAAGACTACCTTTACTTCTAACATCTTTGAGTTTTTCTCCTCTGTGGACTTTAAAAAATCGAATCTGTTCTTTGGGATCTGACCTCTTTCACTCAGAATTACGTTTGGGGGATTCAATTTTGAGAATAGCAGTATGCTCTTCATTGTAATGTCTGGAGAGCACTTCATTATAGGAATATATCACAGTTGATATATTCACGGACATAGGTTGATTGCAGGTTGGGGCTATTACAAATGATACTGCACAAATATTCTTGGACGTAACTTTTGGTACACATGTGTGTACATTTCTGATGGATATTTACTTTGGAGTGAACTGCTGGGTCACAGGGTATGCATATATTCAATTTTGGTAAATGATGCCAGAGAGTTTCCTAAAGTGGTTGTATCAATTTAAATTCCCACCAGCAGTGTATGAGAGTTCCAGTTACTCCACATTTTTGTTAGCACTAGATATTGCCAGTCTTCTCTATTGTAGCTATTCCAGTAAATGTATATAAGCATCTCATTTTAGTTTTAATTTGTATTTTCTTGATTTCTAATGAGATTGAACTCCTTTTCATTTAAATTCAACTTTTCCTATAAATTGTCTCTCTCTTTTTTTTTTTTTTTTTTTTTTTTTAGCAGTCAAAGGCTTTATTTGGGAACTAAGGTCTAGGGCGAGGTTCCGTGACTCAGGGAGAGAGAGAGAAGAGTCTCAAAGTATTGCCATGTGCAATACTTTGCTCATTTTTCTATCGAGTTTTCTTATTTCTTATTGATTTATGGGAATTCTTTGTAAATTTTTGTTACATGCATTACAAACATCTTTTTCGACTCTGTGCCTTGTTTTTTTCATTCTCTTAATGGCATCTTTTGATGAATAGAGGTTTTTGACTTTGCTGTAATCCAATTTATCAATCTTTTCCTTTGTTATTAGTGCTTTTTGTATCTGTTTAGTTATTCTTTCTTGATCTCTACTATGAAGACGTGAGCCTGTATTATCTTCATTAAGTTTTAATGTTAATGAAACTATAGAGAGATACTCAATCCATTTATCTTTGAGTTGCATAAAGTGAAGTAGGGGTCTTTTTAAAAACACTCAACCAATTGGGTCTGCACTGAAAGGTGGCCTTTTCCCACTACTCTGAGGTACCACCTGTGTAACACTTCACAAATGCATGTGGTTGTGGGTCTGTTCATTTCATTGATCTGTTTGTCTATCCCCACATCAACACTACTCTCTATTAAAAGCTGTATCTTCATATGTGTTGAATTTATTCAAGTACTTCCATTTTTCCTTATTATTTACGATTTTTTTCTTTTTCATGCCTTTGCATTTCTTCGTTAATTTTGGAATCATCTTGTTCATTTCCACAGGAAAACCTACTTAGCATTTCACCTTGGATTGTGTTGAATGTTTAGGCCTATTTTGGGGGGATTAATTTCTTTATGGAATATTCTAATCTACAACACACTGGAGGCTTTCACTTTTTTAAGTGTTCTTTTATTTACCTTAACAGTTTTTTAGAGTCTTCTGGCAGAGGTTTTGTGCATCTTTTGTTAAATTTATTCCCAGGCAATTGATAGTTTTAATACGAATGTATTATGAAAATACTATTTTCGAATTTTTGGTTTATATATAGAAATAGTACTGATTTTTTTTTAATTTTTTTTTTTAATTTTTTTTTCAACGTTTATTTATTTTTGGGACAGAGAGAGACAGAGCATGAACGGGGGAGTGGCAGAGAGAGAGGGAGACACAGAATCAGAAACAGGCTCCAGGCTCTGAGCCATCAGCCCAGAGCCCGACACGGGGCTCGAACTCATGGACCGCGAGATCGTGACCTGGCTGAAGTCGGACGCTTAACCGACTGCGCCACCCAGGCGCCCCAGTACTGATTTTTTAAATATTGACATGGTGTCCAGCAATTTGCTAAATTAAATGATTAATTCTAAAAGTTTATATTTAGAGTCAGTGAATTGTCTACACTACTTGCCATGTGCAAATACTGAGTTTTATTTTTCTTTTCTAAGCTTATACTTCCCCACCTTGCATTGCTATGACTTTCAGTACAACATTCTATTGAAGGGATAGTAGCACATATCCTTGTTCTATTTCCAAAGTCAGGATTTGAAATCTGTCCTTACTCATTTATATTTTACTTTCACAATTATTTATTTTGATTATTTTACTGATCATTTATATTTTACTTTCACAATGATTTATTTTGATTATTTATTTGATCGGAAGAACATGTTTTTTAAAATGTAATTTATTGTCAAGTTGGCTAACATACAGTGTATACAGTGTGCTCTTGGCTTTGGGGGTAGATTCCTGTGATTCATCGCTAACAGACAACACCCAGCGCTCATCCCAACAAGTGTCTTCCTCAATTCCCATCACCCATTTTCCCCTCTTCCCCGCTCCCCCTTCATCAATCCTAAGTTTGTTGTCTGTATTTAAGAGTCTCTGATGGTTTGCCTCCCTCCCTGTTTGTAACTATTTTTTCCCCCTTCCCTTCCCCCCATGGTCTTCTGTTAAGTTTCTGAAGTTCCACATATGAGTGAAAACATATGATATCTGTCTTTCTCTGACTTATTTCACTTAGCATAATACCCTCCAGTTGCATCCAGGTTGTTGCAAATGGCAGGATTCCATTCTTTCTCATTGCCAAGTAGTATTTCATTGTATATATAAACCACATCTTCTTTATCCATTCATCAGTTGATGGACATTTAAGCTTTTTCCATAATTTGGCTATTGTTGAAAGCACTGCTATAAACATTGGGGTACATGTGCCCCTATGAATCAGCACTCCTGTATCCTTTGTATAAATTCCTAGTATGCTATTGTTGGGTCATAGGGTAGTTATATTTTTAATTTTTTGAGGAGCCTCCATACTGTTTTCCAGAGTAGCTACACCAGTTTGTTTTCCCACCAACAGTGCAAAAGGGTTCCTCTTTCTCTGCATCCTCGCCAACATCTGTTGTTACCTGAGTTGTTAATGTTAGCCGTTCTGACAGGTGTGAGGTGGTATCTCAATGTGGTTTTGATTTGTATTTCCCTGGTGATTTCCTTGATGAGGTCCCAATAGTTCATTTTTTGTTTTTGTTTCCTTGCCTTCAGAGATGTGTCAAGAAAGAAGTTGCTGTGACTGAGGTCAAACAGGTTGTTGCCTGTTTTCTCCTCTAAGATTTTGATGGTTTCCTGTCTCACATTTAAGTCTTTCATCCATTTTGAGTTTATTTTTGTGTGTGGTATAAGAAAGTGGTCCATTCTTCTGCATGTTGTTGTCCAGTTCTCCCAGCACCATTTGCTAGAGAGTATCTTTTTTCCGTTGGATACTCTTTCCTGCTTTGTCAAAGATAAGTTGGCTATACATTTGTGGGTCCATTTCTGTGTTCTCTATTCTATTCCATTGGTCTATGTATCTGTTTTTGTGCCAACACTATACTGTCTTGATGATTACAGCTTCGTAGTAGAGGCTAAAGTCCAGGGTTGTGATGCCTCCCGCTTTGGTTTTCTTTTTCAACATTACTTTGGCTATTCGGGGTCTTTTGTGGTTCCATACAAATTTTAGGATTGTTTGTTCTAGCTTTGAGAAGAATGCTGGTGCAATTTTGATCGGGATTGCACTGAATGTGTGGATTGCTTTGGGTGGTATTGACATTTTAACAATATTTGTTCTTCAAATCCATGAACATGGAATGTTTTTCCATTTCTTTGTGTCTTCTTCAATTTCTTTCATAAGTTTTCTATAGTTTTCAGCATACAGATCTTTTACATCTTTGGTTAGGTTTATTCCCAGGTATTTTATGGTTCTTGCAATTATAAATGGGATTGATTTCTTGATTTCTCTTTCTGTTGTATTTTAGTAAGTAAGAGATGGGAACTACCCTCAATTTTTTGGACATCTTGATCCCCATATCATTTTCTAAATAACTCATTTTTTCACTATTGTTTGGTTTGTAACTTTGATTATATACCAGATGAAAAAAATAATGGTTACTTACGTCAGTGTGACTGCGATAGATTTGGTGAGAAATGGACAGGTTTTGGATGTTTTTTGAAAATCTCTTTTTGTGTGTGTGTGAAAGAGATGGGGAGAGGGGCAGAGGGAGAAAGAGAATCCTAAGCAGGCTCCATGCCCAGCACTGAGCCTGATGTGGGGGTCAGTCTTATGGCCCTGAGATCATGACCTGAGCCGAAATCAAGCTTTGGATGCTTAACCAACTGAGCCACCTAGGTGCTCCAAAAATCTCTTTTCTAACTTAAATGTTAATACAATCTACAGCTATGGAAAAGAGTGCACATACTCTAAGTGTGGCCTGAGAATGATGACGTTTTCTAATTGTTTTTGCTTGGCCTGAAAGTATATCATTTTTTATCATAGATAGTCTTTACAAGGAAGAGCAGCTGTTCACTGTAAGACTTCTTGACATCGAAGGTCAAGATGCTGCTCATACGGTCTGTTGGCCAAGAAGAGCAGAGGAGATGGTAAACTTTCAGTGTTGAATCAATTGGTTGTTTGCATGCAGGAACACAGATAACTGCCCAGCTCACTTCCTCACTTGATTCGAAAAAATATATTATATGACCTCTTTCTCCAAAGTGTAAACTGAACCCTACCGGGGGTAAGGATTTTTCTGTTTGTTTGTTTGTTTATTTGTTTGTTCACTGATGTATCCCAACAGTGAAGCAGACAAATGCCTAACATATTGTGGTGTTCAGTATGTATCTTCTGAATGAATGTATCAGCTTAATTAGGAAAGAAGGTATCAGCTTAACTCTTGTTAAGATTCCGGGCTCACCCAGTCTCTCCGGGATAGTCTCAGGTAATGGGACTCACGGTCCGTACTCCCATGGTACCCCTTCTGAGAATTACTCCCATTCTGTCCTTTCTCCTGACTGGAGAAAGCAGGCCTAGTTTTCTTAGGAACTCACAGGCGTTTGGACCATTCCATCCTCCCCTTCACCATCTGTAAATGTGCAATCTGGCTTGGAATGAGAAAAAAACTCCACTCTTTTCTGGTTGGGGGCCCCACTTCCTTTTGGGATCCCTTTGGAACAAGGCAGATTGAAAGGCAGAATTAAACGTGATTATGTTACCTGTGCTTACGAGTCTATGTTCCCTGAATTAACGCCCACTATTTATTTATTTATTTTTTCAACGTTTATTTATTTTTGGGACAGAGAGAGACAGAGCATGAACGGGGGAGGGGCAGAGAGAGAGGGAGACACAGAATCGGAAACAGGCTCCATCAGCCCAGAGCCTGACGCGGGGCTCGAACTCACGGACCGCGAGATCGTGACCTGGCTGAAGTCGGACGTTTAACCGACTGCGCCACCCAGGCGCCCCAACGCCCACTATTTAAAGGAAAAGAGAACCCACTTTAAAAAAAAAATTTTTTTTTAATGTTTATTTATTTTTGAGAGAGAGAGACAGAGACGGAGTGTGAGCACGGGAGGGGCGGAGAGAGAGGGAGACACAGAATCCGAAGCAGGCTCCAGGCTCTGAGCTGTCAGCACGGAGCCTGACGCAGGGCTCGAACTCACAGACTGTGAGATCATGACCTGAGCTGAAGTTGGAACTCAGCCGACTGAGCCACTCAGGCGCCCCAAAAGAACCCACTTTTAACTCCACCCCTGAAATGAGAAAGTTAGTCTTTAATCAGGGAAACACAATCAGGTAATGATTCAGAAATAGGTTTCACAATTTATTGAGGAGATTTAACTCAGTGGAGTATAGCAGCTTTATTTTTTCCAATTACCATTTTAAACTATGCTCTGATAAGACCTCCATTTCCTGTCTCAGCAGCATGTTCAGCCGATTCCATAACTTTCTTGTCACTTTTGCTAATTAAGAGTCCAGTTCAATTTCAAAGTGTATTAAAGCTCGCTCTCTCCCTTCCCTGCAGCACAGGCCTGAGCATGACCTCTGGGTGGTGGAAGAAGAGGATGTGAGATGCACACAGCCTGCCTTCTTCTTTTCTAGGTCTCCATTCTGTGTGGTTGCAGGGGGCTGGAAGGAGAGATGATGCAGGCAAAAGTCATATTATATACCTGACGACATATATGTGGCAGGAAGATGTCCCTGGCCAAGCTCTGTTTTGATCTGGTTCTGTTTGATGCTAGTTGCCTTTGCTGATGGGCATGGTGTTGTAGAAATAACTATTTCATATTTTCTTGCGGGTGATGTCAAATTTTGCCTGATTCTCTTCCCACACCACCCTTGGTACTGAGGATCCCTCAGAGAGAGACAGTTGTTTGTCTTTGGCCTGGCCGTCAGTCCACGTCTCCACCCTCCTCTCTCAATGGGTATCACCTCACCTGGCCCTGGCAACCTTGTAACTCCTCTTTCTGCTACAATGTCTATACTTCTTTGCATGATGTCATCAAAATTGTTGAGGTATGTTCCACACCCTCTGAGAGTCCTAGGGGACTGAGCTGTAGCCGTTCCAACTTTCATTTTCTTACATGGCATGATGCATTGTAGTTCTTCCTAATTCGGATAAGTGGTCCAAACTGGAAAGTTTAGAGGGCCATAGTGCAAGGAAGAAAGTGGTCAAGCATATCGACACCTTCTGGTGTCTGAAATTCCCATCGTTAGAGTTAAGACTTTAGGTGAAAATAGCACGGAAGGCCATTATTACAATGCAAGCATTTCTCAAGAGAAGTCATTAACATTGGCACACCTGCATAGAAGAGAATCATAAAAGCTAATTCTGAAGGGATGAGAATTTCTTTGATAAGTCTCGTATATGAAATGTGAGAGGGAACTAACTTGTCTGGTTCCTACTATACTATACTCACTTTTAAAATCTGTATTTTATTTAACCTTCCCGTCATCAACTTTAGGTTCACATCCTTGTTCCTTCCTCACAGTAATTTGCCAAAGGACACATGGTAAATGGCTGTGGCAAGGTGTGTTATTGTTCAACATATTTGCTATCCTTTGTTGGGTTAAATATCCCTGCTCTGTTGATGTTAGACTCGGTGGTATAACTGGTTTGGTCAGTAAAATATGAATGGAAGCGATGAGAGCAGAAAATTTTAAAGCCCGCATATGATTTCATTGTATCTTCTCCTTCTTCCACAAGGTCAGTTTCCTAAACAGAGGCTGCTCCTTTAGCCTGGGTCTTGAGCTGAAGAAAACATGAAACAGAACTGCAGCTGACCTACAAATGTCGTGTAGACTGAGTGAGAAATAAACCTTTGTTATTGCAAGCCACCAAGATTCTGGATTTGTTTGTTACTGCACCATGACTTAGCCTGAGCTGGTTAATACAGTGACCGAAGCAGGATTCAAACCCAGGCCTGTCTGACTTCAAAGCCCATGCTTTTTTCTCTTCTAGCACGCCTCCCTGTTGGGAGGACACAGAGGCCTAGTCACTACTTCTGTGCCACATGTAGCACCTCCTCGTCCCTCCTTCACCTCCTTCCACAAATGCCCACTGGGAGCTTGGGAAAGTTTCCGGAGGGCACAGCCATGCCTGGAGGAGCCCTGCCTAGACATGAATGTAATGTAAGCTCAGAGCAGATCTGATTCCCCAGTTTCACATTGGCCTCCCCCTTCTTGGAAGCACTAAAACAGGGAGGAAAGGGCAAGTGATGACAGCAAGGAGTTCCATGCTTCCCTTCCAGGTGCTCTCTGGCTCAGCTGAACGGGAGCTGGTATGATCTGGTGGACAGACAGGCACTGACTGGTGTGAGGCTTTCCATTCCCGGCTTCCTCCCTACCCCTGGGGTCACTGGAAAGTTTTTCATCCCAGATTAGATGCGAACACTTTTCTGTAGGAAGGGGAAGGTCTAAGGGCCTCTCATTCAAAGCAAATAGGTGTTCTAATGAGAACAAGGCTGGGCCTTCGGGCCAAATGGAATTTTGCTACTTAGATTGACTGGTTAAGTCAGGCCAGTGGGGAGAAAGAAACAGAAAACAACAACAACAACAACAACAAAACAACACCTGTCTGTTTCTGGAGCTCAGCTAATCCAAAAAGTGATCCCTACATTTTTTTTTTTTTCTGCTCAAACACATGTGGCTATATTCCTCCAGAAATTTAAACTGAGAAAATGAGAGCTGACAACTTTCTTTGTTTAGATCCCCCCTAGGATTCTGTGCTGCCTGGTCAATGGCCTGGAGAATTGTCCTGAAGATTCACCTCCTCTGGCATCTGTCACAGGAAGTAGGCAATCAGGGAGCAGTGGTAGGGGCTGAGTCCACTGTTACACTGTGACCACGGCTTCCATTTTGGGGGGAAAGGAGGTCTGTGTGGTCAAGTTGCAGCCCACCAGCTTCACATTTGTTTTGCTTTTAAATGGTCTTTGGGTGGCTACAAAATCTTCCCCAAGTGATTGATCACATAGAGGAGCTGATTGGCACTTGAGTTTCTTGGGTCTCTTCCTTTCCTGGATTCAGAGCACCAAAAATACCATTTGTGCTGTTTTACGATGTATCCCTTCGAGATACCCATAAGACGGGCATTTTGGGGGAAACCTAATAGTCAACACTGATATGTAAGTGATTTTCAAAATGGAAGAAGACGCCAAAATTCCCTTTGTTTCATGGTATGTATATTTGCCCCTGACACATTTACCGGGGGGGGGGAGGGGGGTTCCCTCATTGCATGGCTCCCCATTTCACCATCTGAGCAACAAAAACACATCTTCTTAGCCCTGATACTCTCAAGGTACCTGACAATTACAGTCGACTGGGCCACATGACCAGCTCCAATGGATCCGACTGCTGTTTCAGTTTTTTGTTTTGTTTACTTCTGCACAGTAGTAATAGCCAGCTTTTTTTTTTTTTAAATTTTTTTCTTTTCAACGTTTATTTATTTTTGGGACAGAGAGAGACAGAGCATGAACGGGGGAGGGGCAGAGAGAGAGGGAGACACAGAATCGGAAACAGGCTCCAGGCTCTGAGCCATCAGCCCAGAGCCTGACGCGGGGCTCGAACTCCCGGACCGCGAGATCGTGACCTGGCTGAAGTCGGACGCTTAACCGACTGCACCACCCAGGCGCCCCAGTAATAGCCAGCTTTTGAAGAGGGCTTCACTCCTCCTACAGTGCTTTCATATACATTGCCCAATCAAAAGCTCGCAGTTCCTGAGGAGTGGGTTGAACAGAATGTTATTAGGAACTCCTGTACAGAGCAGGTCAGACAGAACTTTCTCCGTCGTACTGTGTGGAGCTGGGAGGTTAAGGACTACATCACTTTGGTGTGATTCTGAATCATGTGCTCTTCTATCTATTGGGCATGTACAGAGAATGAGAAAAAAATGAGGAAAGAGAGAAGAAGAAATTGGGTAAGAAGAAACAAGTAAGGAAGGTGGGTCAGGGTGTTAAAATAACAGGTGAAGTATCTAACCAACTGGAAGCTTCGGTTGGCTGGGTTGAGTGCTCCATCAGGCAGACATGGTGGTTTTCTTTTCTGATCTACGGCAAGCCCTGAAAAGACCTGGGCTCTTTGTAGGGGCACTCACTTAAATATTTACTGCCTGAGTTGATTAACAAGAATGACTTACAATGCCTTCTCCTGGATGGAGGGATTCTTAATTTTTATGGGTATGAGTCCCACTCACTTGTTCTTGTTATAAAATAACTGATAACAAAAGTTTTCAACAATCTAACATTCTCTTGCGTAGGCAACTTCAAATAGCATTAGAGATACTATTTTTTCACTAAATTGATTGAATTCATGAGTTGCCTTAGTATGGTGGGGAGATACGCATATCACATTATAATTTAGTGAACGAATTGTTTTTCCAAACTCCATACAGACAGACCCTTGCCCACAGCACCTGGTACGGTAACTATGGCAAGGACTAACTGTTGTTTGCTTCCTCATGGATTCTTAATTTTCTTTTTTTTCTTTAAATAGGAGATTGTGCCTAGGAATCTCTAGGAAATCTCACCCAGGGGCGCCTGGATGGCTCAGTCAGTTAAGCATCTGATTTCAGCTCAGGTTAATTATATTATATATAAATTATCTCACAGGGTCATGAGTTTGAGTCTTGTATTGGGCTCTTTGCTGTCTGCACAGAACCCACATTGGGTTCTCTGTCTCCCTCTCTCTGCCCCTCTCCTGCTCTCTCTCTGTCTCTCTCTTTCAAAAATCAACATTAAAAAAAGAAAAAAAGAAAATTTCACACATTAGCTTCTATATTAACTTTGACATTTAATTGTGTGCTGCCTTTAACATTGTTTCTTCTCTTTCCTTCAAGCATATATGGCTTAGCTCACTGACTCAAATGAAAACTCAAAGATAGTGTTGTGAATTAATTGTGTCCCCCCAAATTCGTATGTTAAAACCTTTAAAATATGACTGTATTTGGAGAGAGGGCCTTTAGAGGAGGTAATGAAGTTAAAATGAGGCTGTTAGTCTGGACCCTAATCCAGTCTAACCGTGTCCTTTTAAGAAAAGGAGATTAGGACACACAAAGAGACATCAGGGATGAACAACATGGGAGAAAAGGTGGCTGACTGCAGGCCAAGGAGAGAGGCCTCAGAAAAAACCAACCCTGCTGATACCTGGTCTTCCAGGCTTCCAGAACTGCGGGAAAATAAGTCACCTGCTGGTGGTATTCTGTTATGGAGGCCCCAGCAAATTAATACAGATAGTGACCTCTTCTATTTCTCTGATATATCTGCCCCATTGTGTCATGCAAAATGCTTAGGACACAATTTAGGTAGCACTTAATAATACTAGCTGTATTTATTTTCCTTTTTATCCTTTATGTATTAAAAAAATCCATTCATGAAGCATTTAACGTAATTTGCTTCATATGCAGTCATTTTGGTTTGTTGGCAAATGGTTCTCTGTCTTCATTAGCGAAGACTTAGCTATTTGTTTGCATGGATAATATGCATAAAAGGTAAGTATTTAAACAGTATGAAAGATGATACAGTGAAAGCTAACGCTCACTCACACCTCAGTCTTCCAGTTCACTTCCTTAGAGGCAGCCATTATTACCAGTGTGTTGTCTGTCTATCCAGATAAATCTTTGCTCAGAAACATGTCTCTGCGTGTGAGTGTCTAATATGCACATCTGTATTATAGATATATAGTATATATATTTATGCAAAGCCATGCTTTAAAAAAATCTATATATAGATATAAATATATATCCTCCTCTGACTTTCTTTTTTTATTTTATTTTGTTTATATCAAATGATGGTATAATGCACATGTTTCTACTTTTTGTTAATAGATGTCTATTTAAAAGAAAAAATATGGAACACTTCATGCATTTGTGTGCCATCCTTGCTCAGGGGCCATAATAATCATCTCTGTATCATTCCAATTTTAGTATATGTGCCACTGAAGCGAGCGTGACATGTTTCTACTTTTTAAAGAAAACTAACTCAGCAATAAATCTTGGGAATTGTTGCACATAAGACATAGAAATCCATTCCATTCCTTGTAACTTATTTTATAAAAATTTATTTTTTTAATTTGTTGAAGGAGAGAGAGAGAGAGAGAGAGAGAGAGAGAGAGAATCTTAAGCAGGTTCCATGCCCAGCACAGAGCCCAACATGGGACTCGATCTCACAAACCCTGAGATCCTGACCTGAGCTGAAATTGAGTCAGATGCTTAGCTGACTGAGCCACCCAGGCACACTTTGTTGCATTTATTTTAAATATATTGTCCTCCCTGTTTCCTCCACCCTAACCAACACACTTTCACACAGACATCCTCATGGAGCACAAACAGGAAATATAACTTTTACAGATGCTCATCTTGTTGTCATTTCCTGATAGGAATAGTTAAAAAAAAACTTTAGATGTTTATTTATTTTTGAGAGAGAGAGAGAGAGAGACAGAGCAATAACGGGGGAGGGGAAGAGAGAGAGGAAGACACAGAATCCGACGCAGGCTCCAGGCTCTGAACTATCAGCACAGAGCCCAATGTGGGGCTCGAACTCACAAACCATGAGATCATGACTTGAGCCAAAATCGGATGCTTAACCAACTGAGCCACCCAAGCGCCCCTCCTGATAGGATATTTGAGTGAAGAAGCATTGAATCAGGCACTAAAGCCATAAGCATTAAACAGAAGGGCACAATTTTTAGGCAGCCCAAATAAGCCAGAGTAGTAACAGTGAGACTTTCTCAGGCTAGCACCATGCATTTCTAGTAGGTACAGTAACTTCAGGTATGTACCAGCAGCCATATTTATAGCCCATGCTCCTTCTGACGATTGTGCAATTAATATTGGACCAAGAAATAATAATAATTTTTAAAAGAATCATACATAAATAAAACACACTAGAAAACCAAAGTGTTTTTTTCCTGTTTCCTATTCGTTCTTGTTCATTTGTATACATACTTTGATAGTTTTAATTATAAATCAGAGCAATTATGTATTCTGCTGTTGCCTCTTTTTTTTTTTTACTTTTTTTTTTTTTCAACGTTTTTATTTTTATTTTTGGGACAGAGAGAGACAGAGCATGAACGGGGGAGGGGCAGAGAGAAAGGGAGACACAGAATCGGAAACAGGCTCCAGGCTCTGAGCCATCAGCCCAGAGCCGACGCGGGGCTCGAACTCACAGAGGGCGAGATCGTGACCTGGCTGAAGTCGGACGCTCAACCGACTGCGCCACCCAGGCGCCCCTGCTGTTGCCTCTTAAAATGAATCATAAACATTGTTACTTGTTACTATGTCAACATAATAATAATTTTATATGGTTGCGTAATAGTCCATCCAGTTGATGTATTGTTTCCTCTAATTAAAAAAAAAGGGAAAATTGTATTATCTGAGCTATAATTAAATAAAACTTAAAAGAACATCAATCTGACACATATTAATGATAGGCATAAATGTTATTGAGCTACAAGGCAATTGACTATAAAATAGAGAGCAGCTCACATAAATTATAATTAATATTCTCTTTACCCTGTGAAACCAAAGGTTTCTGGGGGAGAGGCTACAGAAAAGGAAACTTTTCAGAAGTCCTCCTGAAAAAGGAACAGAGTTTTCTATTCTTTTAAGAGGTGGTTTCAGGAAATGAGGCTGCAAATTCTTTTTTCCCTTTGTGTGGCAAAACCTCTACTTACACAGAGGTGGGGGGAACAGAACAGTATGCCTCAGTCAGATTAGGTTCATCAGAATGTTTTCCTAACAGCTAGCCACAAAATAGGAATAACCAATGTCCTTTAATTAATTAATTTAATCAACAGATATTTATTGAGCACCAGTTATATGCTGGATGTGAGACACATAGGCGAGAAGAGAACCTCTACTCTTGTCTGGAACATTGACGTTGTCCTTACTAGAACAGTAATCAAATGAGTGATAAAATAATGACAGGTTTTAGAAAGTGCTAAGAAAGAATAAACAGGGTACTGTCACAGACTGAAATGAAGGTGGGGTATCCTTTGGATAGGTCATCAGAGAAGATCTCTCTGTAGAAGTCACACTGACACTGAAACTTGAAGAAGAGTCAGCCACACAAATGGGGGGGGGGAGGGGTGGGAAGGGAACCAGAGGGGCAAAGACTCTAAGGCAGGATCACATGTAGCACGCTAATTCGGGCAGTGGGACTGCAGTGTACTGGACCAAAAGAAGTGTGACCCCAGGCGAGGTGAAGAGGAGGGCAAGGGGCTCATCATGAATGCCTTAGGACCCCATAGCACGAGCCTAAGATTTCATCTGAAGCGCAGTGAAGAGACAGGTATAAGTTTTAAGCAGGTGAACAGTGTAATTCAAACCACGTTTTGAAAAGAACCTTTGGCTGCAGTGTGGAAACTAGATTGGAGGGGGGTCAGAAATGGAAGTAGAGAGAGTAATTATGAGGTTATTCGTGTTGCCCCCACGAGAGGTGACAATGGCTGGAACCTCAGTGGTGACAGTGGAGATGGGGCCGGTTGGATCTCAAAGGAAACAGAGCTGACAGCTGAAATGATGGTGAGGGATGAGGAAGAAGGAAGACGCCAGTAATGACTCCTGGGTTTTGGGGGGAGCACCAAATTCAGAAGTGGAAAGCAGGGATTAAGGGTTCTCTTTGGAGGGGCGCCTTGGTGGCTCAGTCAGGTAAGCATCCAACTTCCGTTCAGGTCTTGATCTCGAGGTATGGTTGGTGAGTTCCAGCCTCGCCTGGGGCTCTCTGCTGTCGGTGCAGAGCCGACTTCAGATCCTCTGTCCCCCTCTCTCTCTGCCCCTCCCCTGCTTGCGCTCTCTGTCTCAAAAATAAACATTAAAATAAAAGAGTTTTCTTTGGATATTTAAATTGGAGATGTCTTATAAGGCATCCAAGTGGAGTTGTCAGCTAGGTGTGAGATCCATTTGGGAGTTGTCAGCAGCCTGATATTTAAAGCCGGAAGACTGGATGAGACTCTGAAGAAGGGTGTGCAGTTGAGGAAGGGAAGGGGGCCCGGGGACTGAACCTGTGACCTTCCTCTGTGTCCAATCATGTCAGGAAGTAAATCCCCACCTGCTGGAACCCTCAGCTCTCTGGAGATTTGTAATATATTCATTATTAACTGACCCCTCAATGGTCAGGGAAATTCTCCAGGGAAATATTTTTCTTTCAGATCTTATAGTTTCTTTTCTGCATTTTCCTCTAGTCCCGGCACCTCCTGGACCTAGGAACCCTCCTATGAGGAAAAGACAGGGCAAGTGTGGGTGAGGTTTTTCATGCTCAGGCATCAGGTAGGTTGTCACCTTAAGCAGTTGTACGTTGGAAAGTCTGCACAGCTGCCAGAGTATTTTGCCATTTGTTTCTCTATTTTCATGGGTGTAAGTAACTATTGTGGGTATTTTCTGAGAGCCAGAATCCCAAAAGCTCCTATATCTGCATCTTCTAGTAGCTCCTGGGTCAGCCCTAGGTGCTCTGTAGTAAGCCTGCAAAGTAGGAAGCTGAAAGGTGGCTTTGGAAGCATAAAGCCCAAGCCTCCCATTTTATAAATGAAGGAATTGACTCACCCACTAACACCCATGAGATGAAGCATATTTCAGGTTTCATTTTATCAACCACTGATAAACTTCTTTGATTAAGGGGAGCCCATCAACCTACATTTAATCCAAGAGATGATTTACTTACTTCAGCCCCTAAGAAAAGACCAATCTAATGTTTAAAACCTCTATCATTGGGAAAAGGAATGAAGAGCATTTCCAGCCCTGAAGCATGCTAAGAAACCCCCTACTGGGGTGCGTGGTGGCTCAGTTGGTTAAATGTCCGGTTCTTGATTTCAGATCATTTGATCTCAGGGTCTGTGAGTTTGAGCCCCGTGTTGGGCTCTGTACTGACAACTCAGAGCCTGGAGCCTGCTTTCGATTCTGTGTCTCCCTCTCTCTCTGCCCCTCCCGTGCTCGCATTCTCTCTCTCTCTCTCTCAAAATAAGCAAACATTAAAAAAACAAAAAACAAAAAACAAACCCTCCTACTAATGCTTCACTTTCCCCTGCGGGAAGAATTGGTAGATTCTGTTATCCAGGGTCACCTTCAGTTTTAGACACTGAATCTGTAGAAGCTCAGAGTACGCTGTATTGTGAATGACCACGAGAAAAGCAAAAGGACTTAGAAATTAGAGATATAGGTTTTGTATTGGCATATGGAAACCCAAATCGTATATAAAGGGCACCACCTCTACATGGCCGAATAGCAATAGATTGACATGTGCTGAATAATTGATAAAGCTCGCCCTTCCATAAAGCCTGGTTTTATACACTAAAAACAGAGGATGTGAGAAGTTCAGTGGGAAAGACCCTGTTTAATCTCTTCTGAGCAATATCTGATGAGACAAACACACGTTAGTTTCTGATTCTGTCCCTTCTCTGCCTGACATTTTGCCCCTGATTTAGGTGAAGAAGTGTCTCAGTTCCCGTTTGTGATTTCAGTGAATTGAGGCACATACTCTTCCTCCTAGAATATCAAGATTCATAGATTCGGGGGCCAGAAGGAGCTTGAGAGATAATTCAGTGCATCTCTCTTCGTTTCTGAAAACAAAATCAGAGAGGTAAGGGGCTTGACCAAAATTACACAGTGATTAGAGATGGGCCCACTATCCAGGACTCATGACGGACAACAGCACTTTTCCTGCTGTTTGAACTAAGCTGGTGGAGAACTGCTCCTGATATGACATGGGTAGGATTATATTTTCCTTGTAAGTTATGCATTTTATACAGATTTCAATTTTATTCTATTAATTTTTTTGGGACTTAGGAAAAAGAAAAAACTATCATGCATGGGATCACTCTCAGTATTTTTAAAATATTTCCTCCCAGGTTTTTTTTTTCCCCTGTGCATATTTTAAAATAATTATTACTTAGTACATACACAGTTTTCATTTTTTCAGTTGATATATCGAACATTTCTAATGGATACAGAATAGTCAGAAAAATGGATATACTACAATTCACTGAATGTCTCTGTGGATGTTGGGCGTTTAGGGTGATTCCATTTTTTGCTACAGTATGTAACAGGATTGTATGATATATAAATATCTTAAGGCATATAGCTTTTATGATAGATTATTCCCTTAATATGGAACTCCAGAAACAGAATTAGAAAGCCATGGATATTACTACTTAAAAAGACACAAGGTTGACAAGGTCAGCCCAGTTAACTGTTGCTTTACAACATTGAGCATTATCATTAAAAATATTTGCTAAATTCCTCGTTTTGGTAGATGTGATTTCTCAAAGCACTGTCTAGTTATGTCCTTTGTCCATTTAGTTATTGATGTCGGGTTTTTATTGATTTTTACTAGTGTTTGAATATGAGAACATAATCACTCTTTTCCTGTCACATTTGGGGAATAATTCCTCCCAGACTATGGTCTACTGCATATTTTAAAATAGAGAGTAGAAATTGGGTTAATAAATATGCCATCTCATGCTGCATCTTCTCTGCTTCAAAGGTGCTCAGGGGGCACCTGGGTGGCTCAGTTGGTTAAACGTCCGACTTCAGCTCAGGTCATGATCTCATGGTTCGTGAGTTCAAGCCCTGCATAGGGCTCGCTGCTGTCAGCTCAGAGCCCCTTCAGATCCTGGGGCCTCCCTCTCTTTCTGCCCCTCCCCCACATGTTCTCTCTCTCTCTCTCTCTCTCTCCCTCTCTCTCTCAAAAATAAATAAACATTAAAAAAAAGTGCTCAGAAGGTAGGGCAGGGGGAATGGAGAGAGAGAGAGAGAGAGAGAGAGAGAGAGAGAATATTCTAAGGCAATGAATTCTGGATTCTAAGAAACATCGGGCAGTTCGGTTATTCTATGTAAACAGATTGCACGGGTTGTTCATGTGAAAAGCGGAAATGTGCCGACCACATCTCAGGCCCTGTGAAGCTGAAAAGGTCACCCAGCCCCTGTATGCAATGAAAAACAAATTCTGCTCATCCACACAGAGAGGTAGGTTTCAATTAAAAACCACACAGAGTGGGTGAGTAATTTCTTAATATATTCCACTTGTAAATGAGAAGCGAAAACACTCATTAGTAATCCTTAAATCCGTGGTGAGTCAGCACTGTCCACAGAAAACAAATATATACCACCCTGCTTACACTGAAGGGGAAAAGAGATTCACATGAACTTTTCCCCCCTTTTGTTGTCAGATATGCTTTTCATGTTTTTAAAAACCTATCAAAAATGATATCATCACATTGGCCCTCTGGGTCTGTTGCTGCATTTGTAAACTTTAATATTTTTCTGGTTAATATTTTATAAAGCAGGCAAACTCATAAAATGCAAGCTGTCAGGAGCCTTCAAGATAACATCAGCCCCTTCCTCCCCCCACCACCCCCACCCAGTCACTTAAGTGGAAGCTTAAGCCACATGGCTGGAAGTAAAGAGAAAAGAATTCTAATTTCCCAAGATGGTTAGATTTACTGTGATTCACAGGCAAAAAGAGAAGAAGGAAGGAAGGAAGGAAGGAAGGAAGGAAGGAAGGAAGGAAGAAAACAAGAAAGCAAGCAAGGAAGCTATCTCCCCTACTAGAAAAAAGCTGCTTGAGGTTAGGGACCCAGAATAGACATGTCAAAGTGTCCCCAGAACCCGGTGCAGCACTGGGTAGACAGTTCTGAACATGTTTGAATGGCAAATAAATGATTGGAGCGGTACTGCCTTGGAGGGTGGATATCTCCTGTGCACCAGGAGCATTGTCCACCTTCTAGCTACTTCTCTGCACCAGAGGCTGACCTGCACAAGCCACATCAATGAACTCTTTTCCCTCTGGCTTTCCAGGTGAGTCAGTCAGCCAGTGAATCCCAGAAGAAGCTTGGAGGGACAGAGCAGAGTGAGGTGGCCGTATTTATTCCCTCAACTTCCTCCCTGTGAGATTTCTTTTGACTGAACGGCTTTCCTGAGGTCACAGCACCTGGCAGGTGACCTCCTCTACCCAACCCTGTCTTTCCAAGGTCCAGTGACACCGTGACTCTCATCCTTTCAGACTAGAGGTTCTGTGCAACCCCTTGTGCTTCCTCCCCTCACCCTGCCCACACCTTAGTAAAGGTCCGTTATTAAACCTTCCTTGAATTGTCCTAATTTGAACGCTCCGTCTATTTTCTGCTGGGATATGACTGACATAGGTGATCATGGGGGTGTGCATGTTGGTTTAGTGGCTGATGCCTAAAATCAAGCTGCAACCTGTTCACCACACTGTGTGCCCTAAGAGGAAGAGAGGCCTCTTTTTTTTTTTTTTAAGTTTATTTATTTATTTTTAAGTAATCTCTGAACCCAACGTGGGGCTTGAACTCACGATCCCAAGATCAAGAGTCTCATGCTCTCCCTACTGAGCCAGCCAGGCACCTGGAGGGGCCTCTTTTTTAATGCTCATACAGGCGAGTGTGGGCTGGTACCACCTTGGGCTGAATGTATGGATAGGAGCTTTCACTTCCCAAAAAAAGCAAATGCACTGACAGATCCTTTTTTTTTTTTTCCTTTTCTCCCTTCCTTCCTCCTTATCCTGTGAGTTACAGCTTTGCCTGAAGCCTGGTTAGTCATCTGAACCTCCAGCTGCAGCCACAAAGGCAGTAACAAGAGGGACTCCACGTGCTCTCCAAATGTTGACTACTTTGGCTGCTCCTACAGAAGGAGAAAGACCAAAAACCGACGATCACAGTTCCTCTGGTTGTTTTGTGTTTTGCGGCTGTTTTCACCTGTTCCTTCAGCTGTGTTTTCATGCAGACACCCTCCCCCAACTCACTGGAGGCTTGCGTGATCCTTGGCCGGCAGCACAGTCGGCAGAAAGCGTGCTTGCCATTCCCGGCTGTAGTGGATGATGACGTCAGCTCTAAAGGACAAAGGATACCTCCGTGCAAGGAAACGACCTGCCTCCTTCGTGGGACGTGAGCCCCAGTCCTGTCGGGTGTGCGAAGACCCCCACCCCCTCTACTGTTCAAGTTTCCCTTCCAGTTGTTGCTGATGATTTTCATTCACTTCACAACTTCTGCCTCTGTGCCTGGAATGCTCCCAAGGAGGGGTGCTGCACGTGAGAAATGGGATGTGTCACTGTGTTGGATTTTTTTTGTCTTCAACCACTGAGGGTGCGCTGGGTATTGTGAGTGAAGGAGACACTCATCATTCATCTCTCCTCTTCCACACAAAGAATTGACAGTTGCCTGGGTTACTAGATGAGGCTAAGGCCTCTAAATCTGACTTGGTGGTTCAGTTCAGATATTGCTTCCTATTTTTCTCTTCCCTGTGCATTTGGGGCTCATCTGACCCTCTGACTATGCAGTTCCCTCTGCAGCATGGGCTACTCCCTCTAATGCTAGACTCAAGCTGATTTTATTGTATTTTTTTATTAATTTATTTTTTTTTTCTTTTTGGTGAGAGAGCACATTTGTGCAGGCTCAAGCAAGAAAGAGGGGCAGAGGAAGAGAGAGAGAGACAGAGAGAAAGAGAGAATCTTAAGCAGGCTCCACGCTCAGCACAGAGTCCGACACGGGGCTTGATCCCATGACGCTGGGATCTGAGCCGAAATCAAGAGTCAGACGCTTAACGGACTGAGCCACCCAGGTACCCCCAGGGTACCTCAAGCTGATTTTAGATCAGGATCCAACAGAAGCTTCCAGCAGCACTCAAAGAGATGAGATCTGTAGCTGTAGACTGTCCTTGCTGCTGACAGAGACTGGCTAGATTTGAGCAGCAATAATTAATCTCAAAGAAATTTTCCATCTCCAAGGCTGTGCATCTCACTAATTATTTTTCAAGGTAGCTTGAATTTGCTTTGCAGTATCTTCTAGCCCCACCTTACAATAAGCAAGTTGACGTTGAGGTTGCTGAGTGTACTTGCTCAGTCAAGTTGTGGATTCCCAGCCCTTCTATGGTTTAGACTTATATTGTGTTTCAGCTGCAGCTGATTTTCTACCAGCGCCGTAATCACTTCCCTCATTTTTACCTGTAACGAGTGGTAGTATTACAGAAGTGCATAGAAAAGCTCCAGCTAGTGGCTGAAAATTACAGAATATCAATCTCTGACTGCTAGGCTGTGGGAGGGTGGCAGCATATTAGAAAATGGAACTGTAGGTCATTTGGGGAAAATATTTCAGTGAAATCCACCAACGTGGGTGATGTGCTGAATCCTAAACCAGGAAGAAAGAAAGCCAAACCAAACAAAAAGTAGGTTGTTTTCCCCTTTGAATGAAGAAAGAGCAACATCTTTAAATGCTAAATGATGCAGTCCTGAGCCCTCCCTGGTGCCCCCAGGGACTGTGGTCTCACCTGCCAATCAAGTCACTTGGTTTTCTGCCCTCCGTGCTTTTTCCTTCCCAGCTTTCATTCAAATGTTCTGCAGTGACTAACAGAGAGTTGTTGGTCTTTTATTTCACAAGCCTTCTCTATAGTATCAGAGCTATGTTAGTTATCTACGAACTGGTCTAGCATAGCGGCTTGATAGCATTACACCTACATGGCAGTCAGCGATATCTGGAGCAATCTCCAGATTTTGGATCTATTTCTGTTTGGCCCTAAGTTAGGTCATTTTGTCTTCAAACGTTGCCAGATGTTTTAGAATCCGATTCCCCTGGATGTTCCCTGTTCCTGTGGGTGAAGAAACAGGCGCAGTGTAGAGGCAGGAGTATGCACAGGGGAGTCAGGAAGACAGTGAGTGAAGAGCCCACAATCCAGCAGGAGAGAAGATACACTGGTTCCAGGAGTGCTTTTGACCTCAAAATGGAACCCAAGACTTTGGAGAAGGCTTCTCCCAAAGGGAGGCCAAAGTTCTGAGGAAGGAGAGGGTAGATTTGCAGTAATTCTCAACCAGGACAGTCTTGTCCCCCAGGGAAGAACATTTACCAATGTGTGGAGACAGTTTTGGTTGGCACAACAGGAGGCGAGGGTGGGTGCTAGTCTCCAAATGAGGGCATGGCTTACAGGGGTCACACCCCAGGAAGTGACAGAACCAGGCATTTAACTTCCTGACTCATCCACTCCTGCCAGTCTCCCTATCTGCCTCCCTTCTAGGACCAGCTCTGATACCTCCTTCTCACTCCCAACCTCCCCACCTGACCACCAGCCCGGCATTCCTCAGCTCAGCACTGCGGACATGGCTTTGCTGTGGGGAGGTGTCCTGTGTGTTGTGGGGTGTTTAGCATTCCCGCTTTTTGAGCGCCAGGTTCTTCATCTGTTAACTCAGTTCGTTATTCAAACGGCAAATATCTATGGAAAACTATTATGTTCTAGAAGCTGTCCCAGTCTTTGGGGATACCCATGTTGAACAAGAAAATGTCCCTGCCCATAGTTAGCTTACATTCTGCTGGGGGCTAAACAATAAAAACATAATTAAATGGAAGTTTAATGTATTATCAGCACAGAGAAATGGTATGAATACCAATAAACAAGGGAAGGGGTGGAGAGTCATAGGAGCTGTTCATTTAGGCAGGAGCATCAGGGAGGGCTACTCCGAGGAGTGACATCACAGCAGTCCTGAATGAGGCGAGGGATCAAACCATGGAAGGGCATTCCAGGCAGAGGGAACAGTGAGGGCAAATGCCCTGTGGCATGGGGTGTGTTTAATGTCCTTCAAACAGCCAGGGAGGGGGGGGGGGCATGGAGTCTGCTTTTTCTAAGTGTGTAGGGTGTGTCTTCCATGGCTAAGATTCTACTGGCAAAGGAATGGTTGAAGTCAGTCCTCCTTAGCTCTGGCTGTACATTGGAGTCACCGAGGCTGCTTCTTTCTGAAAAGTATCCCTGCCAGGTTTTTCCCAAGACCAAATAAAATCAGGATCGTTGGGGTTGAAGTCATCAGTATTTTATAAAAGCTCACTGGGTAATGCCAATGTGTTTCCAGAGTTTGAGAGCCTCTGGTTAAGGTGAACTCAGCGGCAGAGACTAAAATGTTTACAGAAATGAAGTTGAGAGGAACACAGGCTTCTTCTTGCAGGGAGAGAGTAGGAACATGTGAGCTAGGTGGGGGGGATTTGAACACAGAGAACTGGGCATGGTGGAGGGAGACAGGTTGCCGCTGATAAGGCGCCAGGCTGGGCGTGGGGGCCAGGAACAGCAATACTGCGGAGGCTGCACTGGGGCTGGGCTCACTCTGGCAGGCCTGGCCTCAGCAGCAGGAGGCTACAAGAGGTTTCTGTCTGGGTTTTCTTCAGTTTTGGAGTTCTCTCTGCCTGCCTCTGTTCCTTTAATAGCTCAGCTTGCTCTTATTTCCCCTCTTGTCCCTGGTTTTTTCCTGACTTTAGCCTCCTGATAGGGGGCTGGCTTTGATTCTCTGCACTGTCTTGACCTCGGGTCCTTTGAACTCTCCTGCCTGGAGCCCCCTCCCAGTAGTCATTCTCAGCCTGTACTGAGACTTTCCGGTTTCAGCTTCTAGTCCTGAGTCTACAGGCCCTTTTTGCAGTTAGGGGGCAAGGGCCCCCTGGTTAGTAGACTGTTAGTGATGAAGAGGTGTACAGGGCTCTGTCCAGTTTGTGATTATGTGTAACACACACTCACACATGTGTGTGAGCAGTGAATGCTGGGAACAGGTACCATCTATCAGTTTCCTTTCTCACACCCATGTCGGATGAAATTTCTGTAATCGACTATTATTATGACTGTCCTAGAAGCCAGTGGTAATTACCAGGTAAGAAACAACGTTGGCTTGAAGATGCCACATCTTGCCTTAAAAAGCAGCCTGTGGTGGGGCACAGGCTAGATGGTAACATGACACATACTATCAGGAATGAAGAAACCTCTCAGCCACCGTCTACGGGGTGGATCTCAGCTTCACGACCACCAGAAAATGGGAAATTTCTCCTACCACACAGAGTTTCAAATAAGTTCATCACAAAGGGGTTTAGATATCATTCTGAAGTTCAAACAGGAAGCCATCGTGGGTTTTTGGCAGACAAGTGACATGATTTGAGCTCTACTTCGGGAAGACTGATCTTGCAACCTCATGTAGGTTGACTGTGGGGGGGATGGGAGAGGATACATGAGACAGGGTAGAAGGCACACAGGCTTGAAGGGGCTCAAGGGTACATGGTGCCATACTGCCCCACGGTTCCGGGGCAAGGCAACCTGTGGGACTGAATACAAAGGTTGGGATTCCCAAAGGCTCCGAACCTTGCCTTCTTTACACAATTTCAATACCCACAAACTTCAGGAGAAGGACCAGGGCTTTCCTGGAGACCAAAGTGGTCACCGCACAGCATATGCAGCTGAATCAGTTATTTAAATGGACATGGCCTTGCTATCAGAAATTAATTACCATCTAATTCACATGGCCTGCCGATTAATTGTACACATGGCCAAAAGGCCAAGCCAATGCTCCTTAACTGAGAGCTGGTGATGCTTTCCCACTGCTCTGGGAGAACATGAGTCCAGTCAGAGGTGCTTTACTAAACCATAATGACTCAAGCCAACAGCAATAAGGCGAGACACTGGGGCATGCCTCACCCTCCATTCACCAGCCCCAGGTTCTCACTCTGAGAAGGTGCTCGGAGCTTGGTGAGCCATCTGTGTGCAAGTTGTATTTATTTATTTATGAGGCTGAATGTACTCTTGAGCTAAATACTGATTTACCAAGTACCCTGTATGAAAAGGAAATATTTTTACTGCAGATATACAAAGATTCTGAAACCCAATAGCACTCCATGGAGTGGGCTAATTATAATCACACCCATTCGTAATGAAGGGAAATGAAATGAATAAACACAAGTCTGTCCAATGTTGGAGCCCCAGGAGTAACTTCACTGCTGTTATTGATGGACACCATTGTGATGTTGAAGCCAAAAGCAGCAGATGTCTGCTTGGGTCCCCAAGGGTCTTGGAGATGCAGTGTTGACGAGCTGGCATCTTACCTCCCTGCTAAATTAGATCTGGGCCTCCTCTTCCTAAAGTGCTTAAGTCTTGGCTTGGCTTCAGGAAAGATGACTATCAGCAAACTGGCCACTGGCATGGAGAGGGGTCTTTCTGTCACCTGATCTTAGTTTAGGGAACCTAGTTTCTTCATGTTTTCACAAGAAAGAGTTTAGCTTCATTGAGTGAAGTGTGGAAATACCTGGCTATCAGCTGGACACTGAAACCTATGGAAAATAAATGCCACTTGGAGTGTCATGATGGCCCAAGCCAGATACACTATGGGCCATATCCAAGCAGTGGATCTGAACTGGAGAGAATTTCAAAGATTTTTTCCTAGGGAAAGTGGCAGAGCCTAGGGCACATGGGTAGTTGATGGAGGCAGAGAATCTACCCTTAGAGAGTTTCCTTAAAACTAGTCTGGACGTTGGGATTGAACTACAGCATGAAGAACCTAACAATGCCACTCCACTCTCCCAGGACCAGTATTGGACCAGGTGCTGACAATTTAGGGCTCAATCAAGGCTTGAAAAATGATGGAACAAGAATGGACTTTGTTGTAGGATGGGGTAAAACCCAGAATGTGGAGATGTTGTGGGAGATGAGTTAGTTTTAGAGTTGAGACCATCCTGTGCCATGCTTACAAATTGCTAGATGTCATTTTCTTTATTTATTTCACAATTACTCTGCATCAAATTACCAGCCAATTCCTCTTACTCCTTTCCACATTTATTCATGAATAAAATCTTCACCACAGAAGATTCCAGTGGGCTATCTCTCTTAGGAAAAAAATATTACCATCAGAAGATAGAATAGGCACAGGGATGAGACTTGGATATGCATGCCCTGCCCACAGCCCTGTGATGGGCCCCTTTCTCGCCTTCCTGCCCGGTTGCGATTGAGGGAATGCACCCTCGCAGACCTGTTGGGGATGGCTATGAAAGCTCCCCCCTCTCAAACATTCCAGGTCCACCTTCTGGAGGCCCACATCTGCGCTGAGACCACGCCCCTGCCCCCTCCCAGCAGCTGCACACCAACCTGGAGCCCAAGGGTCTGGGAGACCACAGCTCCCTCTGTGCTCAGCCGATGTAGTAAAAGGCTCTTTGCTCCCACGGACTTGTTCATTCATGTATCACTGTGTCACCTCTGCACATAGGGATTTCCTATGTAAGATTGACACCATTCTGGATGCATTGCCCCACTTGTCTGACAATATATTGACAAAAGTGAGCCATTTGGAACCTCTGGTGTATGTTTCCCCTCCAGTGTGAGGGCTTTGTTGCCAACAGTGAGACCAAAGCCTCGGAACCTGTGACTCGGTTTTGGCCGGAGGCGGGGCACCCAGGCTGCAGTGCGACTTCGAGGCAGCCGAACAACCCACCAGCAGGGTTCCCCTGGGACCCTCCTGCCTCAACTGAGTGCAAGATAGGAACCGAGCCATGGGGGGGGGGGGGGGGGGCCGCAGAGGTCTTTTCTAGGTTTCTCACTGTGTTTGCATTAGAATCAGAAAGTTGCTTTTGTGTTTTACACATGAAAGAAAGGATGACTGAACAAAGGAGCCTTGACCCCGAAGGCTGTGGGGATAGAGGGAAGACAATGGGGCCTGTATTTTAGGTTTTCCTGAACCGGGCTTTATTCCCCATCATGAGAGCGTGAAAACGGCACAGGGCCCGACTCACCTACACCTCTTCTGTGCCCCTGAGAAGGGCAGAGCTGAGAAAGGAGAGGATCTAAAATGGTGCTCTGACAGAGAAGTTCTCTTCACTGTAAGGGGCACATTTAAAAAATGTGGAAGAGTGAACAGCTGACTCAGCTGTAAGCCCTGCCTGGGGCCAAGCTGGCTGCAGCCCCAGGCTGGCCCCAATCAGCGCTGTCAGCGGGTTCTGTCAGACCTCCATTGGAGAGACTAGTGCGACAGACGCGGAGGGTGTGGTTCTCTCAGGGGGCTGGAGAGATTGGTGCACAACCATCTTGGGGGAGGCTGTGCTGCGGGTGGAACTCACATGGCACAGCCAGGTGCAGTCACCCCGAAAGGTTTATGCTGTGGGATTTGAGTTGAGGTGGGGGTGGACACTCAAGGAACATGGGTGGTGGGTGGAGATGGCTTTTGGGCCTGGACGTGGTCCGGTGTGTTTGATGACAAGAACAGTTAGTCCTCTATGGGGGACACAGAGGCCATTTCCAATCTTTTCTGTGTTGCATGCTGCAGTGAATAACCTTGTTTATACGTCACCGTGCCTGTGTGTGAGCACATCTGTGGTATGAAGTCCATGAAGTGGAATTTCTGGGTCAGACAACAAGTAGAGACAGCAGACAAACACATACTTAATTAGATGTGTGACCTTGGAAAGGCACTTGCTATTTTGGGGCCTTGTTTTTAAAAATTTGTAAAATAGGAGAGTTGGCCTGGGTGACCTGCAGGTCCTTTCCACCTTGGGAGCTCCTGGGATTCAGAACCTCCCACCTGGGAGGAGTTTGGCAAGGAAGACTGCTGTGCCTCCTGTGATCTGCCTGCAGACACAGTGTCCCTGGGTCTAGGCCACCACCTGGGAGCCAAAATTCATTCTGTGCACAGCCAGCAGAGCAAAACTTGAAGAGACACGTCCAACGGCCAGGACTGACCTCATTTGTCCTCAAGTGGCATCTCTCTTCTCTTTAAAGGTAGCTGTTTTGGTAGACTCTTTGGAAATCAGAGGTGACATGGAGGCATTTTGCCTCAATTTACAGGACCGAGGGAAATGAAAGGGATAAATATACTTCAGATGAAGAGTGAAGCATTCACCAGAATCTTGGGAGGTAGGAAGATATTAATGAGATAGTTAGCAGAAGATTATCCAACAACGCAATCAACCAACCAATGCATGTTTTGTTGGCTTATTGACTAAAAACAAGCCTGTCTTGATGGCTTTGCACTCACTGAATATTGAAATTATGTGGCTGCTAGGCTAAGTCTTAGGATGGCCACAGCCAAGGTATGGGATTTCTGCATGTGCTCTGATACTCACTGTATTATCACTCAGATTTGAGAATCAGACAAGATACTGACAAGTCATTTGACCCCCAAGATGCCCTAGGATCACTCAAGCAAGCCTCTTGCTCATGTGCAGATAAGGAAATGAAAAATAATAATAGGGGCGCCTGGGTGGCGCAGTCGGTTAAGCGTCCGACTTCAGCCAGGTCACGATCTCGCGGTCTGTGAGTTCGAGCCCCGCGTCGGGCTCTGGGCTGATGGCTCAGAGCCTGGAGCCTGCTTCCGATTCTGTGTCTCCCTCTCTCTCTGCCCCTCCCCCGTTCATGCTTTGTCTCTCTCTGTCCCAAAAATAAATAAACGTTGAAAAAAAAAATTAAAAAAAAAAAAAAAAAAAAAGAAAAATAATAATGGGTAAATACACCAGGGCTGTGGTAACTGAGAGGGAAAAGGCCCTGAAAGCAGACCCGGACACTAATGGGGTGGTGAGTGAATGGGGCAGTGGAACATCCATCATGGTGGATGGGCAAGGTATCTGAAAGGTACAGCAACATATTTTTGCTTCCCATGCACAACCAACATGTGTGAGGGGCCCAGCAGTGCATAGAAAGTGCAGTGGTTAATTGGGGAGCAGGTAGAACTCAGAGACCCAGGCAAAAATCTTCAGGAACCTCTGATAAAGGGAGAAGGACAATGGGGGTCCCATCCAAGAAGGACTGTGTGTCCCTGGGCAGGTTGTTGAGACACATATATAGGAATAAGGGCAGGAACAGGGCAAGAATCCAGATTCCAAGGCTGAGACCTCTCATGGGGACAGGACAAGAGTGCATCTGTCAGAATTAGGACCCTAGCAAGAGTGATTTGATTTTGAGCAGAAGCTTCTCATATCACCCCGTCTTGGTTCATGATTAGCTCTAGAAACTTAGAAAAGCAAGCTTGCAGATGGGAACACTCCAGCCCCGAGTGGGGAGAAGGGAATCAGGAACCAAGTGATTCTGATTACCTCCTAAACAAATTCCCCTTGAATCCTTCACTACTCCCTCTGCAGATCCACCACTGCCCTTGTTCAGACTCCCATGTCCCTCTCCAGGAATAATGCAACAGCCCAACTGCTGTCCCCTCCTTCATCATTTCCTCTCTCAACCTGTTCATCTGGCAGCCAGATCTGGCCATGTCACTCCTCTGCTCCAAATGCACAGTGGCTCCTGATGGTGCCCCCCAAGTGGCATATGAGGCTTTAGCAACTCGTCTGTCTCTCCTTTTGAACCTCATCTCATGTACGTTTGTGTTCCAGGAACACAAAACATGCCATGGTATTTCTAGCCTCTGAAGTTGTGTTCACACTGTTACCTTTGCTTAGACCTTCTTTCTCTTTCTTATTTACCTGAATGACTCTTACTTTCAAAACTTAGTTTGTCTCCTCCGGAAGGCCTTTCCTCTTTCCCAAGAGTGGCCTGGTTCCCATAATCTATTTCAGGGTTTCTCTGAGAACTTTGGAACAACTTGGGCTGTGTGTCCGAGGCCAGCACCCTACTCCAGACCTATTAAATTAGTACGTCAGTCCAATGTATGCTTATACTTTTAGCTGAGGTCATAATGTCTGCATCCTATTCCCCAATGGTTCTGAAAAAATGGTGTGTTTTATTTATATTTCTATCTATCTATCTATCTATATATCGTCTATCATCTACCTATCTATCTAAATGTGTGTAATTGTTTAATGTACAGTGTTCTACATTTTTGGTATTTGAAATTTTTCAAAATAGAAAATGGAGAAAAAATTATTAGTTGCATCCAGATTGGCCAGGACATGTATCCAATTTTACAAATCTCCTGAGTGGTGCTTTTGCCCGAAGCTGGTGAAGACTATGGCACTCATCATTTGCCACGTTATTGACAGTCTCCTTGTGACTGTGACCCTTTGCATCTCCTCTTTTTCCAGCTATCGTATGTGCTTGGTATATCGTGGGTATTTAATATGTATTTGTTGAGTGTGGCTGAGAGAAAACTATATCCAAGACAGGTAATTTATAATATTTGTTATTCATTCACTCACTCAGTCAATATTTCCTCATTTGTTGAACACCTATTGTTTCGTGCGTGTCTGAGGCACAACGGGTCATGGAATGATCTCAGTACTATTGACATTTTGGCCAGATAATCCTTTGTTGTGGGGACTGTCCTGTGCATTGTAGGATGTTTTGAATCATCCTTGACCTTTATCCACTAGAATTCAGTAGTACCCACCCCCCCCCCAAGTCATGATAACCAAAAATGTCTCCAGATGTTGCCACATGTCCCTGGAGCAAAATCACCTCGAGTTGAGAAGCACTGATCTTCAAGACAGTCTGCCTTTCAATGAGAAAGAATGAAATCTGGCCTTTTGCAGCAACATGGATGGAATGGGAGGGTGTTATGCTAAGTGAAATAAGTCAGTCAGAGAAAGACAGATACCATGTTTTCACTCATAAGTGGATCTTGAGAAACTTAACAGAAGACCATGGGGGAGGGGAAGGGGGGGGGAAAGTTACAGAAAGGGAGGGAGGCAAACCCTAAGAGACCCTTGGATACTGAGAACAAACTGAGGGTTGATGGGGGCAGGGGAGAGGGGAAAGTGGGTGATGGGCATTGAGGAGGGCACCTGTTGGGAGGAGCACCGAGTGTTGTATGGAAACCAATTTGACAATAAATTATATTTAAAAAAAAAAAAAAAGACAGTCTGCCTTGAAGATACCGGAAGTGTAATGAAAGAAACAGACACATACGTGCAATGAAAGACAAGTGTGAGGGCAGTGATGTATCACAGAATGCTGTGGAGCACAAGAAGAGGAAAAAATTAATGCCATCTGGGGCATTTGGGAAGACACTGTATGGAGGAACTGGGTCTGGATTTTAACGGCTTTACAGACGGGAAGCTCTTTCTGTGTAATTTGCTTTCTGAAGCTTCTGCCCTCTCACGTGTGTACAGTCAGTCTGTGGTCACCCGTGTCTCCTTCTGGTCCTCATCACAGTCCTTTAAGGTAGACAGAACAGATGTTGTTGACTCTAGTTTATAGATTACAAAATTGAATCCAGGCTAGTCTGGATAAGTCGAGAGGCCACAGGGTGGTTCACAGCACAGACCCTGGAAACTGCCTGCCTGGGTGTGAATCCCAGCTCCACCTATTATCATCTGTGAGCTCTGGACTTGTTTCTTCTTTACTAAAATTTTTTTCTTGTGTATTAAAGTACAATATTGCCACGTAATATTAAATTAGTTTCAGGTATACAACATAATGATTGAATAATCATACGCAGTATGAAATTTTCACCAGAGTAAGCGTATTACCATGTTATTGACTATATTCCTTATGCTGTGCTTTTCATTCCTGTGACTTATTTAATTTCTAACTGGAAGTTTGTACCTCTTAAGCTTCACCTCTTCCCCCATTTGGCTCCTCCCTTCACCCTCCTTCCCTTTGGCAACCACCAGTTTGTTCTCTGTTTTTGTGAGTCTGTTTCGATCTTTATTGTTGTTATTCTTTGCTTCTTTGTTTTATTTTTTAGATTCACCTATAAGGGAAATCATATAGGGGCACCTGGGTGGCTCAGTTGGTTAAGTGTCTGACTCTGGCTCAGGTCATCTCCAGCAGAGGCAGGACAGGCGTCTCTGTGTTTGCCATGGAAAGAGATGGTAAGTCAGCCAGATGACGGAGGGGCACTTAAGGCTTCATCTGGGTGGGAGCTTGGGGCTCCCAGTGGTTATGTGTGTGTGCTCTTGTGAGCTGCCTGAAGGGTAGCGTTGGAGTGTCATGGCATGATTTATTGAAAGCCGTACTCAAGTTAAATCAAGAGTGAAAAGATTAATTACTGAACTCATAGAGTTTTAAATACACAATTGGCTTCTTTTGATGAAGGTAGGGTAGGAGCAAGCCAGGAGGTAATTCTGTGTCCTGAAAATAAAACTTAGGATGTCTTTCACTATTTAGTCTAGTTTGCCATTTCCAGGGCACTGTCTGAAATAATATGAGTGTCTAGTTACCAAAAACCAAAACAAACCAAAACAAAACAGCTCTTGGCCGTGTTTAGAACACCAGTACTCTACAATATGGTAGACACAAGTCATGTGTGGATACGGAGCCACTTGAAATGTGACTAGTCCAAGTGAGGTGTGCTATACGAGTACACCCTGGGCTTCCAAGACTTAGTGTGACCTCATCTCGCCTCCCAGTGCCTCTTGAGCAAGCTGGCATCATCCCTCCTCTGCCATCCCCGGACTAGGGGATGGAATGGAGGCTGAGAACAACCAGTGGCCTGTTTGAAGCCAGGCCGCAACTTGTCACCACTGAAGGAACACAAGCTGTCAGAGCCCTGGGTGGCTTCTTTCAAATGCTCTGCAGTGCTAACATTGCTTACTCCCAGCGTTTTAATAAGATTAGTGTCCAGGAGGATGATAACTAAGTTCTCACCATGCTTAGTGCTTTACTTAACTGATTTAACCTTCACAGGGGCTCTCTGAAGCTGTTACCCTTATTACTTTCACATTGCAGATGAGGAAATTGAGGCATGGAGAGTATATGGCTTGCCCAAGGTCACAAATGTAAGAAGCAGAGAAGAACTCAGACTGAGCCCGAGCTCCTCGCCTCACAGCAGTGTACCTTTTGACTCGGGTTGACCTACCAACAGTTCAGGGAGTAGAGGCTCCTTCTCGGTCCTCAGTACCTAGAAGGGTACATGACATTCACCAGGTGCTCAATAATTGTCTGTTGACTGACTGACTGTCACCTATTCACTGCTGGTGATGTCCAGCCTTAGCTCTAAACGACAATCGAAGCAGATGGTTCCTTCCGTTGGCACTTTCTATCCTGCACTTAAACGGACTTTGACTTTATGTCTTGCCTCCTGGGTTGCAGGATTCAGATCATTTATAGAGAGGCCACAAAATTAATTCTACCAGTTTCTTTTTACTTTTTTTAATATGAATACTAGAATCCTGCCTTAAAGCCAGAGATGTGTTCATTTGCAACTCCGGCTCAAGATAAGTCTAATCTTGGCATGAGCACCATTGAGTCCTATTTTCCCACCTGCTGAATGATGAGACTAGGCCAGAGGATCTCAAAGGAGTGCAAAGCTTTCCACACCTTTCCTCCTGGCGAGTTGGGATTGAAGGATTGAGGGTTGCAAGTAGATATAGGATATAGACTGAGGTGCCAGGATTTCTGTGTGCAAAAAAATGTGCACTGTATCAATCAACATGGTTGGGGCAAGGAGAGGAACCTGGTACCAGCTATCCATCCATAGACCTTTAAAGTCTAGCCTGGAAGGAGCAGGTTTCCATTTTCCTTCCTCTTTCTAGCCCAGGCTCTAACTCAGGTCTGCCTGACTCCAGGATCCATTTTGTTTCCACACTGGCTGATGGCTACAGGCTATCCTGAGAGAAATCATCCTGTGCTCCTTTTCCACTCACCCGTGAACACTTCGTTTACTACATCTGAATACTGGGTATAGCAACCACTAAGAACTTCCTTGAATGGAGGAGCGCGTTAAAAGGTGAAGCCTTGGGAGGGCCCTGGGCAACCCAGGAAATCCTCTGTTGTCTGGGAACCTTTAGCCTGGTTGCTCTGCCTCCCCCCCACCGCTCCCCCCGCAGGCTCAATCCCTGGTCTCAGCAGGTACACAGGCCCTTATACACCAGGGCCTTCAAGTTCACGCATTCTGGTCTTGGAATAAGGAGACCCAAGAGTGAAGGTCTTAGACTCTGTGGAAAGAAAGCAGAAAGCTGGGCTGTGAGTAGGGGAGGGACACAGGGCCAGCTAAACAGGTTCATGTGGAGCTTTTCCCTTCATTTTATATCCTTTGATTCTCAAATGGGAATGTTTTTTTGTGATACCACAGGGCAATGATTGGCCAATTTTTCTTCTCTGTCTGTCTCTGTCTCTATGTCTGTCTGTCTCTATGTCTGTCTGTCTGTCTGTCTCTCTCTCTCTCTCTCACACACACACACACACACACACCACACCAAGCCCCAGATCTGAGGTCTTCAAAAAGAGCATGAAGAATGTTATTCAGCCATGAAAAAACAACAACAACAACAAAGGAATCCTGCCGTTTGCAACAACACAGATGGATCTTGAGGGCATTATGCTAAGTGAGTAAAGCCAGACAAAGAAAGACAAATGCTGCATGGCACCACTTACATGTGGAATCTAAAAAAAAAAAAAAAAAAAAAAAAAAGTCAAACTCATGGAAACAAGTAGAAAAATGGTCGCCAGGGCCTGGGAAGTAGGAAGTCAGGGAGAGACTGGTAAAAAGGCTACAAACTTTCAGCCATAAGATGAGTTAGTTCTGACGATCGAATATAAAACATGGTGACTGTCGTTGATAATGCTGTATTATCTAATTGAAATTTGTTAATATAGCAGAACTGAAATGTTCTCACAATAATAAATAAATAAATAAATAAATAAATGTGTGAGGCAGCGATGTGTTAATTAACCAAATGGTGGGAATATTTTCACATGTATACGTGTACTAAATTTCCACAATGTACATTTTAAATATGTTACAATTTTATTTGTCAATTATACCTCAGTAAGGTGGGGGGGGGGAGAAAGGGCACCAGGGAAAACCTCTCAGAGGATTTAATATTACACTTCCAAACTTGATTAAACAAAGCCATCTGGAAACCCTAGAGGCTGTTATTCTTTAACTTCCTTGAGAGCAGGGGTTAGAGGTGCTAAATGCAGAATGACATCTCGCCAACCGAGTAGTAGCAACCCCGAGTGTCAAAGGCCTGGATGGAACAGCAAATTTTGACCCTAAGCATGAACAGTTCCATGGCTCGTGGAGCGTGTGGAGCTTTGGATCTCCAGGTGCTGCCATCCCTTCCAGGGACATCCTGGTCAGTCAGTATACAGACTGCACCCAATACCTCCTTCTCTACAGCCCGAGAGTTCAATCCTCCACAGGGCTTCAATGCTTCTATTGTCCACCCACAGAGACAACGGAAATCGGGAGACTCAGACACATCCCGGATGAGAGACAAAGCACAAGTCATTCTAACAGGCTGTGGAAATAGTGGGCTCGAGATAGGAGGTGGGCCCATGCCGCCAAGGGGGCCGGGGTGAGGACCACCTGCTACAGGTGGAGAAGCAAGGGCTGAGCTCCTAGAGAAGGTAACCCAGAGCTGAGTCTGGAAGGGTGAGCTGGAGCCAGCTATGGCATCCCTAGCAAAGCAGACAGCCAAGCGTGTGGATGTAGTCAGTGTGGCCAGAAGGTGCAGTGGGGCACATCCTGCAGGAGCCAAGCTGCAACCCTCTGGAGAAGCTGGTCATGGAAAGCCTTGCGTGCTGTGATAGGTAGCTTGAACTTCATCCAGCAGGAAATGAAGCATCAGTAGAGATTTTTTAATTTTATTTATTTATTTTTTTAGAGAGAGAGTGCAAGGGGGGGGGGGAGGGACAGAGAGAGAGAGAGAGAGAGAGAGAGAGAGAGAGAATCTTAAGCAGGCTCCATGCTCAGTGAAGAGTCCCATGTGGGGTTTGATCCCACGACTCTGGGATCATGACTTGAGCAGAAATCAAGAGTCTAACGCTCAACTGACTGAGCCACCCAGGCAGCCTGAGAGTTTTAACTAAGACCATAACATGGACAAATAATTGTAATAGCTAACATTTACTGAATGAATATTTTTGTGTTGTCCTAAGTACTTCTCATGTATGTATTAACTCATTTAATCCTTACAACAGCCCTATAGGGCACTTACCAATACTATCCCCACTTTGCACCGGAGGATGTGGAGGCCTGGAGTGCCCACACAGTCACATAGCTCCTAAGTTATGCAGCTGGGATTTGAACCTAGGAAGTTTTGTTCTTGAGCCCGCCCTCTTAGCCATTCTACTATTAACTTATAATTTCATAGCCATCTCTTCTCAAAAGGGATTTTAGGAGATTTATAATAAAACTACAACTATACAGATGAAGCAAATTAAAAATGAAAAAGAAAGCAAATATGGAAAAGCAAGGGTACAGTTACAGCAAGAATCAGATTGGGTAACCACACAGCTCGAGCCCTAACCTCCCTCTGAGCTTTCTGATGAGAACAATACAAAATGTGGCAGGATACAAAGTCTCTTACTCCTTACAGGGTAAGGGTGAGCATATACATCAATTGGAGAGACACATTGCTTCCTTGGACTGAATTCTAGAAAGACATTTGTTGTCTAATCTCTGATACAAAGTGTCATATGAGATACCAAGTGTATTGGTTTTCTGGGACTGCTGTAACAAATTTATGCAAATTGGTGGCTTGAAACAACAGAAATTTATTTTCTCACAGTTCTGAAGGCTAGACGTCCAAAATCAGGGTGTTGACACGATTGGTGCTTCCTGGAGGGTCTGAAGGAGAATCCTTTCTTCTATCTCCTGATGGCTGCAGGCAATCCTCAGTGTTCCTTGGATTGTAGATGCATCACTTCAATCTCTGCTTCTGTCTTCCCATGGCCCTGTGTGTCTCTGATCCCTGTGTCTTTCCATGGTTTTTTCCTCCCTGTGCCTCCAAACTCCCTCCCCTTTCTCTTGTAAGGACATCACTCATGGGATTTAGGCCCCACCCTAAATCCAGAACAATCTCACCTCGAGACCTTTAGTTTAATTACATCTGCAAAGACCCTATTTCCAAGTAAAGGTCACATTCACAGGTATCAGGGACAGGATTTGGCCATACCATTTTTGGGGGAAACTCTTCAATTCACTATACAAAGCACTCAACAGCAATTGTGCAAAATAATCAGAAGGTTGTTTTTTTGTGTTTTTTTTTTTCTTAATGGCTGTTTCTCACGGTGATAAAAGTCAAGGATTGAGTTTTGATTGCAATTCAGCCCACTCAAAATAGGAACTCCATTTAATTGGGCCACCAGGGGACTTATCTGTCTTTCTAAAAGTGTCTTTGAATACAATGTCTTGTGAGCTATGTGTCTTTGGTGCAGAGAACTTCATTGTGGGTGAACTCAGGTGACAAACAGGACACTCAGTGTGAAGCAAAGTTTGGGGCCAGAACCTATTGGTGGGAGGCTGCCTGATCTAGTAAGGAACTTCCTAACTAGAGGCGTACATGAGAATCACCAGAGAGATTTTGCAAAATACACATGCCCCAGTCCCACCCAAAGCAAATGAATCAGAATCTCTGATACCTATTATTCTTTCTCTTGTACTGACTTTTTAATGGGAACCTCGGTTTGTGATGGGGTGGTTGGAACAAGCTGTTCCAGGCTGCTGTTGGGTTACTTTGTCTACTGACATGGGTGGGGGGGGCACATGTGCTTTACATATTTTATTTTGTTGTCATGTTAAAATACACATAGCTTAAATTCACCATTTTATAGTGTATAATTTAGTGGCGTTTACAACATTCATTACCGTGCGACCATTATCGCTATCTAGTTCCAGGATATTTTCATCATTCCAAAAGGAAACCCAGTACTCACTGAGAAGTCACCCCGCATTCCTCCTGACTCCCAGGCCCTGGAAACCACTTACCTGCTTTTGGTACCTGGAATTACCTATTCTGGGTCACTTTATATAAACGGAATGATACAGTATGTGGCCTTTTGTGTTTGCGTCTTTCACTTGACATGTTTTCATTATTCGTCCATGTTTTAGCATGTATCAGTACTTTGCTCTTTTTTTTAATGCTTATTTATTTTTGAGAGAGAGAGAGAGAGAGATACAGAGTGTGAACAGGGGAGGGGAGAGAGAGAGGGAAACACAGAATCCAAAGCAGGCTTCAGGCTCCAAGCAGTCAGCACAGAGCCTGACCCAGAGCTTGAACCCACAAACCATGAGATCATAACCTGAGCCGAAGTTAGACACTTAACCGACTCAGGCACCCGGCTCTTTTTTATGGCTGAATAATATTCCACTGTATGCAAATACTACATGTTGTTTGTCCATTCAACAGTTGATAAGCATTCAGGTTGTTTCTACCTTTTGGCTACTATAAATTGTGTTGTTACAAAGATTTGTTCCCAAGTATTTGTTTCAATGCCTGTTTCTACTCTGTTGTACACATTTTTTAAAGTAGACTTATTTATATCTTATTTTACAGGTGAAGAAATTAGGCTTTAGAGATCTCACTTTTCCGTTCATACATCTAGGAAGCCACAGAGGTGAAACTGTTTCTGTCTCCTGATTCTGGGCTCGCTCTACTGGACTGCGAGCTGCTCATGAGAAGTCACACCTGAGTTGTCCACTACAGTCACCTTGAAGTTATGCTTCCTTGCTCTCTGTCCTCAACTTTGGAGAACTCCTTTTTGGGCACCTGAGACGTGTTATTGTCTGACATCTGCTTGTTCTCTCTTTGATGTCTCTGTCTCAGAAGAGCAGCCAGGTCTTGAATTTATCAAAGGAGGAGATTTGTGTGCACTGCTCCTTGGACATGTAATTGGAAACGATTACCCGAAGTATAGTTATTCTTTTAAAATGTGTAAATATACACCCTGAATTGCCATTATGATAGAGTTCCTCCCTCAGCATGATAAATGTACCTTATCCTCCCCAAATCAACTCTTCATTATGTTTGTCAGTGTAGATGTAGGATTTATAGGTGTTCACTTTCGTGATCAGTCAAACATTAATGACCAAAGAAGACATTGGAGTTACTGTCATCTTGAGACTTGAGGAACGTGATGGGAAATGATGGGAAAAGGAAGGAAAAGTGAAACCTTTCAAGAAAGAGCCAATCAGAAAGGATTTTTGAGGCGCCCTAACATTTACTGGAAGCAAAGAGAGAAAAGAGTCCTCGCTGAACTGTGAGTTTCCTTGTAATCTGACAAGGGCCAGCAAGGTTGCTGGAAGTCAAGGTTGAAGTCACCCATGATCCTTGGTCTTAAACTGCAAGAGCAGAAGTTTCCAGTAGGAAAGTTCGCAGGCGAATTGAGGGACGTTGTGTTTGATTTCCTGCCAGAGAAATCCCAACATTCTCAAGGACCAAGTAGCCATTTAAAGGCTTGAGATGGGTGGATGAGAAGAAGCCAGCCTTGGTTGTTGCTTGCCAGGGAATTTGTTCAGTTGATCTGTTGCTGCAGGAAAAGAAAAAATCATCCGAAACAGTGGCTCAACACAAGAACATTTCTTATTTCTCATAGCTTCTGTGGGTCAGCAACTGGGGGGCAACTCAGCTAAGTGGTTCTGGCCCAGGGTCTGTCATGCAGGAGTGGTTAGTCAGCTCCCATTGGAACGGGGATGAGGGGTAAGAGTGCTGGAGCAGCTGGGTGCTGGCCAGTATCTTTCTCTTCGTGTGGTCTCAAGGCTTTTCTCTGGGGTCTCTGCACATGGCCTCGCTTGGGCTTCCCCACAGCATGACAGCCTTCGACTTGCTACTACGGTAGCCCAGTGTCCCAAACTGAGTATTTCAAGAGAAAAGAGAGAGAGCCTGGTAGAAGCTGTGTCGCTTTTTGTGACCTCACCTTGGAAGGTCACATAGCATCACATTCCCTAGAGTCCTGACCCCATCTCAGAGCACCGTCAAGATGCTTTCATTTCTTTGTGTCCCACCACCCCCAAAATCATATTTTGAAAAGAAAGAATTTAATCTTATTATACTTTGCATTGTTTCAGATGCTGCCTCAAGGAAGCTCTGAGCACTCACAAAGGAAAAGCACTATTTTTTGTTTGTTTGTTTGTTTAGATATTACTATACACAGGAAATGTGTGTTGCAGAGTCCTGCTTGGCAAATGCTATTTTTTTCCCCTATAGCTTAAATTAGGGATGTTAGGAAAGACACAGAATCAGATGCTTTTCTTCATTAATCCAGCGGCTATTGCTTATCATTTTTTAAAACGATACCTTGCCCCAAATTCGCTACTCTTGGCAGGACAGCATCAACTGCTACTGCTCATATTTTCCATATCCAGGTGATTCTTCACTAGAAGCTCAGTAATACATTCTGGAACATCTGTGTGTGTATGTCTTGTGCATATATATGTAATGTATATACTTTTTTCCTCCTGACAATTATATGATCCATTGTGTTCTTTTTTCATTATTAAAAAAAATAAACTTGGGGTGCCTAGGTCGCTCAATCAGTTAAGCATCCGACTTTGGCTCAGGTCATGATCTCATGGTTCGTGGGTTCAAGCCCCACATCGGGCTCTGTGCTGACAGCTCGGAGCCTGGAGCCTGCTTCGGATTCTGTGTCTCCCTCTCTCTCTGCCCCTCCCCTGCTGCTGCTCTGTCTCTCTCTCAAAAATAAATTAACATTAAAAAAATAAAAAGTAAATAAACTTTATTTTTTAGAGCAGTTTCAGATTCACAGCAAAATTGAGCAGGAAGTATAGAGAGTTCCCATATACCTCCTGCCCCCATACATGCCTGGCCTCCTCCTCAACCCCGTCAAAGTGGTACATTTGTTACAATCAGGAAATCTACACTGACACAACATTATCACCCCAAGTCCACGGTTTACCTTAGCGTTCGGAGTACATTTATGCACATTTATAGTATCGTGCAGAATGATTTCACTGCTCTAAAATTTCTCTGTGCTCCTTATTCATCCTTCCATCCTACCTGGCAATCACTGACTTGTTTTTTTTTGTTTGTTTGTTTGTTTGTTTTTTGTTTCTTTCTTCTTTTTTTTTTTTTTTTTTTTTTTTTTACTATCTCCATAGTTTTGCCTTTTTCAGAATGTCATATAGTTGGAATCATACAGTATGTAGTTTCTTTCAGACTGGGTTCTTTTCACTTAATCACATGCATGTAAGGCTACTCCATGTCTTTTCATGGCTCAATAGTCCATTTCTTTCTAGTGCTAAATAATACTCCATTGTTTGGATGGACCACAGTCTATTTGTCCATTCACCCAGTGAAAGACGTCTTGAATGTTTCCAACTTTTAGCAATTATGAATAAAGCTGGCATAAACATCACATCAGCGTGCAGGATTTTGTGTGGACATAAACTTTCAGCTCTTTTGGGCAAATAACAAAGATTGCAATTTCTGAATCACATGGTAAGAGGACTTTTAGTTTTATAAGAAACCACCAAACACAGGCTTCCAACGTGGCTACCCTAGTTCACATTCCCGCCAGCCACGAATGGGGCTTCCCATTGCTCCACATCTCCACCAGAATTTGGTGGTGTTAGTTTTATGGATTTTGAGCATTTTCATAGGTATGTCGTGGTTCATTCATTCTTTCAACAAATACTGAGTGTCCACTATGTTCCGGATGAGGTTGTCAGTACCTAATGTCACAGCAGTGATCACAGCAGACATAGATCCCTGCTCTCATGGCTTTTTATTAAGCATGTTCTGTGCTCCAGGCTATGTTCTAAGCAGTTTTTCCTTACGTGATCTAATTTAAGCCTCACAGCTAGTCTTTGAAGTAGGCACCCTTTTTATCCTATTTTATTCCGGCACAGAATCCTGATGAGTAATGTGCCCAAGGTCACACAGCTAGCAGGAGGTGGAGCCCCAATGTGTATCCAGTTGTTCCAGCTTCAGAGTCTCTGTGCCACGCTTTGCTGTCTCTGGATCTAGAAGGGATCTTGGAAGTCATCCCCCTTAGTCCACGAATGTTGACTCACAGGTACCAGGTGGTGAGGTGACTCCCCCAAGATCAAATAGCTGATTAATATCGGGACCAGGGCTGGAATCTTCTCTTCTAGAACATGACTCTTTTCACCATAACCTTAGATTCTTTGGGCAAAGAATTCTGTGAAGGATGGGGGCTTAGCAATAGCCTCATTTCTGCACTCCCCACTCAAACGATAGTTCTTTAAAAGATCGCTTTCACTACTATTTTCTTTCTGTGTTATCCCCTGGCCAATAGTCCTTGTTCTGTCCTCCATGGTGGGTAGAGGATGCTCACATTCACAGTTTCTCCAGGCCAGCACAGCTCCTTCTCACCCGAAGGTACGTGTCCTTCCTCCGGATCATCCGTGGGAGAAATGCTCCATGTGGGTATCTGAGACCATCATTATTCTTGTCGGTTTGAGTCTCTCCTTTCCTTGGCCATCCGTGAGCCCGGGGGTCACCATGGCAGTGCCACCACGGCACCCCTGCCATGGGTTCGTAAAGTGAGAGATTGCAGGGAATCGTTGTTCCTTCTCAAGCAGCCATCTCTGAGCATGAGATGCCATGGAGGAAAAGCCCAGCAAGGATGGTATTCTGTGCATCTCTCATTTCCCAGTAAGAATCCTCTCGGTCACCAGTGGTCTCTAAACTGCAAGGAACTGCAAGGTAGGGAGTGGAGTGGGTGCAAATGTCACATCATGGGAGGCTGGAGAATAGACCTGCAGAATTTCAGTCTGGGAGTTCGTGTTTGGCAGCTATCCTTCTCCGCTTTTCCACAACAGTTCCAATTTCATGCAGCACAATTGTTTTTAATAAAGTTGGCTCACTGAATAAATAACTAGATGTTATTTAATTTCTATGCCTTTTATAAGACTTCATTTAAATAAATCCACTAATCAGAAAAACAAAATTCTTTCTCAGTGCCAAGGATACATATTTAGGCTTTGGAAATATATTCTCCTTATTTATGGATCATCCTGACTAGGAAGGAGTCAAAGAGTAAGTTGACTGGGCTCGGGTCAGAAACTTAGGGAGTCAGAATTAGACACCTCCCCTGACTACATGATGATCATCAAATATAGTTGTATAGGTTGTGCACTGTACAAAGCTACCGCATATGAAGATTCTCTATTCACATTGTAAGCATCATTGATTTGTATATTTATTAGAACATCTTGGGGCACCTACGTGGCTCAGTCGGTTGAGCGTCCGACTTTGGCTCAGGTCATGATCTCACGGTTCATGAGTTCAAGCCCCATGTCGGGCTCTGTGCTGACAGCTCAGAGACTGGAGCCTGCTTCTGATTCTGTGTCTCTCTCGCTCTCTGCCCCTCCCCCACTCCCTCTCTCTCCCTCTTTCTAAAATAAATAACAAAACATTAAAAAAAAGACCACTAAAAAAAAAAAGAACATCTTGTTTGATGAGGGACAGATTTTATTCTAGTATAATCAGTATATCGTATTAAGATTATTTTATTTTATTTTTTTAATGTTTATTTATTTTTGAGAGAGCGAGAGAGCGTGGAGGAGGAGCAAAGAGAGAGGGAGACATAGAATCTGAAACAGCCTCCAGGCTCTGAGCTGTCAGCACAGAGCCTGATGTGGGGCTCGAACTCAAGAACTGCAAGATCGTGACCTGAGTCAAAGTCAGATGCTTAACTGACCGAGCCCCCCAGGCCCCCCAAGACAATCTTAAACAGAACAAAGCAATGTGTTTTGAGAGAGGGTTACTGTTCTAATTCGCACAATGAGGTCCTATAGACTGCTCGGGATCTAGACTGAATATCCGGTCCCTCACAAGTCTTAGGCCGGCATAGAGAGGCCAGAATGCAGAGCAATAAGGGGAAAGTGGAACAATTGATTGCAGGACTTTGGTTAAACTGGTGGGTATGTAAATTAACACATCATTTCAGTGGTTCTAGAACTTGGCTACATGTTGCAGTTTGGGAGGGAGATTCAAAAAATACTGATGTCCAGGTCCTATCCTTAGAGATTCTGATTTAGCTGGTTTGGGATGCAGCCCAGGCACGGGGATATTTACAGTTTCTTCATGTAATTCTTCTTCTTCTTTTTTTTTTAATGTTTATTTTTGAGAGAAAGAGACAGAGTGTGAGCGGAAGAGGGACAGAGAGAGGGAGACACAGAATTAGAAGCAGGCTCCAGAGTCTGAACTGTCAGCACAGAGCCCAACTCAGGGCTTGAACTCAAGAGGGGTGAGATCATGACCTGGTCTGAAGTCAAACGCTCAACCGACCGAGACACCCACGCACCCTTCTTCATGTAATTCTAATCAGCTGCCAAGGCTGAAACAGTGGCATTATTTCTTGGATGAGTAAATAAATAGATCAATGGCTGGGTGACTGGATGGATGGGATTCACAGATGGATGAATAAATGATTTAACTGAGGAACTGGTCATAGAAGTTCATGGCTTAATATGCTTGTGATGATATGGCATAGAAATAACATTCATCCGCTTTGTTTGTTAGACTCGTCCATGGTTTTGCCGATGGCTTGCATGTCCCAAATAATTTCACCAGTTGCTGGTGGAATAACTGACTTTTATTTTTAAGGTGAACACTAACTTCTACTCATATTTTAGTCCTCTACTTAAAAGTGATCTCATCCCAGGGGTGCTGGGGCGGTTCATTTGGCTTAGCGTCCAACTCTTGATTTTGGCTCAGGTCATGATCCCAGGGTGGTGGGGTTGAGTCCCACATCAGGCTCTATGCAGTGTGGAGCCCACTTAATGTTCTCTCTCCCTCTCCCTCTGCCCCTCTCCCTTGTCATGCTCTCACTCTAAAAAAATTTTGAACAAGAAAGGTAATTGCATCCTGAAAGACTTCCTGGACTCCTCTTAACCGCAGGCTAGAGCCTGCCCTCTGTGCTCCCATGGTCTCTTGTCCTTCCATATCAGAGCATCTATCACCTGGGATTGCCAGCTTGGCTCAGAGGGGGAGAAAAAGAAAAACCCAGTCATTCATGTTTCCTGGCCTCATGATGCATGGCCCCATCGCGATTCAAGCATTTGAGGATAAGAACTTACTTTGACAAAATATGTGCATCATATCCTCTGATGACCTAATAAAGAATATGATGCCTTTGGATGATGCCACCCTGCCCTGCAGTTGTGATTTAAATCTGCCATGTGTCAACCAAAAGCTATTCTCGCTGAGAGTAGCCCTCTGTGTGTCCATTCAGATCAGGTTAAGAGAATCTCAACAATAAGGGTCAGAGGACTGTTAGGGATATTCTCATTAGATTCTGCATTGTCGAGATGAGTGAATGGATATTAAACTGGCAATGACGTGCCCAAGGGCCACACAGTGGATTAGTGACAGAACCACTGTCAGCATAGGGCCCGACTTGGGGCTTGACCTCACGAACCGTGAGATCATGACCTCAGCTGAAATCAAGAGTCTCACCCTTAACCTACTGAGTCATCCAGGTGCCGTAGGGTCTTTGTTTTTGAACCAGAGATTGAACTCCCTATTTGTCCACTGGGGAACTGCAGAAAGCACATAAAAACACAGAACAAGGTTTTCAGATTGGTGATCTGTGGGCAAAACTTGCTCACAGACACATTTTGTTTGAGAAGCTTGGTGGCTTTTTAAAAATATAAGCCACTCCATAAAAGTCAAGAGATTTCCCATAAAATAGGAAGATGTGGCAACACTGGCCCCTCATTCCCGTGAGGCATGGATAGCAGGTAGGGAAGCAGTGGCTGCCCCCTGAGCTGCCCCGTGCCCACAGGTCCACTGCTCATTCATGGTACCCCTTGGGTCCTGTGACCTGTGACTTGTGACCTGTGACCAGGACTCTGGAGGAACAGTTCAGCAAGTGCCTCCCACCTCTCTCTTCCACACCCTTCTGTATCCGGCTTCTAGCTAGAATCACATCCTGCTTCATATTACAGATTCTTGTGTGCCCGATTGCCTCCCAACAGGCTCCATCCAAGCTCTCGGAGCACTGAGGCACGTGTTATTCATTTTTGTAATCTGGGAGCCCGTACTGTCTCTGGTACACAACACGCCCACAATAAGAGTTCTTGAAATCAATGAATGAGTATTCAAGGTTCTAGCTGAAAGTCACAACATAGGTTTGTAATATTTTCTCACGTCAATTATTCAAGAGCTTAGTTTCCCACAAAACGTCAAAAAGAAGCTTTGCTGAATGAAATTTTCGGTAAGATATTGGAACAAAAAAGCTAAGATAATTTTCTTACCTTTCTTTTAGCTCTTTATTACTGGCAGGTCTCTTTCAGGTGAGGTTAAAGACAGTGAAGATGGAATGTGGGCCTGTTCTGATGGTGAGGACTGTGTCAGCCCCGAGAGCTCATCATCAGAAGTGACGGAGGGGAGAACAGGACAAAGAGTGCACTGATGGCAGGAAAATCAGCGGACTTAGAATGACACCAAACCAAGGTCAGACCTGGCTTCATCGCTTTTGACGTCGTGTGACCTTGGGCACATGGCTTTACCTCCGTGAGCCTCCACTGAGGACTACAGACCCCCTTCAAATAATTAAAAACAATTGTTTTCCTAAGTAATTCATGCACATGGTACAAAATTCAAAAAGCACAAAATGAAAAGTCGGACTTTCCTACCCTTCACTGAAGCCACTCAACTCCCCTCATAGAAGCAGCCCCTGCTGCCAGGTTTCTGAGTACCCTCCCAGAGATAGCCACTAAATTTCTCTCTTAAGAGAAACTTATTCATATATTTTAATGTTTATTATTTTTGAGAAAGAGAGAGGAAGAGAGACAGAGCACAAGCAGGGGAGGGGCAAGGAGAGAGAGAAAGACACAGAATCCCAAGCAGGCTCCAGGCTCTGAGCTGTCAGCACAGAGCCCAATGTGGGGCTCGAACCCACAAACCATGAGATCATGACCTGAGCTGAAGTCGAACGCCTAACTGACTGAGAGACGCAGGCGCCTCCGCCTCTAAATATCCAAGACACGTGACTATAATCTAATATGTGTATGCTTTCCATACCAACATTCACCCTTCTATATCTTCTTTTTTCACGTAATACACCTTGGAGACCCTCTTGTTTCAGAAAGAGTGGCCTCACTTTTAATGACTGCACAGCATTCTATTGCTAGAATAGCACACATTGATTTAACCAGCCTACTATCGGTGGACATTTAGTTTGCTCCCTAGCTTTTGTTATTCCAACTCATCTGAAATGAGCATGATGTACATGTACATCCTGCGGGCGTGCGTGCATCTGTGGGATAATCCCAGGATATGACACACTGTGGTGTTCTGGAACACATACAGTTACATTTTGTTAGATAGGGCCAAACCACCCTACATAAAAGTGTAATTCAAACTCAAACACATTTATTAAAAGCTCTATTAAATCTTAGTCCATCTATTCTCCTAGACAGGGATGGAACTGCTCATGGTCCTTTGTTTTTCTCTCTGCTTTTCTTTGTTGGCTGGCCATACTAATCTGTGAAATGGAAAGAGTTATAGCTTCCAGACTTGTTCTGAGGATGTATTTAGAGTGTTCGGCACTGATTCATCCCAAAGTTTCTGAGAGAATCATCTTTGGTCGTCCACAAGAGGCAAATGCCAGGCTCCAACTGCTGCAGCAAAGTGCCCACGCCATGGAAAGACCTCCATATTGAGCCAGCACATTCTTGAGAATATACTGTTCTGCGGTAAATGAGAGATGTTCTTCTAACACCTCTGTCTGAATGTTTTACACTGTTAAATACTAATCAATTAAGAATTTCATTGAGGTGAAAGAAAAAGATGAAAGCGGTCATTCTTTGGAGTAAAAATATTGACTTATCACCAGTGAAGTGGAAAATGACTTGTTTCTCAGCCTCGAGTTAATCAAAGAGCTAATGCCATTGTAAATTGAAAAACAGCTCTTTGGATGGTCTTATATCATGACTGCAATTATTCCTGGTCTCTTGCTTGTCATCTACTATGCCAAACCCTGTTTGAATCCTTCTGATTGAGTTTCTTTGTTCCCCCTGTAAAGGTAGAGACTATTATCAGTGACATTCCATTTCATTTTCTTTTTCAAATTCTCTTCTGGGTTAGTTCTCAACATCTTCCCACAAATAGAAAAAGTACAGTCTGGTGAGGGAGGACACGGGACAGAAGCCCAGCAGCCAGTCTGAGACACAAGGCTGTCGGCATCAGGACAGAGATCTGAGAGGTTCTAAAAGGCCCACTGGAACTTTGCCTTCTTTGGCTGGAGGGCAGTGATCAGAATGAGGATTCAAGAGAGCTCAGTCCACACCCCAGCTTTTTTTTTTTTAATTAAAAAAAAAAGTAAATTTATTTATTTTGAGAGAGACAGAGACAGCTTGAGTGGGCAGACAGAGAGGGAGACAGAGAATCCCAAGCAGGTTCTATGCTGTCAGCACAGAGCCTGATGTGGGGCTTGAAACCACGAAGCCATGAGATCATGACCTAAGCCAAGCCAACAGCTTGACACTTGATGCTTAACTGAACCACCCAGGTGCCCCCATACTTGAGCTTTCTTACATCCTCTCCCGGAAAAAAAGGAGCTGAGTACCTTCAGATTCATACGCGAAAGACCTCTATGCAAATGAAAAGATGATTAATTATTAAGACTAAATGTTATAATTTATAATTTAAAATGTTTTTAAAATAATTTTTATTATTGATCCAAATTGCTGCCAGAGGTTGTGTTTTTTTTTTTTTTTAATTTTTTTTTCAACGTTTATTTATTTTTGGGACAGAGAGAGACAGAGCATGAACGGGGGAGGGGCAGAGAGAGAGGGAGACACAGAATCGGAAACAGGCTCCAGGCTCTGAGCCATTAGCCCAGAGCCTGACGCGGGGCTCGAACTCCTGGACCGCGAGATCGTGACCTGGCTGAGGTCGGACGCTTAACCAACTGCGCCACCCAGGCGCCCCGAGGTTGTGTTTTTTAAACAATGAAATGGTTTAGGTATTTCACTTCCAGGCCTCATAGTGAGCTATCTTTATCTGTGCCAAAATGCAAGCAAGGGAAGAGAGAACACATCATGGTGAACTGTATCCAAGTTCATCATTGTTTTGTCTACGGTAGCAGCACAGACTCACCCAACGCTGCTAAAACAATGCCCAAGGATATCTTTCTCCTGAGTGAAGTCTCAGTGGAAGGGCAGTTTGGGAATAGGTTGGCCTAAAACTAAAAACCTCTTCCTGGGTGCGTGTGTGGGTTGTTGGGGTTAGAGCAGCGATTCTTGATCTTGGCTGCACATTGGAATCACGTGGGGAGCTTTCAAAGCCCTGACGCCTAGACTATCCCCTAGCCTAGACCGAGTGGATCGGACCCTCTGGCGGATGAGGTGGTGGTTGAGGCGGGGGAGGTGGTCAGACCCGGGTGAGAACTACGGTCTTCGAAAAGACAGCCATTTCTGAATGTCTCTGTGTCCCCCTTGCTCTGGGCCCAGAGGGTAGGAGGAGAGTGGGAGAAGTGAAAGAGGATGAAATGGGGGTTTGAAACCGCCTTGGAGAATAAACACCCACTGCTGCACAGGCGTCTGCTCTCCCCAGTGGCTGTGTGTGGGAGGGCGCTGGCAGTGTGTTTCTGGTTGGGCTCTGTGGGGTGACGTGGGTCTTGTGTCTGCTCCTGGCTTCCTTTGTAGAAAACATACGTAAATGGATGAGGATATGTTTACATATATTTTCTATTTGTATATTTCTTTAACACGATTATATTTATTTATTATTTATAATAATACAAATAAAGTTAATATATAAAAAGTGTCAGCCACAAAGAACTCTGGCACATTCTGGGTTTCAAATAGGCAGGTGAAGGCAAGGACAAACAGTGACCCCAGATGTTTTCTCCTGGGTCTCAGAGTAGTGCCCACATAGAGGGGGCCTGATGTCTTACTCGGAGCATGTGAGGCCGGGTGGCCTGGCTCAGAGGCTCTGGACGGATTGGTGGACACACCCATTCCCGACCCCCTTCAACACACGCAAACACACACGTCTTCAGTTGCAACAGAGCAAAGATATGCCTGTTCCTTTGTAAAATTTCAGCCCTGGTCTTAGTAATTTTCCCCATGCAGACTCCATCTCTGCCCGTCTTGTGTCTTTATCTTCATGTTTCAAGCCAACCACATACATTCTGACTGTACAGAAAGCCACAAAATCCTCTGTCTCCACTTACAGACCATTTCCTGCCCCAGGCCGTGGCGTGGGGGTGGAGGGCTAATGATTTCTGTCCTGAGATGGTTGTGCTTAGCCCACCTTCTGCTGATTAAATTGAGCTTCCTTCCCTTTACTAAGCTATACATACTGCAGGGCCGAGGGGAGACAGCAGCAAGCTGTTAGCACCACCTCTCGTAGGTGCAAGGAGACAGTCACAGCGACAGGCCCATGTGCTTTCCCACTCAGGTACACTCAGGCCACAGGCCACACACCTTACGTCTTATACCTAGAAGTTTTACATCGAGATAAGAGACTGATAAATGGATACGTTCTATCCTCATACTTTCACAAATATATCTTTGTAAAGACCTGGGGGGCCAGGCTCAACTTTAAGATGCTTGGACTCCTCAGAGTTCCTCCCCAGGGCAGGATTGCATGGGGCAGCTAGCGTTGGGGTTAGGGTCCCAGCTGACAGTCCTCCCACCTTCCCCTCCCACCCCTTGGCTTCACCCCACCCCACAGAGAGCCTCCTGCACGGAGACTCCCTCGCTTATCCGCCCACACTCCGTCCACATTATTTGCTGGCAACCTCCCTGTGGCTACCACCACGGCCTAGGCGGGCTTAAATGCGAACATAATCCACTCTTTGGAAGATGGGGCCCCAGAAGAGGCCTGCACATGCTTGGGGACATGTGAGCAAGGAACCACAAGGTCTTGAATATCTAGGATTTGGTAAAGAAGTGGAGGCATGGGCTCTGTGTGAGCCATTTCCTTGGCTCTGTGAGAAGGGGCATGGCTGGAAGAGAGCGGGAGCTGGATCCCCTGCACCTGAGCCCGGAGCAGACGCCCCTCTTCCTTCTGTCTCCCAGCACTACTAATCTCATGAAGAGAATGAGATACTTTCACTGTTCTTGGTATGTCTCCTGCCACCATTTCCTAAACTCACAATCACCCCTATGTTTTTTTTTTCCAGTGATAAGATTCCTTACCTAAAACTCCTCTAACCTGTGCCAAATTGAGGAATTCTTAAATCCTTTTGTGGTAATGTCTTTACATACTGAGTCATAGTGTCACACGGGGAAGATAGAAGGCAAACGTAAGAAGTCTCAGAGCTTTGGAGGTCTAGGGTTTGTTTCTTGAACTAAAGGACTATGTTCCTTCTTGGGGTGGTTGGAAAGACAGGTATGCTCGGGTGATACGTTGATGCCCAAAGCAAAAGCAGGCTGGCCCCTGAAGGCAGCATCAGGCAGGGGGAAACCGAAGGAAGTGAATTTGTCGCTCCTTGAAGACACTGCAGGGTCCCAGATTTCTGAGAGTTCCGGTAGCCCTGGTGTGAGGAAGGTGCCTTGATCTTGGCAAGGTATTAAGAGTGAGAGGTCTACCAGACAAACACGTGGAAATTTCAGTCAATTGATGAGGAATCAGGACCTCATGGGTGAACACTTAAATCTATGGAGATAATATTTGGTGCTAGGGGAATGGATGTGGTCACAAAATAATTCATAACCTAAACACAATTCTATTCTCAAACACCTCTCCTTAAAACTTGCTCTTTCTCAAGACTCCCATCTCAGTTAATGGCACCATTGATTCGGTTATGGAGGCTAAAAGCCCAGAACGTTGATTCCTGTCTTTTCTCTACTCCCTATATCAGCTCCATCCATGAATTCTTGTAGCTCTATCTCCAAAATTTGTCCTGAATCTGTGCAGTCCTCACCATCGCCTCTGTTTCCACCCTAGCCCAAGTCCTCACCTTCTCTCCTGGGCTTTAGCAAGGGTCTCCAAACTGCTCCTACTTTTCTATCCTGCCCCTCTAAAGTCCATTCCTCAGTTAGAAGTTAGAGTGCTTATTTTATAGAATAAATGGGACCATATCATTGCTCGGTGTCAAACTCTCCATAGCTTCCCTTTATCCTTAAAATAGAATCAAAATTTCTTACCTTGACCTAAAAGACCATACATGATGTGATCCCTAGTATCTTTCTGACTTGATCTCTGTACCACTTCCCTTCTTATTCACTCTGATAAAAAAATCACCAACATTTTGATACTCCTCAGATATGCCAAATCAATTACTGCTTCACAGTCTTTGCATTTTCTGTTCCCTTGCCTGGAACACACTTCCTTAAGATCAACACGTGGCTAGCTCTTTCTCATCCTTCTGGTCTGATCTCAAGCATCACCTCCTTAGACAAGCCTCACTACCACCATCTGGTTTTGTTGTGTCCATGCCCAAGGTGATGCCTTCTTTAGAAAAACATCTATTCATGTCTTCTGCCCATTTCTTAACTGGATTGTTTTGGGGTATTGACTGGCAAAGACTCTCAGTTTGCTGAGGATAGCCTGGTTTATACTTGTTGTCTTAGCATATCTCCTTCCATTGAAAAAAAAAAAAAGAACTGAGAGTCAATAGATTATATAGTCACCATTTTCATAGCACCTGCCTTGTCCAAAATTATTTTTCTTATTTATTCATTACCTTATTTCTGCCCATGACCCCTGTTACTAAATATTTGAAGTGCCCAACTGAGTTTGGTGCTAGTATTGATACTCTTGAGTGTGGCCTTGGTATTGATACTCCATGGTGGTGTTACCATTACTTCAATTGCTACTTCAACTTATTTTAATTGTTGTTTCTTCTAAAAGATCCTTCTGATTTCATTCAGTTGACTCATTATCCAAAGTATAAAAAGAACAAGAATCTTTAAGAGGCACCAGATTTCCTTTATTGCTAATTTCAGAAGCTGATGATAAATGGCTTTTGCAGAAAACCGGTATGAGCCGTTTACTAAAAACACATCACGGAACATGAGCCTTGCTTGGCAAAGAACCACAATCTGACCCACAGGATTTCATTTTCAAAACCTTAGAGAAGACCTTACATCATTAGTGAGAGAGGAACTCCTTATTGAAATTGTTGATGACCTCCAACAACCCTGTTAATTTATGGTTATATCCTTTCACAGCTTCTAGGCACGGCCATCTTAGACATACACTCAGAAGCTTGGAAATTGGCCAAAGCAGTTAGGCGATGAATGCTGTTACAAACACAGACATATATTTTCCTCAGTAGATTGTTCATTTCCTGCTATGGTTTAAATGTCAAGTGTGTAAATAAAAAGACAACAGTGTGACATAAAAATGGATATCCTATAGTGAAAGATCTTTCTGAAGAATAATAAGCAATCTTACATACCTTGGTCTCCTAAACTTGGAAGTCTGTCACTTTGTTGCTTAGAATCCTAGCAATTATGGAATTATATAAAAGTTTAATGCATTATTGGAGGGACGAACAAAAATCCATACCTAAGAAAGTAAAAATTCTTTACTTTGCACTTTAGCCATTCCTCTACCTGGTCAATCTTTTTTATCAGGCCTGGTGCATGGAAACAAAATAAGATTGATTCTGATGCTTTCTCAGCCCTCAAGAAGTGAAGATGAGGGCTAGAAACAGAAAAATAGGGAGAAATCATGGAGCTGGAAAGTCTACCATGTGCTAACCATTGGATAGTTAAGAGTTGTCTGCTGTGTAACACAAGTTGGTTATCTAAGTCAGTCAAATCCCCATCCTCTTCTTCATCTTCTGTCTCTTACCTGAAGGCTTCTTATCCTTTGTCTATTATATGTAGGACACTACGAGTTCTTTTTGGTCCTCTTCTCTTCTCACATGCTATTTTTTTCTTCAGTAAATATATATACGTTCACAACTTCAGCTATCATTTCCAGACAGATAATTCCCTAAAATCAATGCCTTCAATCCTAATGCTTCTTTGGGCTCCAAACCCACATTCTAACAGCCTCTGGATGATCCATGTGGTTTTTTTCAATGGGTAATCTCACTGTCTAGTCAAGGGTGCATGGCACTTGGGAGTCTAGGGGTGGATATACATCATGAGCCTATGGCCCATGTTCATGGCACGGAGGTGGGAGATCCATGAGACATTGTCTTGTAGAATAGACGGTTCAAATCATACAGATCATTTTGAAAGATCTGGGCAGAGAAGAAGAATCTGAATATGACTATGAAAAAACAAAACCCCAGAAAACCCAGAGAAACCAGGTAAGTGTAAGAGGCACAGCTCAGAGGCATTTACCCAGGTGAAGAGGGTAGCTGTGAGGTTTTCACTGGAGCTTCTGTGTTCTTATATTAGTCTGCCCTCTCTCCTCAATGGATTGGTCAAAAGTGGGAACATGAATCAAGATGGATCATTGAGACCCTTCCCAGCATTTTCAGAGTTGGAATCAAGAAGAATGCAAATAGCTGAATGTTATTGGATACTCAACTAGAGAAGCAGAGGTGATCTACAGAGAAAAAGGAAAAGAAAAATACAGTTGCTTGAGATGGAAAAAAGTTCTTAGCAGCATTCAAGTCCCCGGCTCCAGGTGACTCTGAGACTCCACTATGTCACTGCCTTTTTCAATACTTGGTTTTCTATCATATAGCACCAGTAAAACCCACCTTCTCTTGAAGGCTACCTCAAGTTCATCCTTGAGACCAAAAAGAGTTTTGATGGATACAGGTTCCAAATCCTGTTGAATTTTCTCTATGACTGGGTCACATGTTTCTGCTTTTCCATTTCCTCTGCTGGATAACGTGGGGCTACAATAGTATCTTGCCTATCTTTATGCCCTTTCCAACTCAGCACAACGCCTGGCACAGAGAAAGTACCAAGACAGCATGCATTGAGATGATTCTCTGCAACATACCCTAAGGTCCACCTATGTTTCTTCAGGACTTTGATTCAGAGATGACCTATGTGTGTTTTATCATGTGATTTGTAGTGGAGGCTTGACCAGGATTTAGGAGCAAGCGTATGACCTTAGAGGCATGAGCTTGATTTTGACTCCATCACCAAACAGCTTTCTTTTTTTTTTTTAATTTTTTTTAAACATTTATTTATTATTGAGAGACAACAAGTGACAGAGCATGAGCCTGGGAGGGGGAGACAGAGGGGGGGGGACACAGAATCCGAAGCAGGCTCCAGGCTCTGAGCAAGCTGTCAGCACAGAGCCTGACATGGGGCTCGAACACAAACCACTAGATCATGACCTGAGCTGAAGTCAGACACTTAACTGACTGAGCCACCCAGGTGCCCCCCCACCCCCGCCGCCCCAGAACAGCTTTCTATCATCACATTTGGTCCACATTTGTCACTGCTCCTTGTCCATGCTAAAAATGATGGTCTCTTCTCAATCAGCTCTGTGTTTCTCTCCAAAAGATTATTTTCTTTTTTTTTTAAATTTTTTTTTTCAACGTTTATTTATTTTTGGGACAGAGAGAGACAGAGCATGAACGGGGGAGGGGCAGAGAGAGAGGGAGACACAGAATCGGAAACAGGCTCCAGGCTCTGAGCCATCAGCCCAGAGCCCGACGCGGGGCTCGAACTCCCGGACCGCGAGATAGTGACCTGGCTGAAGTCGGACGCTTAACGGACTGCGCCACCCAGGCGCGCCTAAAAGATTATTTTCTTAAACAAAACAGTGAAAATAATTTAAACCTCAGAACAATAGCCTAACATGTCCTCTCAGCATGCAACTTGTGAAGAAGACAGGAAATGTGGGGAAAACAGGAAGAGCAGAATGATAATGGCAGGGTGGGCTCTTGGGAAAACTGTCAGGAAGACACTCTTCTTATAGCAAGGTCTTCTGTCAGCCCCCCTGCCTTCTGTCGACCACAAGGTTGAGTTCAGCCTGTGCTCTTCTCTGACACTCCCTTCTCTTCTATTCCATTCTAGGGCGTTCAAGCCCAATGACTTGTTTTGAAAATGCTATCATTTGTTAACTTAGCTTTTATCTCGGTTGGATGCCTTTCCTGCTTTACTGTTTTCCTTTCAAGGAGGCTGAGCCAACACTTGACTCTGGGAGTTTTATTCAACACACCCCTGTCGTTACGTGAAGCTAAAGAAATTTTGATTAACAAGCCTACCCAGTTCACGGATGGCCTGTGGTGTGTTTCTGCCACCCTCTGAAAGGGAGATGAAGTGAATGGAGCTTCCGTTTGGAATACTGGCCTGGTAAATAAACCCCCCAGCAGGGTGGAACCAGAGGGAGAAATGTTTGTGTCTGTGTGGGGCAGCACCACTGCTATATCAAACTTGTTGCAGTTGCCAAGGGTGACACAGGACTCATGACTATAGTTCCAAGATCCTTGTCCTGCCCAGGCCTTTTCTGATGATGGTCTTCCCAGGCAAAGCAGAATTCCTGACTGGGATTCCGGGGGCTTGAGACACGAGGAGGGAACAAAAGGCAAGTCAGAAATTCAGAGATGGGATGATTGGAAAGAAGTAGTTACAGATTATTGGCAAGGAGCAGGACTGTTGGAAACATTGATCATCATCATCATCCTTTTGATGATGAAACTGATACTACTCAAACTTTTTGAGTAGTATTTTTTACATTTTTAAAAATCTACTTTTAAAATTTACTTTCAGGGGCACCTGGGTGGCTCAGTCAGTTAAGCGTCCAATTTCGGCTCAGGTCATGATCACACGGTCCGTGAGTTCGAGCCCCGCGTCGGGCTCTGTGCTGACAGCTCAGAGCCTGGAGTCTGTTTCAGATTCTGTGTCTCCCTCTCTCTCTCTGCTCCTCCCCTGTTCATGCTCTGTCTCTCTCTGTCTCAAAAATAAATAAATGTTAAAAAAAATAATAAAAATATTCTTAAAAAAAATAAAAAATAAAATTTACTTTCATAATCATCAACCCACTTGTTTTTTTAAAAAACTTTGAGGGCTAGAATCATTCAGGATGGGGGAGACCATGATATAATGGTATTGATAAAATGTATATGCCCTAGAAGGCTGAAACCATCAGCTGAGGCTCAATATGGGTAGAAAGGACAGAATTTAAAAGTTAAAACTTAAAAACAAAAACATCATAAGATTTGGAAAAGAACATAGGAAACTAATTTTAGCACGTTGTTGGAAAAGGGGGCAGGTTTTGCTTGTCAATTCACAAAATCCAGAAGCCTTATAGGAGAAGATGATTTGACAACACCAAGATTTTTTAAAATGTTGTTTTGTTCTCTTACCTTTCATTAGCTGTCTGGAGATTTTTGTCTATCTGCTCATGATTGAGATTGCAAGAGAGAACTGACTGGAACCTCTGTGTGTGTGTGTGTGTGTGTGTGTGTGTGTAAGGCTTGTTAACTCAACTTCCCTGTTGGGTGATATGGGCGAGCCATTTCTTGAGGAATTCCCAAAGTCTTTATATTAGTTTCCTTTCGCTGCTGCAACAAATTAGCACAAATGTAGTGGCTTAAAATAACATAAATTTATTATCTGACAGCTCTGGAGGCCAGAAGTCTTAAAGAAGTCTCACTGGGCTAAAATGAAGATGTTGGCAGGGTTGTGTTCCTTTCTGAAGGCTCCAGGAAAGAATTTGTTTTCCTATCATTTCCAGCTTCCAGAGGTTGTTTGCATTCCTTGCTCCTGGCCCTCTTCCATCTGCAAAGTCGGCAATGGCAGGTCGAGTCTTTTTCACATCTTATTACTGTGAGCTCTTCTGTTTCCCTCTTCCACATTTAAGGAAACTTGTGATTACTTAGGTCCACCCAGATAATATATTTTAGGGTATATATATTTTAGTGTCAGATGATTAGCCATCTGAGTTTCCCTTTGCTGGGTGTAATCTACCCTGTTCACAGATTTCAGGGATTAAGATGTGAACATCTTTGGCGGGTCTTTATTCTGCCTACCACAGGTGTGCATACACTCAGACTGATGAGGGATAGAAGCAGAAAATTGCTCATCTTTAGCCCGGGAGGCTGACCTAATAGCCTGCATAGTTTTGATAAGGATCAAATACGTGCTGGTTGTTACATTCTTAAAGGGTCTCATGACTGCCTGTAAATCTCACCGATAGTTAATGTTGAGCTGAATGATAAGCACCAGAGAAATCTTTTTTTTTTTTAATTTTTTTTTTAACGTTTGTTTATTTTTGAGACAGAGAGAGACAGAGCATGAACAGGGGAGGGGCAGAGACAGAGGGAGACACAGAATCCGAAACAGGCTCCAGGCTCTGAGCTGTCAGCACAGAGCCCGACGCGGGGCTCGAACCCACAGACCGTAAGATCATGACCTGAGCCGAAGTCGGACGCTTAACCGACCAAGCCACCCAGGCGCCCCAAGCACCAGAGAAATCTTGTGAAAGTAGTTTTCCGAGTAGAAATTCGAGGAAGACATTTATGATCTAAGACTCTCTCAATGCCCCTCCCTCTTGAGCACTAAGCATAGAACCACTAGCCTCCTACAGCAAAAGTGTAGCCCTTTCTGTCCATGAGTCCTGTCCCTGTGCTATTTAAATAACCTTACTAACTTGCACCGTAAAATGTTTCAAGAATTCTTTCTTGACCATCACACTCAATGATCCCACAATAAAATGCAGAGAAAAAGCCTGGAATGATAATATACCTAACTATATACAATAACAGTGATTGCCTCTAAACAGGGAATGTCCCTTGAGAGAGAAATAAGGGAGAACTTTGATGTTTTACCTGAGGATTTATTGTCCCATTTACCTTGGAGTAACAAACCGTAACTTAAACATGTTGAAACATATTAATAAAATAGTACTGAATTTTAATTATTTATATTTGTCATTTGAACATAATGTATGTGATATTGTGATAGAATCAGAAATACACTTTGGTGTTCAACTCCACCTCTGGCCAGAGTTCCTAAAACTCCTGTAATTTCCTAAGTGATAAGAGCAATAGGGACATCTTTTGTTATGGTGTTTGGTTTTTGTCCCCGGTTCTGAATAAGTGTGCAGTGTATAGAGAACTGTCCTGTCTCCTCTGGGAACTACACTGGAGTCAGATGGAGTGGAAGGTGTGTGTAGAGGGAGATCAATGTTGAAGTTCACCGAAAGCTGATGTATTTCCTCTCACATTCTTCTACCTTGGTTATGACTTGTTAGTTACATCATCAGGTGCTTCCATTTCATGAGTCACATGGCATTTCCCTGGCTTTTGTTTTTGGTGCACCACCCTCTGAAGAGGGTCTTCTTTGTCTTAGTCTTTCACTTTCCCTCTTAGTCATTTTTTCTCTCATTGAAGTGTTTCTTCTTTCTTCAACTTCTTTTTTCAGCTATTTTTATACTCATTGAATCATTTACATTTGATTAAATAAATATTTTCAAATACATGAAAGTATTTGCAAAAATATATGCTCAGAGATGCATATAATTATCAAAAATGCTTTTATGTGCTACTTTTAAAGTAAGTGGCACTAGCTTCAGTTACACTTAAAGAAATTCTAAGCTTACTTTAAAAAATGAAATACTTGAGGGGCACCTGTGTGGCTCAGTCAGTTAAGCACTTGACTCTGGATTTCAGCTCAGGTCATGATCTCATGGTTTGTAGGATCAAGCTCTGAGCTGACAGCAAGGAGACTGCTTGGAATTCGCTCTCTCCCTCCCTCTGCCCCTCCCCTTCTCATGCTCTCTCTCTCTCAAATAAGTAAATAAACATTAAAAACACCCAAAACAAAAACAAAAAAAACCCCTGAAATACTTGAACACATATAATTCTTCTAAGGACTACCTATCTCACATCTGTGATGGTAAATACTTGTAAATTAACAGGTGTGGTTCTCACACGATCATAAGATGCTTGAATGTTCATTGGCTAGTGGGAGGACATGAAAAATCACATCAAGCTATGCCCAACTCTTAATTTGAGAAAGAGAGAGAGGTTTCCAAGCACAGAAGAATTGGGGTTTGGAATGGGTCAGGATGTGGTACAGTCTAGAAGAATGGCTGCCAAGCTCTAGCAGATTAAGAATTGGGGGAGCAGAGGTGCTGGTTAACTCTATTTGTGGACAATGGCTTCTCCAGGCGGCCCTTTGCCCCATCCAGTGGAGACACCGAGGAAGGCCTGCGGCAAGGAATGGACAAGGTGTGACTCAGAACTGAGGTTAGAGAATAGCATCCTCCAGGGAGGAATTTTCATTTCTGCTAAGGCAGAGAGAATAAGAGAGGGAGACTCTTCCTGTTTCCAAAGAGTCCAACAGTAGAAACACCATCCTTTGAGGCCCTATCTGTAGGGGCAGGGAGGGGCATGTCAGTGGTCCTAATAAGTGGTAATAGCTATGACCACAGAAAAACCCTCACACTTTCTTGACTTCATGGCCCAAACCACTCACTGGTGTAGTCAACCCCTGGCCATTCATTCTGTAAATATTTCATCCATTCTACCTATTTACAACTATGACATGTTCTTTGGCAGTCTTTGTGTTTTCTCTACATTGTTTTCTATATTAGGTTGTCTTCTTCAGGAATGAGCCTGTGTTTTTATAGCTTCTTATGAATATGTAACACAGATTGTACACAAATGTACACAGATTGTACACAAAATTGTTGATGAGGGTTGGAACTAGAGAAAGGGGAGCCTTCATTATGGGGAAAATGTCAGGGTCTGGAGCCAACAGCCAAGAAAGAATTCTTGAGGCATCTTTGGTGCAAAAAGGTAGTTTTATTAAAGCATGGGGACAGAATCTGTGGGCAGAAATTGCTGGGATTGTGAGAAGTGACTGATTATATACTTGAGAGTTGAGGGAGGTAAAGGTAAGGGGAAGTTTCCAGAAGGATTTTCCTGTGCTAAAGAAAACTCACAGGATCTTGGAAGCCTGGCTACTGTCGAGTTAAATTTATTTTTCCCTTGTTAATACACTTGGGAGTTCCTGGAGGAAGGTCCTACTCTGCCAGTCTCAAGTATTTGTCAATGGGCTGCAGGTTATAAGGAAATTTAATTTTATCTATCATTTCCTTCTGCTTTTGTTTCCCCCATCATTCAGACTCATGAATTTGGGCAAATTTCAGAACTGAAATATTTGAAAAGAGAGAGTAAAAAGATTTTTGTTGTTGATGTTGTTGTCATTGCTATTTTCCAACAAAGCACAAGACATTTTGTATCCAATACTCTTGAGGCATTTATTTTACTCAAATAAATAAAAGTAAAGGGAGTCAGTACACCCATAAAAGACATAAAAAAGTAATATTCCAATTAGAGATGCTAAATTGAACATATGTATTTAAGTCCATTTTCTCCCCAAATCCCACTAAAACATCAATAAGGTGATTTTTAAAAAAATGTTTATTTTTGAAAGAGAGAGAGAGCAGGGGAGGGGCAGACAGAGGGGAACAGGGGATCTGCGGTGGGCTCTGTGCAACAGAGACCCCCATGTGGGGCTCAAACTCATGAGCCATGAGATCATGAACTGAGCCGAAGCCAGATGCTTAACCGACTCATCCAACCAGGCACCCCAATAAGGTGATTTTTAAAGCATAAATTCACAAGAAAAAGAAATGGAGGAGAAGACCATGGCAACGACATTTTGGAAACTGGGATACTAAAGGAGTGATGGCTGGTAATAGTGGACCAGAGAAAGCTAAATTCTGAGCTGGCAGATAAGAAAAAAATCTGAGCAGAACTGTCGATGAGCTCAGGATTCGATGGCACCATGACTCTAGAAGTGAATAGTATGCGTGTGGTTAAAGACAAGGTTCACTGAACGTACACTAAAAAAACAGATCCTGAGATTCTGGACCCCTCCCCCAATTCAAGTGACTGCCATTTGCCTCTCCTCCATCCTGGATGAAGACTGGAGATTTATTCTCTGCATACTATAATAGAGGGTCTTTGGCATGGGGGACTTGAGGATACTGAATATTGCAGTTATTGTTGCTGCATAATTACCTCCCTGCCCCTCAAAAAAAACCCTAAATGGGATAGAACAGCCATTTTATTATACTTGTATATTCTGTGTCAATTAATCAGACAGTGTATGGCAAGGACAGCTTATTTTCTGCCCTATGTGTCTGGGGTTTCTCAGCTGGGACAACTCAATGATTTGGTGCTGGAATCATCCAAGGTGTCTCCATTCAACATGTCTGGCACTTGATGCCCTTGATTAGGGCCTCAGCTGGGCTCAGTGACCAGAGTGCCTTTCTATGGCTCCCAGTGTGGTCTCTGCCTGGGATTTCTTGGGCTTCCTCACGTCATGGTGGCTGGATTCCTAAACCAAGCATCCATAAGAGCAAGGGAGGAGGATATGGGTTTCTTGTCTAGCCTCTTCCAAGATATGGTATTCCAAAGAATGAACTCTGCCTACAGTGTTGAATTATCCACGCATATCTCAGAACAATAACCACAAAAAACACATTCTCCATGCCAGGGAATTGAATTTTTCTCAGAGGCTGCTTTGATTTTGAGTCCAACTCTGGCAATTAATCCCCATAGAAGCCTCATTTGACTCCCAAAATTATTTTTGCAGGGACTTCAGTTCATGTTGATTCAGTCGTGTTGACTGCCTTTAGAGCTCAATGGGAATGGTTCTTCTGTGTTAAGTTCAATCTGTGAGATGGTTTGATCACTATGTGACTGACATTAATCAGATAAGCATTTACTTTATATCTTTGGTCACTTCATATTTAGGTTGCAAATTTATCACTTAAGTGTCTGCTAAGCCCAACTCTTTACAGAGTGTTCCTGCAATTTGCATATCCTAACTTGAGGTCATTTGAGGTGTCTTAGTTTTGGTGATCTCGGCTCAGGTCCTGATCTCATGGTTTGTGAGATCAAACCCTGCATCTGGCTCAGCAAGGAGCCTGCTTGGCATTCTCTCTCTCTCTCTGCCTCTCCCCTACTTGCTCTCTCTCTCTCTCTCAAAATAAATAAACTTAAAAAAGAGAGAGAGAGAAAGAAAGTACATAGCAGGAAAGTGAAGTGGTAAAGAAGCTTTGCTTTTTACCCAGCCATCATCTTATGAAATATATTATTTAAAAAATGAACATTATGGAACACTATAAATGTGCTATTTGTATAGAGCCAAATTTAAAGAAATAAACTCCTATGTACATTTTAAGCATCTTATTGACTAAGCCTCATTGATATGTTTCCTAAAATTTCCTGTATCTTTCTATAGACACAGCCTTGACGTTTTTCTCTCCCTTTTTTGATTTTCCATTGAAGTCTCTAAGCTTATATGAAGCTTAACTCTGCAATGGAGTAACATAGATGTACTTATAGCAATCCACAGTTGCTCTCTGTTATTTTAGTCTTATTGCCATTCATTAAACTGAGGAAGAACTGTGAGCAGAGCGAGAAAAACACAGCATTACTCCTCTCCTCCTTGGAGGGGTGCCTCTCTTCCTTCCACAGAGCAAAACCCGAAAAAGTAACACTGTGGTCACACTATATTCACACAGCAGTATAAAAACGTTTTTTTAATTAGAAAAAAAAGTATTCTGGGAAGCTCTCACCTCTCCCCTAAATTCATAAACAACTCCACCCTAGAACCTGAGGTGATATTTTAAACAATTCAATATATGCTGCATCTATGTGGCTCAGCCAGTTGAGTGTCTTGATTTCAGCTCAGGTCATGATCACACAGTTTATGAGATTTAGCCCCACGTCAGGCTCTGCTCTAACAGTGAGAATCCCTGCTTGGGATTCTCTCTCCCTTTCTCTCTGCCCCTCCCCTGTTCTCTCTCTCTCTCTCTCTCTCTCTCTCTCAAACTGAACAATTGAACATTAAAAAACCCTCAATAGACTCATAAATATGGAGAATAAATGGAGGGTTACTGGAGGGGGTCTGGGAGGGGGGATGGGCTAAATGGGTAAGGGGCATTAAGGAATCTACTCCTAGACCAATGGAATAGAATAGAAACTCCAGAATTACCCCCAGAAATGTAAGGCCAACTAATCTTTGACAAAGCAGGAAAGAATATCCAATGGAAAAAAGATAGTCTCTTTAATAAATGGTGCTGGGAGAGCTGGACAGCAACATGCAGAAGAATGAAACTAGACCACTTTCTTACACCATTCACAAAAATAAACTCAAAATGGATAAAGGACCTGAATGTGAGACAGGAAACCATCAAAACCCTAGAGGAGAAAGCAGGAAAAAACCTCTCTGACCTCAGCCGCAGCAATTTCTTACTTGACACATCCCCAAAGGCAAGCAAATTAAAAGCAAAAATGAACTATTGGGACCTCATGAAGATAAAAAGTTTCTGCAGTGCAAAGGAAACATTCAACAAAACTAAAAGGCAACCGACGGAATGGGAAAAGATATTTGCAAATGACATATCAGACAAAGGGCTAGTATCCAAAATCTATGAAGAGCTCACCAAACTCCACACCTAAAAAACAAATAATCCAGTGAAGAAATGGGCAGAAAACATGAATAGACACTTCTCTGAAGAAGACATCCAGATGTCCAACAGGCACATGAAAGGATGCTCAACGTCGCTTCTCATCAGGGAAATACAAATCAAAACCACACTCAGATACCACCTCACGCCAGTTAGAGTGGCCAAAAGGAACAAATCAGGAGACTATAGATGCTGGAGAGGATGTGGAGAAACGGGAACCCTCTTGCACTGTTGGTGGGAATGCAAACTGGTGCAGCCACTTGGAAAACAGTGTGGAGGTTCCTCAGAAAATTAAAAACAGATCTACTCTATGACCCAGCAATAGCACTGCTAGAAATTTACCCAAGGGATACAAGAGTGCTGATGCATAGGGGCACTTGTACCCCAATGTTTACAGCAGCACTTTCAACAATAGCCAAATTATGGAAAGAGCCTAAATGTCCATCAACTGATGAATGGATAAAGAAATTGTGGTTTATATACTCAATGGAATACTACATGGCAATGGGAAAGAATGAAATCTTGCCTTTTGTAGCAACATGGATGGAACTGGAGAGTGTTATGCTAAGTGAAATAAGTCATACAGAGAAAGACAGATACCATATGTTTTCACTCCTATGTGGATCTTGAGAAACTTAACAGAAGACCATGGGGGAGGGGAAGGAAAAAAAAAAAAAGGTTAGAGAGGAAGGGAGCCAAACCATAAGAGACTCTTAAAAACTGAGAATAAACTGAGGGTTGATGGGGGGTGGGAGGGAGGGGAAAGTGGGTGATGGGCATTGAGGAGGGCACCTGTTGGGATGAGCACTGGGTGATGTATGGAAACCAATTGGACAATAAATTTCATATTAAAAAAAAAAGGAATCTACTCCTGAAATCATTTTTGCACTATATGCTAACTAATTTGGATGTAAATTAAAAAAAAATTAAATTAAAAAAAAACCCTCAATATGTTTACATAAGTTGCAAATGAGCTTTCATCCTTACCAAAAATGTTATAAACAGCTGTCTGTTTCAAAGCAAAATAGTTTAAACTTGATTTTTTTAATTTAAAAATGTTATTCAAAGAACTTTATATGTTTTTTAAAAGCACTTTTTTTATAAACTATTTTTTATGTTTATTTTTATTAAAAATTTTTTTTTAATGTTAATCCTTTGAGAGAGAGAGAGAGAGAGCGTGAGCAGGGGAGGGGCAGAAAGAGAGGGAGACACAGAATCTGAAGCAGGCTCCAGGCTCTGAGCTGTCAGCACAGAGCCTGATGTGGGGCTTGAACTCACAAACCATGAGATCATGACCTGAGCCAAATTCAGCTGCTCAACCGAGCCACCCAGGTGTTCCTATGTTTGTTTTTATTTTTGAGAGAGAGAGAGAAAGACAAATAGAGCATGAGTGGGGAGGGGCAGAGAGAGAGGAGACACAGGATCCAAGCAGGCTCCAGGCTCTGAGCTGTCAGCACAGGCCCAATGCAGGGCTCAAACTCATGAACCACGAGATCTGAGCCAATGTGGCGCTTAACCAACTGAGCCACCCAGGCGCCCCTTAAAAAAGCACTTTTAATCTCATTTTTTATGTATTGCCTCTGCGTGCTGAGTTCTACGTGATTGATGAAACATCCTTCTAGCTTCTACTTTTGCCCCATAGGCCCACCTCCAGCTGTTGGTCTCTCCTGCTTTCCCATTCTGCCACAGGTTATAAAGCCTCTCCTGGATCTTTTCTTCCAACTCCATTTCCATCCCCAGCACCATACAGGTGCACCATACAGGTCAGCTTCCTACTTTCGACAGGGCAGTGATGGAGCCCAAAAGAGAGGATGTACCCCATCAATTATTTCTCCGAGTGGGAATCAGTTGGGAAAGTCTCCTCTGTCCCTCAGCTCATCATTCCCAGTGTAGAGTAAACAGGCTGAGTGGGCACACCTTTGAAAGGGAGAAATAAATGTGAAGACTTTCTACTTGATCTAATCCAGACTGAGGATGGTGATAAGCAAGGAGCTAGGGCTAAGCACCAATTGTTAGGGGGATACAAAGGGAATAAGAAATTCCCTGGAAATACAAGGGAATAAGCTTCCATTTAATGTGGGTAAAAAACAGGGGCACGCGTGGGTGGCTCAGTCGGTTAAGCATCTGACTCTTGATTTTGGCTCAGGTCATGATCTCACCATTCGTGAGTTCGAACCCCACATCAGGCTCTGTGCTGACAATGCAGAGTCTGCTTGGCATTCTCTCTCTATCCCTCTCTCTCTGTTCCTCCTGCTTGTGCTCTCTCTCTCTCTCTCTCTCAAAGTAAATAAATAAACTTAAAAAAGTTCTAAAAATCAGACTCTTTCAGGAGGAGATGTGATAATGCCAAAGACAGTCCAATTGTTGCCATTTTTTGAGATGTCCTCAGGGACACAGAATAGAGTCCAGGAGACTGTCAGGTTGAGACCAGTTTCTCAATGAGCTTATAGCATATTAGCAGAAAGAATGTAAATATTAAAACATACCACTTCCCTTCCACCTCACTTGGGAGCCAAATTGCAATCAGGAAAAATATATTCTTATTCTCTGTGCCCAGATGACCTCTCTTATAGTACGGAGATAACTTTGGCCATGGCACACTGTGAAAGAGCACATTTTGCTAAATTGATTGAGACAATCCTCAATGTTCTCCGCCGCTGCCCTCACTGCAGTCTTCTCTGATGCCTGTTGACTCGCCTTTCTTCTCTACCTGGCCATGAACTCTCTGAGGGCAGGCACCATGTCTAACTCATTTTACCTCAGTGCCTGTGCAGCGGCTGGCCCAAGGCAGGCATGTTTATTGAATCAAAGATTTGATGGGTAAAAATGAAAGAGAATTTGTTTCCTAAGGTCTAAATTTTGAGTAGGCATCTGTCTTTGCCACATATAAACTCATTGCATTTTTCCTTTTTCTTTCTTTTCTTTCTTTCTGTCTTTCTTCCTTCCTTCCTTTCTTTTTTCTTTCTTTCTTTCTTTCTTGCTTGCTTTCTTGCTTTCTTGCTTTCTTTCTTTCTTCTCTTTCTTCTCTTTCTTTTCTTTCTTCCTTTGAATCTAGAGTCATTGATTTTTTAAAAATATTCCCTCTTCAATTCAGGAGCAGATTCTGCTGTATTTAGGAAGCCATTTCCAGGAATCTATCAAGCCTAACCACGGAGCTGTTAGTCTTTTTTACTTTAGAGTTTGAAGGACTTGTGTGAGGCAGGCCCAATTTACCAAGAGCTGACCCCATTCATTGAACCAGGTGGCCCGAGGAAGAAGAAAGCCAGCAGGAGCCCGGTAAGAAGACTATTGTCTAATACAACAGGAAACTGTGGAATGAAATCTAGACTGGTGAGTGTCAGACTGACAGTCTGTCCAAGGTTTACATGCCCTTCTCCCTCTCTAGCTGTCAGCTTCTTCGGGCAGGGATCGAGTCTTCTCTGCATTCCCAGGACCTGGTGCAGCTGAAGCAGAAACATCTGGAGATAGGCAGACTAAGAATGGGAAACCCCATATGTAGGAATAATGAGAAAGTGGGTTCTTTCTCATATGGCCCCCATCAGTGGGGGAGGAAGGGAGGAAGACAACTTTTGCTAAGCACTACCTGTAAGACAGACACTGTGTATCATATTTTTTTTACATATATTGCAGAAGGCCATTGTTTCCAAAATTTCTGAGACTTGATTTGTCCTATATTAACAATGTTTCTACAGTTTGAATATCTTAACTCCAAAGAGCAAAATAATAGGCAAATAATTTTCCAGGCCAAAAGATGTGGTAAAGAAATTGTTTTGAAAGAATTTTGTTTTTAAAACTCCTTTATTTCATGTAAATATGTCTTGCAAATCAGTTGAAGGATGTAGCATGTATCCATCATTACTTTGCATAGATTAAAAACATCTGGATATAACTGAAAAAGGGGAAAAAAGAGTATCTTGTTAAACTCCTAAATCTTTAGACATGTAAGCATGTATACAAAAATGATACATTCTACTTAGTTTTTCTCGGAATGAAGATTGGAATTCACGATGCTCACTCACAGTTTTACCTTAAAACTGGTGTGATACAGGGGCACCTGGGGGACTCAGTCGGTTAAGCAGTTAGGCGTCTGACTTCAGCTGAGGTCATGATCTCACATTTTGTGAGTTCGAGCCCCGTGTCAGGCTCTGTGCTGACAGCTCAGAGCCTGGAGCCTGTTTCAGATTCTGTGTCTCCCTCTCTCTCTGCCCCTCCCCGGCTCATGCTCTGTCTCTCTCTCTCTCTCAAAAATAAATAAACATTAAAAAAAAATAAAAATACAAACAAAAAATTTAAAAAACTGGTGTGATATACATATATACAAATATACATATATATGAAAACTTTTTATTCTTTGGAAATGCTTGTTGGTCTGTGGCACGTTCTCTCACCTTTGCGAGTTGATATAATTGCATCTGCGAAACAAGAGGTGAGATGACGTGACAGCTTCTTGTAGAAGGTTTCTTGTCCGTCTCCTCTAACAGAACCTTTCCTTTCCAAGCTCCCCTCTCAGCCTGTGCATCTGGAATATTTCCATGAAGTCTATGATGTCCTCACAACGTCACCCAGCCTAGGTGGAGCCATGGTGGCCCATCCATCAGGGTTCCTTCCCCTTCGTCTGTGAGCCATGGCGACATCACTCTGCAGTACGGGAAGCCAAGAATCACAACTATCACACCAGTCCCTGCTGGAGGCCTCCTCTGCTCAGACTCCCCTGGAAATGATCTTCTGTCTTGTCTTCTAATCCTCCTACTAACCACCACTCTACAGGTGAGGCACCTGATACTAAAAAGGGTTTAAATACTGTTAATTTGCCTGTCATCACACATGAGGGACTGGGATCCAGAGGGTTAGGACTTGAATACAAGTCTGTCTGCCTGCAAAAGCTCTACTCTCTCTACTTCACTCTGGGAGATTCATTGATGAGAACAACATGAAATTAGGGGAACTACTGGGCAATAGGTATAACTTTAAAACCACAAACTGGAGTATATGGGAGATGTCCCTGCTTCGTTTGTCCGTAACTCAAAAGAATTTATTTGACAAGACCTCATTCTGCTGGAGGTAGAACTCTAAGTCAATCCAGGTTGCCTTCCTCCCAATTTCTCTGGCTCTATCCCAGTCCCTGGAAGACTTTGGGGTGCGGGGGGCAGAGGCAGGCATCTGGTTCTTATTTGTTGTCTGCTAGCTCTGGGGCCATTAAGCCATCCATCCTGCTCTCAGGTCATGTCCAGCATTCCTCAGTCTCATGACAAACACCCTTCATACCTAATAGCTCTCTCTGTTGCTTTTGTGCCCCTCTGGGGACATGATTCTCATCCTGCAGCACCTCTGGGGGTTGTGTGGAATCAGTCTCCATTTCTGGACCATGCTGTGGCTGGTGGATTTTGTGAGGTCCTCTGAGGGAGTGAGAGAATCCCAAGCAGGCTCTCCACTGTCAGCGCAGAGCCCGAGGCAGGGTTCGAATGCAGGAACCGTTAGATCATCACCCGAGCCAAAATAAAGAGCCAGATGCTTAACCGACTGAACCACCCAGGCCCTTCTTAAAATGCATATTTTAAAACATGAAATGCTAATAGTATAGACATGCATGTTAAAACAATTTCCTTTATCCATTGCTGGAAGCAAGAGTCCTTTTGCTTACACTTCTGCTTACAGTTCCTGTGACCCCTTAATAGTGATGACTTCTGAGAAGAAGCCTCAGAAGAAGGTGGAACTGGAAGGAGAACAGATATGTAGTATCTGGCCAAGTAGACAAAACTAATGTAAACAGCACCAACCGAGGGGATGGAATCAAAAGGAACTGCGTCCGCTGAGCTCTACTCGGCCACACCTTCCCCTCGGGCTGAATGTGTGCCCCCTGCCACCAACACAGGGGTGATTGCGTGTCTACTATTTATTGTGTGCCTGCTGCAAGCAACGCATCACCTTAACAGTTTTAGAAACATCCTTTGTAATATTTCCAACAACCTCTGGGAAGAATAGCCCAATCTCCATTTTCTCAAATATGGAAAGTTAGGATCAAGATTGTGTAAGCAACCAGTCCACGATCATTCAACCATTCCACAGAATCCAAACTCTGGTGTTTCTGTTGGTTAGAAAATGAGGGTAAGGGACAGAAAAAAATGACCTGTCTTATGTGATGGGGAAGTGATTACCAAGCTCCAAAATGCGAGTAAGGAAATGTGTCACTGCAGGAACTTAGAAAGTCCTAATCCATGCTGGGCTGGCTTCTGGTGTGGCCTCCTGCAAGGTAACCTTGTTCTCATCTTGTTTCCTTTAATTATGTATTGAGCTGACAGTAGACTTGCCACTGAATATGGAACAAAAGCTTGGCCTTTCCCTGAAGTTGCAGTTCTCAGGGCAGCAAACTATCACCAAACAGAAATTCCAGCTCAGAGGTGTGCATCTGGCCATGCGCCGGGGGCATCTGCTCCTGTGGAAGGAAGTGTTCCCCGGCTCTAAAGAGGTACAACAGGTTGGCTCAGTTGGCTCTTCTTTGGCTGGAGAGAGCAGATTGCGAACATCTCCCAAGTCTTTTCAGTGATGTCCCAAGCGTAGCTTGATACCAGCCATGGTGTAGGTATGTGCACCATGGAAATTAGCAAACACTGTAAGCGAAGGCTTTTATCTTGGAGATCCATTGATTATTGGGCCTTTCCCCGAAGGATCAAAGGCCATTGATTAGATACTGCCATCTGTCCTGCTGTGGCATATACAACGTGGTCCATGGGTAATATCAACTGAGTCTACAAAAACATATTGGGGTTTTAGGGAGCTGATAAAGATACCCATTTTCCCCAACCCAGTTCTGAACTAAGTAAAATACAAAGAACAGTCAGATAGATGGAGCCCAATGTATAAGCTCTTTTGCTGGTAAAGGCTAGGTTGGTGAATGTGGTTTAGGTGCAGCAAGAAGGGACTTCCTAATACTATTCTCCAGAATCAAGCAGAACTACCCATCGGTCACAAGCTCGTCTGGACGACCAAAAGCTTTTCCATATGGAGCTCTCCTCTTGAAAAACTTACTGTACTGAGAATCAGAACAGAATGCTTGATTTCTTTGGGCAGCTGACTCTCTAGAATAAGGGTAGAGGAAAGGACTGAGCTCTCTTTGCCTAGTTTCTGTCACAAAGTCACTGGTAAGAGGAGTCCTCCTCTCTGGGGAGGAATCAGAGAGGGACCAGATAGACAGCAGAAGCATTTCTTGCACTGAGTGCCCACCACATGGAGGGAGATATCAATTAGGGCCTGATAACCATTGTTCTATGAAAACCTAGAGACAACCAAGTGGGAAAGTGATGAAAAATGTAAACTGGATTCTATTTTTCCAGGTTCATAATGTATTGTACAAACTGAGTATCACATGGTGAGTTGACATTAGCTTGTCCAGGCATGGGAACTTAACAGATGAGGTACTGACTGTTTAGAGTTCGTATGTGGCTTTCATAGCTGGAGGTTTTTTAGACCTTAACTTCAAGTATAAAACTACCAAAGCAATGCCGCTGCATGTGGCCAGTACACAATTCATTCTCCCTGTGGGAGTATTGGACTATTTTTTAATACCAGTGAAATGGAATTGGGCATGAGTTTCTGGTACTACCATGATTTCAATCTCACAAAAGACACAGATTCTGCAGCCCATACACAGCTACCTCTTGGCCCAGCTGGAAGAAGCCCTGTAAACTGGATTCTGTGGGTCTCAATATGGACACACTCTGCCTTCCCAGTATTGATGTTTTAAAAAGTATCAGATTGTCCTGCATCTGGAGGAATATATAGTGGTGTTCTTATCACACATACATACACACACACACACACATACACACACACACACACCCTTCTGACTATGACATTGCAGATGGAGTCTACAAAAGTGATCGTAATCTCTACAAGCTTTTCATTTTTTTATATTTTTAATGTGAAATTTATTGTCAAATTGGTTTCCATACAACACCCAGTGCTCATCCCAACAGGTGCCCTCCTCAATGCGCATCACCCACTTTCCTCTCCCTCCCACCCCCCATCAACCCTCAGTTTATTCTCAGTTTTTAAGAGTCTCCTATGGTTTGCCTCCCTCCCTCTCTAACTATTTTTTCCCCTTCCCCTCCCCCATGGTCTTCTGTTAAGTTTCTCAAGATCCACATAAGAGTGAAAACGTATGGTATCTGTCTTTCTCCGTATGACTTATTTCACTTAGCATAACACTCTCCAGTTCCATCCATGTTGTTACAAAAGGCCATATTTCATTCTTTATCATTGACAAGTAGTATTCCATTGTATATATAAACCACAATTTCTTTATCCATTCATCAGCTGATGGACATTTACTCTCTTTCCATAATTTGGCTATTGTTGAAAGTGCTGCTATAAACATTGGGGTACAAGAGCCCCTATGCATCAGCACTCCTGTATCCCTTGGGTAAATTCCTAGCAGTGCTATTGCTGAGTCATACGGTAGATCTATTTTTAGTTTTTTGAGGAACCTCCCCACTGTTTTCCTGAGTGGCTGCACCAGTTTGCATTCCCACCAACAGTGCAAGAGGGTTCCTATTTCTCCACATCCTCTCCAGCATCTATAGTCTCCTGATTTGTTCATTTTAGCCACTCTGATTTGCATGAGGTGATATCTTAATGTGGTTTTGATTTGTATTTCCCTGATGAGGAGTGATGTTGAGCATCTTTTCATGAGCCTGTTGGCCATCTGGATGTCTTCTTTAGAGAAGTGTCTATAGAAGCTTTTTATATTATAGGTCTTCTCCAACCCTGAGACATCTTGTGTAATCTGGCTACAGGTGAGAAATTCTTATGGGACCTGTCAGAGAGTAAGCTTTGCCTTTCCATCTGCTCTGTGGGGTCTTTTTCCAGGGGCCTTGGGGATATCCAGACTTTACCCTGATACCAATGACTTCCAGTTTCTCCACTGGTTGTGAGCTAATGCAGCTGAAGGTGGCTGATCAGCAGACTATATGAGGGGTGGCATTTTGTAAGGTGTCTTTACAAAGTTTCCTTCAGTGCATATTCCCCTGGTTTTCATTTAGAAAATGTGGAAGTATTCTGCCCTTATCAAACTACTGGTATCCTGCCTGCTACAGCATTGTAGGCCAGAGAAGCCTTGAATGGTGTGGTTGGGCTGCTTTCCAGACTTAGCCCTTAGCTCTAGATCTATTATAGAGAAACTTCCCTAGAACTTCATATCCTCTTGGAACAATGAAAGGGCTATAACTCTTTCCACAGACTGTTAGTTTAATGTGAAAGACAACACCTAGTTGGTTACTGATATGCTTTTTGGGACATGAATTTGAATCTTGTGGAATTTCTCTTGTGCAAGTTGGGTCATGGTATCAGTCTCCTTCCACTGGCCTCAAAAGTCATCTTCTGTCACAAAACAATCTAGAATCTCTTCTGAGTCTAATTATGTTTGGATTATAATTTTTAAAGCTTGGGAGTTTAATTAAAACCGAAATGGGAGTGCACTTTACATTTTATTGGTTGGAGCCCTTCTGATTAATTGCATTAGATTGTTAGTACCTCCAGAAGATTTTCTTATTTTATTGACGTAAGCCTGGACTTTATAGGCAAACTCAGTGTTTGCCTGTTCATCTATTTAACAGCTGTTTAGTGAATGCCCACTGCGTAGTAGGCTCTGTGCTGGGCATGGAGGATAAATGCACGCTCAAGGAGTGGAATGAAGAGAAAGGCACACTGGCCAAACATTACAGTGTAATGAGCAATGCAATGGTGGTTTACTAGAAACAGTGGAAGGATGGGAGAGATGTTGAAGGCAGCCTGGGCGAGTCATGAAGCACTTGAGCTAAACTTGAAGAATGATACGGGGTTTTCGAGAAGACACAAAGGGAAAGAGCCTTCCATGCAGAATGGAAGGCTTAGAGAACATGGCATTTTGGGGAAGTTCAGTATTGGAGCACCAAGGGCAAAGGAAGCAGGGGGTGAGGCCTACAGTTGGCCAGATACTGCTCTTACTGCTGTATATTAATTCTCTTGCCTAATTTTGACAACACTATGGAGGTGGTGTTCTTAGCTCCATTCAACAGAGGAGAAAACTGAGCCTTAGAAGGATTGTATAACTTGCTCAGGATTATTGACCTAGTAGTTGTTAAGGTTGAGATTTGACCCCCATGTAGAAGCAACATTCATCACTATACAAAACTGCCTCCTTATGTTTATCTTCATGCTTCAGCTCACAGACAAACTTGGTTTTCAGTCCCAACAAGTAGCTGCTGAAGTCCCTGTTTTCACTGGAGATACTTTTGTCTACAAGGTCAGCAAAGACAGCTGGTGTATGGAATGCGGCCATTTTACATGATCACTCCTTGACTAAAAGAAACGCAGTTCAAACCCCATTCCTCCAAACATGACAATTGCTATGTGGCAAAGCTTCAAGCTCAAATCTGAGGCTCAATAATTATCAGCTAATCAAATTGTAGTGCCACCAAAATTCAGGCATACCCTTAAAGTAGCTTATGCAGGGTTTGAGTTGTCGAGGAAGTTTTGGAGAGGGCTGTTTGAAAGTAGAGGAATGAGCGTGTTTATTAAAAAAAACATGAGAAAAACAAGCGTTAGGGCTTTTACCACTGGGCTTCCTGGGAGGCTCCATTCTCCTGATACCTGAGGCCACACATGAAGGGCCAGCTTGGAATGATGGAAATGCTGGAGAATCTGCAGTCTTAGACCTTAACTTCCGTCACGTCAGACCCCGTTGGAGTTTGGGCAAGAAACTTCCTCATTTTGATTTCCATGCTTGCATAGAAGAGTGGCTCAATGCCCTGCTTCTGGGGCCAACTGGGTGTGCTCAGGCAAGATGCACAACTCTGTGTTGGTTTCATAGCTGCAAATCAGGGATAGAAATAGTTTCTACCTCGCAGCCTGTTAGGAGAGTAACTGAGCCCAGGCGTAGAGGATCTTAGAATGGTGTTGACAGAGAAAGCACAAGTCACATGAGCTTTCATTATTGTTGTTTTCCTCTAGTTCTGGACTTCCCTCCTCCATCCAAGGTGAAGTGATCATTTCTGCAGAAAATCATTCTTCTTTCTCTTTAAAATTTTTTTCTACTTAAGGAAGGCAAACTTAAACTTCTTTGTGTTGTAGTACACTTGCCAACGTTGCATCGACCTCCAGCCTGGGCATAGCATGTCCGGCACTTTGCTGCAGCTCCTCAAGACCAATGGGAATCCATTTTGTTCAGACAAACAATGGTGACCTTTTCTCCTGTTTGCTCTGTGGCAAAAATTATTGTCTTTTTGCCATAACCAAACATGATTATCTTTGTATAATGGAAAAACAAATATCAGTGAACTTTTTATTTGTTTTTTTTCGACGAAGAAAAACCTATTTTAAGTTGGCAAATTCCACTGGAAATAAATCATATTGCTATAGAAACCATGCACAATTACCCCTGAAATGTGGTTGCTATATATGTTCTTTAAAGGCACATGCGTGAAGCATTATATTTTAGCACGTATTGACTTTCAATTCTGTTTCCATAGTGTTAGACAAGAACCCGTCTGCTGACTGCTTCTCTGTTCAGCCTTTTAGGATTCCTTGCTATCTTTGGGATGTGAAATCATGTGGTGAAAACCACAAAATTCTTGTGATTAGTTCTGGCTATGCTACTTCTGTCCATGTGTCCTAGGGAAGGTTTTCCAATCTTTCTGACCCAATAAATTTATACATTCTCTAGACTATAAAAATAATGATAATGTCCCATAAGGTCTGAGTGAAGATAAGTGAGATAAAGTGATATCTGCATAGGTACTTAATGCTTTCTAAAATGCTGTATAAAGGTGAAATAGTTTTGCTTTCAGAAAACCTACCCACTGAATAAATTACATATCCCAAGTAATGTTTGGAGTTCCTGTATTTTTCTTAGAGTTCGGTTATGACAAGTTGAAGATGTGTGAATGCATACAGGAGGAATGCAGACCTACTTGGGGTAGGAATCCAGCAACGTTACTCACTATCTATGTAATCTTGGGCAGGCAGCATAACCTAGAGAGGTTATGCTTTACTTTCTTCCTCTTCAAACTGAAAAAATAAAATAAAATGCGTATCTAGTGTTATTGAATAGATTAGAAAAAATTTACGTGTCAAACACAGCTCTTGACAGGTAGTAAGCACTTAAAAATGGGACTTGCATGAAATAATGACGTTGTGCCCAAGCTGACACCATTAAACAAATTCCCGACTACTCGGCAATTTGGAACTTGTTCTACCAAAGGGAATACCATTTGTCAGCACCTGGAGATTCTTATCAATTCTTGAAGAACATTTGTTTGGAGATAACAACTACTCATGGGTTCTGCCACAAACGTTTAGTGAGCATCTATTAAGTGCATGGATCAGCAAGGTGAAATGGCTATTTTCTTTCCTTTGCTTCCTTTCCTCCCCTGCCCTTCCTGTCCCTTCTCTTTCCTTCTTTTTTTTCCACTCCTTTTCTTCTCTTCTTTTCTGCCTCTGTTTTAAGGACAATGGAATGCCAGTGGAAGAGCAAATCATTCATTTAGAACTGGCAAATCTCTCAGGCTGTTATGCCAGGAGACTCATTTGAAGTTTATGGCACTGAGGTAACAATACGGGCCTCTGGATGGTTGGCAGGTCTGAATGTTGCCTCAAAATTCCTTTATGAGAAGCAGCTGAGCATTTCTTGAGTTTCGTCTAAGGAGAAAATTTGCGAGATGATGCAGTAGAGTCAATAATGTCTTCCAGAAAAGATATGTGGAGATGTATTTGGAATAATGTTCTTCTTCATAAGGAAAGTAGATGAGAATAAATTTTTCACTGCATAGAGTGAATGCAGAATCCCAGGAACTCAGATACAATATAGTATGTTTTGAGTGTATAAACTGACCAATGAGGAAAAAAGGAAGAAGGGTTTATGAAAGTAAAAGTTGGAAGATGAGAAGGAAATATCACTCAAAGTTCCCCATATCTGAGATAAAGATTTCCACCGTGGGCAGAGAGGAATGGCTGGAGGTAAGATTTCATCATTACAGATTACATCATTGCTCTGAGCAAAATACCCCATATCTGCTTACCTTTTCCTTCTTAAATCACAGCTTCTAGGTTTCCTCCTAATACAACCTTTCTGCACTGCACCTGCTCAGTCAGAAACACACACACACACACACACACACACCCAGCTCCTATTCCTCTATGCCCGAAACCTGACTACTGAACAATCAGAGACCCAACAATAAACCACAGAGTTCCAACAGAACTTGACTACCTAACTTTGGTTTGCCAGGCGATTCTTTTTGTGTCCTGGATATTCCCATCCAACTGGTTTTATATCAAGATCAAGGCCTGATGGGGAATTCTAAGAGACTCATCTTCTCAACTCCCACCCATTTCCTAGAGACCCTCTGTGCAGAGTGGTTTCATGAACTTGACCTGCTGAACTCAAGGGAAGAGGTGTTCAGGTAACAGCTACAGGTATGAAATATGCCAAAGGAGTAGTTTTCCGAATTGGGGTGAGCCAAGATGGAGCTAAGATGTAAGCCGGGGGGGGGGGGGGGCAAAAATGGCAGAGTCAATCACTAGACAGCCAAGAGCTGGATGGGATGTTGAAGCTGGTGGTCAAAGGGAGCTGAGGAAAAAGGAGGAGTTGGCATCAAGCCCAGACAATGTAAACAGCCTTAAAGGCAGGAGAAAACACAAAATTCTTGTATTGGTTTCTTCATTTATTTGTTTTAAAATCTATGAGTATGAACTGAAGCAGAGCTTACCTCAACCTATAGGCATTTTGGTTTTTGTTCTGTTCCGTTTTGTTTTGTTTTCTGGAATAGGAATCTTTGATCGGTCACCATAGATGTGGCCAGTCTAGGCCCTGGGAATTCAGATGGTGACACGGTGTAGCGGTCTGGGCATCACTCAGCTCTCGATTTGAGTGCTAACTCGGCCATTTGTTGCTGTGTCAACTTTGGCAAGTAGTTTAGCTGGCTCCAGATCTCAGTCTCTTGATTTTAAAGTTGGAGTAATAATAGGTATTCATAGGATGGTTGGGAGGCTCGAACGAGAGGAAATGTGTGACACGTCCGAAACAAGGGATGTCCCCAATATGTGGCAGCTGCTTATGGTTGTTGTTGAAGTCTACTGCATCTCACAGACTTTGGCAGAGACCTTCCCATGAATTGCTTCTCTTGGCTTTGGAAGGGAGTCAGGGGAACCGTGGGCAAACTTGAGTTCACGCAAGTTACTCTGGCCCAAGGGCACGTCATGGAGTTGGAGATTAGACTACCTGCCACGGCTTTGTAAGAGTAGCAGTTGGCCCTGCTTCCTACAGCTCTGCCTCAGGAACAACAGGGCCTACAAAAGGGAGCCGCATCAAAGACTCCCATCTTGTGGAGAGCTATAGCCCCACTGTGGTCTGACTTCTTGCCCTTTGCCTTTTTCCTTTTATTTTTATTATTTTTTTAAATGTTTATTCATTTTTTGAGAGACAGAGCATGAGTGGGGGAGGGGCAGAGAGAGAGGGAGACACGGAATCCGAAGGAGGCTCCAGGCTCTGAGCTGTCAGCACAGAGCCCGATATGGGGCTGGAACTCACGGACCGTGAGATCATGACCTGAGCCGAAGTCGGATACTTAACCAGCTGAGCCACCCAGGTGCCCTGCTTTTTTCCGTTTAGACACACATGCCCCTGGCTGCCTGATGAGAGTTTGAGGAGCTCAGAGCAACAATGTAATCTGTAACGATGAAATCTTACCTCCAGCCATTCCTCTTTGCCCACGGTGGAAATCTTTATCTCAGGTACAATACTCTGAAATGGCCCTGTTCCCGTTTCTTTTTTCTTTAAAAAAAATCTTTTTTAATGTTTATTTATTTTTGAGAGAGAGACACACACACAGTGCAGGTGGGGGAGGGTCAGAGAGAGAGGGAGAGAATGACACAGAATCTGAAGCGAGCTCCAAGCCTCTAAGCTGTTAGCACAGAGCCCTACGTGGGCCTCGAGCTCACAAATGGTGAGATCAAACCTGAGCTGAAGTTAGATGCTTAACCAACTCAGCCACCCAGGCACCAACTGTGTTCCCATTTCAAGTCCTTTTTATACTAGATAAATTCCGGGTTCATCATTGTCTATCTGAAATGAAAGGAAAATATCTTAAATCATGTTTTTAGGGTCTTCTTATAAAATGGAATCCTTTTAGACTTGTAGAGCCAAATGAGCAAACCACTGCCACCGAAAAACAGCAAAAAGAAAGTAAGGGCTTTAGGCTCCTTAGCAGACCATGGTCAGATCTGGATCAGGCTGGACAAAATGATGAGAAATGAATGCAGAATATAACGGACATAGTGTAGCTTTCCTGTGTGATAGGTGATAGGCCCTTGGGAGCTGATGAGACCCCACTCAAGGCTAGGGTGTCAGGGGCAGAAAGCCAGGGACTAGTTCCCTATTCCCAACAGGCAGTATTAACTATCAGACCTCAGACGCTAGGGAGTTGCAGCCACTTATTCATGTGTGTCCTCGATGCTGGTAGTTTGCTGGTCTGTTAGAGGGCTTTCTAAGAATATTAGTTGTCCTTCTAGCCCACCCTTTTTTTGAGAGAGAGAGAGAAAGAGAGAGAGCGTGAGCAGGGGAGGGGCAGAGAGAGAGGGAGAGAGAGAATCTTAATCCGATTCCATGCTCAGCTCAGAGCCCGATGTGGGGCTCAACATGGGGCTCCACGCAGGGCTCGATCTCACAACCATGAGATCACGACCTGAGCCAAAATCAAGAGTTGGACGCTTAACCAACCGAGTCACCCAGGTACCCTTCGTCCAACCTTCCAATCACAGTCGAACCTTCACAGGCTGGTCTAGCTCAGAACAAGAAAGACCTGGGGGTACATTCTTTCTCTGCTAGTTCACGATCTATGATCACCGGCAAGTTTCTCATCTGTAAAACAACACACATTTCAAAAGGTTTTTCTGAGCATTTAATGACGCCAAGGAAGCGTATAGAATGCCAAACAAGTATACACTCAGTAACTTCATATATTCCCACCTATTCCACAGGAAAGCGGCTGGAATGGCACTAAGCCTCATCTATAAATTAATAATACCCATGTTGCTGATTCTAAGATACGCATTTGCATTTTAATGTCTTGTAACTGGCGGCATCTACAGTCTTGGGCAGCCAGAGGGAAGGTGTCCCATGGGTGTTATTACACTGGTGCCAACTGTGTCCACAGACCACTTGAGGAAGCCTCTCTGAAATGTAGGTATCACATGACACCATCCCTAGGCCACACTGCTAGAAGCAGAGCGAGAGCCGGAGCTCGGCTCTACAGACGTGTTCTGTGAGTGGGAACTGACCCTCTAGAAGGTCCCTGACCAGCGACACTTGAGACGCGCAGACTCAGCCAACAAGAGAATGGAGAGGAAGCCGGGGAACCCACAGAAAGAGACAGAGAGCGGAAGCCACCTGACAGTAGAAACCAAGATCAAAGAAGCAGAGACCCAGAAACAAAGTAGCAAAGGCATAAGAAAAGCAGGAAGAGAAAGAAGCAAAGATGGAGGCTAGCTGAAACAGCCCAATTTATTTACTCCCATCTAACCTAGAGCTGGGATTCAGTGTAATGCATTTCCCAACTTTGCGTTACTTATGAGATTTTTACAAGGGAATAAAGACACTTTTTAGCTGGTTCTTTATACCTTTCTTTTCTAGCCAACTGATTCAGTGGTCTTTCTTAAAGTATCCTTATAAAACCTGTAGAGATTAGACTTAGAGCCAATTATAATGCCCGAGGCAATTAAATAAAACAACCAAAACATTTTCCCAGCTGCAATTCACAATAGCCACAAACACACCGTACAGACTACATTTAATTCTCAGCAAATTGTCTTAGGCAGTGATTCTCTTGCTTATGAATTTTGAGAAATGGTTATTTCTCTTAACGTATTGGATATTTACTATGATTAAAAGCAGATACATTTTGTTCTCAGTTTAAGCTTCCAAAAGTACAGTCTGTATTATGTTGGTGCTATATTTAATGTTTGCAACACATTTATAATTAAACCTATGTATACTTTGTATATATAACTCTATATTTTAATATAATTATATGTGTGTGTCTATATGTACATATATAATGTATACGCATCTTAGTATATGACGGAAGGGAGAAACCCACTGAATAATACCACATGCCAGGCATTGAACTAAGTTTTATTTATTTATTTACTTATTTATATATTTATTTATGTTTCATTCATTTTTTGAGAGAAAGAGAAAGAGAGACAGAGCGCAAGCCAGGGAGGGGCAGAGAGAGAGGAAGACACAGACTCTGAAATAGGTTCTAGGCTCTGAGCTGTGAACACAGAGCCTGACATGGGGCTGAGACCCATGAACTGTGAGATCATGACCTGAGTCAAAGTCGGACGTTTAACCGACTGAGCCACCCAAGCACCCTGGTATTTTATATTTATTATTTTAGTATTCACAAAAGTCACAGGAGATAAATTTACCTTTTACAGCAATTTTGGTTGTTTTCTTGATTTCTGGAAAATGGTTTTCCAGGTCTTTTAGAAGCCATTTCTGAGGGACAAAAAAGATCATGGCAGATTCTTAAAGTTGCTACCACATTTGCAGCTGTCCCCAACGGGCTAGGAAGAAACAGGCCAATGGGGATGTCTTTGAGTTATTGTAACGATTTGCTTAATTCTAAGCAGGACTAAATTGGAACCAATTACCTGGAGAAGGAAGGTACAATATATCATTATCAACTCCTGGCATCATTCAATTACCTGTTTCCTTTATAATTAGATACTTTCAAGCATGTGATTTTTTTTTTTTTTACTTTAAGTAGGTCTGCCTTTTCTAATCAATTTAGGTGTTCTCTATACAGAGATACATACAAATAAAAGATGTGCTAAGTATTGTTGGGATGGGAGGTGGTAAGGCATACACAGGAGCATAATACATATTTCCTGCCTTCAGGAAACTTTAGTCAGGCTAGAAATATATAACCACAGAGGGAAATGGCCTTTAATTCAAGGCAGTCTTTGCTATGATATAAGGCGGCTTAAAGCAATAAATAAATCCTGTGAGTATATAGAGGAACGAAAAGGTATCCATCAGGAGCCTGGTAGGAAGAAGGTGTTACGTTCAAGTTGGGAATTACAGGAGACTTTCCTTTTTTAAAAAGGCTATTTACCAAGGTAAATGTTGGGTGGAACAGAACCACAGAGAGTTCAGCATTTAGAGAGTAAGAGGGCCCACCCATGGCACTCGTTTCCTGGGGCTCAGAGCAGGGTGGGGGGGTGGCAAGTGGATCTGAAGGGGCAAACAGAAGGCTCTAGCCCTGAAAGTTGCCGAAGGAGTAAAACTATACCTCAGCTTTAAAATAATAGAAATTGAATATATAGATGTAAGAGGAGAGATGAGGATGAACACTGTTCAGAGTGAGCATAGGGCATAAAGCTTCAGATTTGGGAATATGCATGCTCTGGGACGACCAAGGACAGGGGGAATTGGGCATAAGATTACAAAATAGTTTGGAGCCAAATTGTGAGGGCCTTGAATGTCAGGCCAAGGAGTTTGTACCTGATCCTGAGGACAATATCTTGAGTGTTTTAAAATCAGTAATGAAGCCAGCATCTTAGGAAGATTAATCTATATCGATAGGGAAACTGGTTTGGAAGGAAGAGGCAGAGTGACAGAATATTCATCGTAGATATGTAACAACCCCGTGTGAAGTGATGGAAAACAGAGGGGATGAGAATGTGAAGAAACATATGAGACATAATGAAGAAAGCACAAGGCTGAAAACCTGCCTCTGGGATGTTCTTTCTTCCCAAATGGTAATCCTGATTGAAAGGCACCATCAGCAAGTCAGGACAAACGTCCTGTGCAAGCTGACAAGGTGGTCATCAAGCGGGACTCACAAATGTAGAGCTGGTTGGAGTGTGGAAAAGGCTCGACTTGGACCCCGAAGATGTGATTTGAATCACTGCTCTGCCATGTATGAGCTGGATGTCCTTGAGCAGACCACCCGGCCTCCAGCTCACATCCTCTCAAAGTGAGACACTAACACCTGTGGTGTTAGGGTGGTTGTGAGAACTTGGTCAGGGAGATTTGTGGATTGCAGAGAACCACACTGGGTAAGGACCACAGTGGAAGGTTACTGTCACGCCCAGTCCCTCTGAATGCTTTGTCCCTCTGGGCAGGACAAGAGGAGAGGAAGTAGACTCTTGCCAAAACATTAATTTCAATCCTTCCTTGCCGAAGCTGCTGTGTGATCAAATTTGATTACTATAAGCCTCAGCCCCGCAGTTATCTCTCCACTGCTGGGCAAGAGAGTGCACCTTATCTGACAAGGTGTGTGTGTGTGTGTGTGTGTGTGTGCGCGCGTGTGTATGTGTGTTTTAATCTTGGTTTATTTTCATTCTCTCAGCCCATGACCCCAAAAAGTTTTTTCTCTTGTTTCCCTGAGCTTGTCACTAATGCTAGTTTTGGCTGAAGATAATTTCTCCTAATATTTAGTACTTTTTGGCCTGAGTATTTAGCAATATGTTGAAATACAGATTACAAGCAGTGAGCCCATTTAAATAAAATGCATGTGAAAATTAGTTGTTTTTACAGTTTCACGGTTTGAAACCTTACAGTTTCAAGGTTTGCATGTAGGCATTTCCATGCAGGCACCTCTATGGATTTCCAAATGAAACTGCATTTTTAGGCAATTTTTATAGGTAATTCATTTTCTTCTCTTCACAGAGATGTAAAGATCTGATAATAGTGATAAAATAACATGGCCACATTGAGAGGTAGATGTTAAGTAGCTGGCTAGTCTCACTCACCAGCTAAGGCTCAAAACCATTAAGTCCAAATTCATGTTTTCACAAATTATAAATGAAATAGAATTCTATGGTTGGCTTTGAATAATTGAAACCATTAGTTTAATCCCGCTAGGGCCAGGGATTCCCTCTACCTGATTCCAATGGATTGTCAATAATTTTGGGGCGTAATGCAGAAAGTGGTAGTTTTTTTTTTTTTAATTTTTTTTTCAACATTTATTTATTTTTGGGACAGAGAGAGACAGAGCATGAACGGGGGAGGGGCAGAGAGAGAGGGAGACACAGAATCGGAAGCAGGCTCCAGGCTCTGAGCCATCAGCCCAGAGCCTGACGCGGGGCTCGAACTCACGGACCGCGAGATCGTGACCTGGCTGAAGTCGGACGCTTAACCGACTGTGCCACCCAGGCGCCCCAGAAAGTGGTAGTTTATAGCAGAAAATCTGAGTCTCACTGCCCTGATTTTTCTGTATTTCTCAGTGGTAGAAATTTTCTGTATTTCTCAATGGTTGAAACACTTAATTCATAAATATTATCAAAGCCCCTGTTAGGTCCGTTGACTGTGCTAGATGCTTGGGAAGAAAGGTAAAGCCTTACAAGATATGATTCCTCTCTCGTAAGTGCTTAGTGGGGACACAAGACCCATGTGGTGGTGATGAATGACTGTCTTCTGCCTCACCTCAGTCCGCAGTCACACCCTAGACCTGGCCGTTTACTGCATCCCACTCTCAGACTACTGACCGAATCTTTCCAGGCCACTTCCTCCAGTACTCCAACACCAATTATTCATCCTCACCAGGACCTATAATCCATCCCTTTCTGTGTCCCTCACCCCCCTACTCAGCTAATGTTTCACGGCCCAACAATAACAATCTCTCACTTGCATTCACTATCTTTATTCACATTCCCTTTGTTGCTTTTCCTTCTGTTCCTTCCTCACATATGCCAGGTAAAACCCTGTTTAAGTCCAAACTCCGCCTTACTCATCACCGGCACCCTAGCAGCTGATGGGAGTGGGAGGGAATGTCCACAATCACACTGATAAGTCTCGGATTCAACTCATGACTCCCAGCCTCAGTGGGCCCTTCAAGCTGCTGGCCATCCTTCTGCATTGTTCAGATCCGTTCAAGTCTCTGCTTGCTTAGATAACCATTTCACACGTTCTCTTCTCTCTTTGAGCCTCCAGGGCCTCCTCCATCCTTTTACCTCCCTTTCCCTCCAGTTCAGTGGAGGGAAAACCAGAAACTCTCAGAAGAGAACCTCCCTATCCTCCCAACTCCCACATCCCCCAACTAACTGTATCTGTGCCTAAATGTCCTGCTTTCTTCCGTGTTGCTCTGGATGATGGGGTTGGACTCCCATCCGAAGCCAAATCCTTCCACTGTGTTCTTGTTTCCATCCCTTCTTGCCTAGCCACAAACATATTTCCAGAAATTACCTCTTCCCTTTCCTGATCGACAATATTTCTTTTCCTTTGGAGTTATTTCCAACAGCATACAAACCTGTGGAATTATCGTCCGTCCTACACAAATAAAACAAAACCTCCCTTGACCGCTCTTTGCCCTGTAGCTACTGCTCTCCTTTCTAGCAAATCTCGTATTTCCATCTCCCTTCTCTCCAGTCTTTCTTAAACACACACCAGTACTGGGGCGCCTGGGTGGCGCAGTCGGTTAAGCGTCCGACTTCAGCCAGGTCACGATCTCGCGGTCCAGGAGTTCGAGCCCCGCGTCAGGCTCTGGGCTGATGGCTCAGAGCCTGGAGCCTGTTTCCGATTCTGTGTCTCCCTCTCTCTCTGCCCCTCCCCCGTTCATGCTCTGTCTCTCTCTGTCCCAAAAATAAACATTGAAAAAAATAATAATAATAAACACACACCGGTAATGCTTTCCTTCTTAACACTGCTCCCCGCCAAAATGGTTTTATCAAGGTTCTCAGTGGCCTCCACATTACCAAATACAAGACACAGTTTTCAGTTTTCTTATTATTCAACTTAATGGCAGCATTTTATACAGTGGATTGCTTCTTCCTTCTTCACATACTTTCTTCATTTGGACTCCAGGACATCATTCTCATTTCCCTGCACTGGCTGCTCCTTCTCAGTCTTCTGTCTCTTCTCATCTTCCCAAGCCCTGAAAATTCTTTCAGTGATCTCCAGTCTCACAGCTTCACATTTAATTTAAATGCTTTTGACTCCCAAATTTATGTTTCAAGAGTAGGTGTCTCTCTTTAACTCCGGATTCACATACCCAACTGCCTACTAGCTCTCCAGTTGGTCATCTAATAGGTATATCAGACAAATGCCAAAATGAACACTATTGTTCCTCTACCCCACATTACTCCTCCCAATCTTCCCCATCCTCCCAGTTGTTCAGAACAAAGAACTTGGAGTCATCCTTGACTCATTTTTTTCTCTCACCTCATATTCTCAATCTATCAGAAAATCTTTTTATTCCTTCTTCACAATATATCCAGACTCTGACCACTTTTCACCACCTCCATTACTACCATCTTGTCTCTCACCTCTTACTGCAAAAGCCCCTAACTTCATGTCTCCTTCTGTCCTTGTTCCTCTGAAATCTATTTTCAACACAGCATATGGAGTGAGCCTTTTAAAAATCTAAGTAAAATAATGTAACTTCTCTGCTCAGAACTCTCCCATGGATTCCCAATTCACTCAGACTAAAAATCAAAGACCTTTTCATCACCTTCCAGGTGCTATCCTTCTGACCGAGTCTTCTGTCATTCTCTCTCTGGCTCACTCTGCTCAGCTACACTAGTGTCCTTTCTAGAGCATGCCAGGCTTTCTCCTGCCTCAGGGCCTTTGCACTGGCTAGATCCTTCAATCTGAAATTTCATCCCACAGGTTCTTCATGGCTCTCTGCCTCTACTCCAGAATCACTGAAGCGAGGCCTTTCTTGACCACCTGATATCCTTCCCACTCTGGCACTCCATTTTCTACTTGCCCTACATCTTTTTTCATAGCACTTATCATCATTTGACATGGTACCTATTTATTGGTTACTAATTATGTCTCTCTCCCTGCTATCTTGTAAGCCCAATGAAAGCAGAGCCCTTGTTCACAGCCATATTTCCAACATTTAGAACAATGCCTGGTACAAAATATTTACTACAGAAATATTTGTTAAGGGGCGCCTGGGTGGCGCAGTCGGTTAAGCGTCCGACTTCAGCCAGGTCACGATCTCGCGGTCCGGGAGTTCGAGCCCCGCGTCGGGCTCTGGGCTGATGGCTCAGAGCCTGGAGCCTGTTTCCGATTTTGTGTCTCCCTCTCTCTCTGCCCCTCCCCCGTTCATGCTCTGTCTCTCTCTGTCCCAAAAATAAATAAACGTTGAAAAAAAAATTAAAAAAAAAAGAAATATTTGTTAAAAAAAAAGGATGAGTGAATTAATATATTTGAAAAAAATCTATGGCCTTTACTGCTGTTTCAGAGAAGGTAGACTATCACAGACTGAAATTGGAGAAGGCCTTGGTGAGATGGTAAATCCAGATGCTGTGGGGTGGGTAGAATTTTGATAAGGTTAGGGAAAAGCATTCATGTGAGAAAGGGGTTAAAAAGCTAAAAGTTGGAAAAAAAAAACTCCAGCTATATTTATTTTTTTAATTTTTTTTTATCGTTTATTTATTTTTGAGACAGAGAGAGAGACAGAGCATGAATGGGGGAGGAGCAGAGAGAGAGGGAGACACAGAATCGGAGGCAGGCTCCAGGTTGTGAGCCATCAGCCCAGAGCCTGACGCAGGGCTCGAACTCACCGGCCACGAGATCGCGAGATCATGACCTGAGCTGAAGTCGGACGCTCAACCGACTGAGCCACCCAGGCGCCCCCAGCTATATTTATTGAGAACCTACCACGCGCCAAGTACTTTACATTCATTTTATCATATTATCTTCACAATCACTACGGCAAAGAGGTATTATTACATCTACTTTATAAATGAGAAAACTTTGTTTCAGGGATTTTAAAAAATAGCTCTCTCCCCAGAATCTATAACTGGTAAATTGTGCGCCATTCTTGCCATTGAGGCTTAGTAAACCGGACTCCATTTTCCTTCTCTTTTTATTTCTTTGTTATCAGTATTACCAGTGTGATTTAAGCTCATGCACTCTCCACCTATCAAGTTCCCTCGCTCACTACATGATGAACGATGACCCTTATTGGGGCACAATCAAGTGATACATAAGACATAGAGGTTCTAACAAATGCATTCTCAAATTCTTCTCATTAAGCTAACAAAGATTAACCCTCTCTGAGCTTACGTACATTGGAGGCACCACAAACTTCCGGCACTCGAGACAGCATTAACAAGTCATTTCCCTGGCGATCATCCCAACATGAAGTGTCTGTCTGTTTATTCCCTCGCAGAGCTTAAATGGAATATTCCATCACTGGAAAATGCACCCTCAAGTTTAAATTTGAAATCTTTATTCCTATCTGGCACGTTGGTGATATCCTTAACAATTTGGAAGGAAATGCTGCTTCTTCTGCCATCGGCTACGAAATGTTGGAAGCCCACGGTGCTGTTTATCACATTTTCATGAATTCCAGGTGAATCTGACCCAGTGGTTACAAGGAGTGAATATTAAGCTAATTGTTATTCTATTCCCCCAGAATATCTCTGATATGGAAAAAGTAATTGAATCTGAATGGAGTCAGAAATTAAAATAAGATTTTGTTCCCATTGAAATTCATAGAACTGCCAGGGAGGGGAGAAAGGACATTTTTCGTTGTCTTTTAGAACATCCATTGCCTTCAGAATAAAGTAAAAAACAAACAAACAAAAACAAAACAAAACAAAAAACACTTACTGGTTGGTTTTGCTCTGGCAACAAACAATCCCAACATTTCAGTTATGTATAATAGCAAAGGTTTAATTCTTACTCATGTTGTATGTTAGTTATGGATCATTGTGGAGTCAACAGTGGGTTTACTGCATAGGTCATCTGCATTCCAGAACTTAGCTGGAAAAGCAGTTTCCCCATGGAGTAAGCATTTTGGTGACAGAGGGAAAAAAGCAAGACAGCTATTAGAAACAAAGAATGGCTCTTAAGGCTTCTACTCAAACATGGCTTATGTGGTCGACATGCCATGGCCAAAACAAATCACGTGACCAAGCCCAAGGTCAGTGGAGCAGAACTGTATACTCTTCTTTTTTAAAAAATTAAATTAAATTAAATTAAATTAGAGAGAGAGAGTGAACGCTAGCGAGGGAGAGGGAGAGAATCTTAAGCAGTCTCCATGCTTAGTATGGAGCCTAATGTGGGCTCAATCCCATGACCCTGCAATCATGACTGAGCTGAAATCGAGAGTCAGACACTTAACCAACTGAGCCACGTAGGTGCGGCGGAAGTGTGTACTCTTCTAAATGGGGAACTGAAAATCCCATGGCAATATCTGGAGATGTATACTTTTTTTGCAGGAACGAATATTGGAAAGCTGGGAACCTTAATAAAATCTTCTATACGCTTATCATCTTAGCATTCAAAGCCTACAGTAGAGCCAGCCTCATCTCCTACCATAGCCCTTATTTGTCTGTGTGCTGGACATATCAGCTGGTCTCCTTTCCCCTAAACACCACACGCTTTCACACTTGCATGTGTGTTTCTTAACTGAAAATGCAATTCCCTCCAGTTTCTGCCAACTGAAATTGCTCTTAGTCTGCAAGGTCCAGCTCAAATTTCACCTACTTTATGACACCTTTCTCAATCACCCAGTTAAAATTAAACGCTTCTCTCTTGGAGTTAACAAAGCTGACTGGTTGTACGTCTATCCAGCTCTAATTTTAATTTTCCTTGGAAAGTCTGGATAAAAAAACTCCTGGAAGGCAGAACCCAGGAATCCTATTGTGTTAGAGCTATTCTTTGGGGACAGAGTCTGGACCATAACCAATGCTGCATAAGTTACACCGAGTGACTAAAACCCTACATATTCATCATCAAGCTTATCCATTATGTGAAATTACAAGTCTTTTTTTTAAAGGGGTATATATGGGCAAACCACATAGAGGAATCTTTGGGTATTTTCTTCAGTCAGAACAGCCATGAAGATTATTCTGTTGGTTTCACAATCTAGACTCTACCAGTCGTGTGTGTGTGTGTGTGTGTGTGTGTTCCTTACTTTCCCACCAATATAGCATTTTGGGCACCATGTTTTTGCAGCAACACTGTTTCTCTTGTCAATGATTGGTTCATTGAGAATTGGTGTTTCTTTTCCTTCTTTTTCATCATCTCACATTTGGCATTCCGTGTGAAGCACGTGTCCATGACTGCTCAATAAGAGGTGTGGCAGAGAAAAGGCAGTCCATGGGAGAGGTGCTGTGATGCAATGGAAAGAGAAGGAGCTTATAACCACAGAATCTGGGTTTGGGTCTTGTCTTTGCCCCTTACTAGCTTTATGGCCTTAGGTAAGTCACTTGACTCTACTGTCCATTCAGTTTCATTATTTGTTTAAAAATTAAAAATGAAAAGAAAATGAGACAAAAAGAAAGATAAGAAAGGATGTTGTATAAATTATCATGTGTGAGTGTGTTGTATTAGCATGAATGTGTGAACAGAGCCTAATATATTATAGGACCTCAATATTGTCATGGTATATTTTATGTTTAAAAAAAAAACAATGCTGTGAGACTCCCTCATCTCATAATAAATCATTGGTACACTTGGTGTAATTACCCAAATGGACTTGATGTATCACCAGTATGAAATGGGCCATTGGTTTCCAACCAACTTAGCTTCCTTGGTCTGATACCCTCTGTTTACCCTTGGGCTTTAATAAATCCATGAGTCAGATGGGTGTGTGGACATGGCAGAGCAAAACCAAGTATAATAATCCTAACTCTCTAGTTCCTGGGGAGAAAGATTTTACGGGAAAGTTGGGAAGAGATTTACAGGCTCCTGACCCTCCAGGTCAGTTATGTAACAGCTGCCCACTCCACTTAGTGGTCAAAATATGAAACATCCATGATCAGAGAACCAAACTCTCACTTTCAAAATAACCTTTTCATCTTCCTACTCAATAGATGTGCTGGATTTTATGAAGGAAGTCTGGAAGGACCTTTGAATATATTGACATTGTATGCAAAACGTTGTTCTTGTGTCCTGAGTATGGGCAGAAGATCATAGTTTTATCAGATTTCAGAGGATATTTCATATTTTATTTACATTTCATATTATATATGAATAAATAAATATTTCATATATATGAATATGTATATATATATATGCACGCACACATATCCTGTTGGTTCTCTATATATGTTGTAATATGTAGAGATGAAGATAGATAGATTTAGAAGTAAGGAGGGAGAAAGGGGAAGAGAGAGAGATTTTAAGGAATTAATTTTTGTCGCTGTGGAGGCTTAGTGAATCCAAAATCTAATGGGATAGGCTGGCAGGCTGGAGACTCAGGGAAGAGTTGTAGTTCAAACCCAAAGGCAGTCTGTGGGCAGAATTTCTTCTTGGGGAAGGTAAGTCTTTGCTTTATTTAAAAAAAAATTTTTTTTAACGTTTATTTATTTTTGAGACAGAGAGACACAGAGCATGAATGGGGGAGGGGCAGAGAGAGAGACAGACACAGAACTGGAAGCAGGCTCCAGGCTCTGAGCCATCAGCCCAGAGCCCGACACGGGGCTCAAGCTCACGGACCGCGAGAGCGCCCAGGCACCCCAAGTCTTTGCTTTATTAAAGTCTTCAACTGACTAGACCTTCAACTGCCTAGATTAGGCCCACCTACATTATGGAGAGCAATCTACTTTACTCAAAGTCTACCAATTTAAGTGTTGATTTTATGCATAACACCTTCAGAGAAACATCCAGAATAATTGATCATTCGGTCAATATTGGGCACCAGGGCCTGGCCAGGTTGATACATAAAATTAACCATCACAGTAATATAAAACAGAAAATAGCCCATTGGCATGAAAAGCAGGAACAGAGAACAAAAAAAAAAAAACCTTTGAGAACATCTAGTCTGCCCTTCCCCACCTTGCAGGTAAGAAAACCAAGGCTCAGAGATTACACACCTCTTTAGCCAGAACGCTGGAGCTAGATCACAGGTCTCTGACTCTATGGCTGCCTAATTCATGTTGATTAATTCAACATGAGATACAATGTAATGCCCTTCTATGAAAATCAGGCAGGGTCAAGTTTAGATTTGGGTTATTTGTGTGGCAGTTACAAAGCACATTGCAACTAGACCCAAGTTTCCTTCTTAACACGATATAAAAAAATATTTGTGACAATAACAACATAAGTGGGATGGAGCGCATTAGGAAAAGAATTTTGGTATACTATTGGAGCTAAATCAATATTAATTCAGCCCAGATTGTTATACATTTAAGATGTTAACTGCAACCTGCTTTTTCTGAGGTTGCCCAAGCCATGCATTTGGTCTAAATGTAAAAGAAAAAATTGAATGCTTCAGTGGGAAATGATGCCTTGTCTAAGGCACAGCCTTCTGGGTTGTCTGATTCTGATTCCATGGGAGCTATTTTACTCAGAAAATTGTAGATAACTGATAGCAATGCAAAATAATTCTTGTCTATAAACATGCAAATGGATTTTGTCCAGGAGAGGGACCAGCTTCCAAGAAAAGGGTTTTGCCGCCATTCGCCCATTAATTTCAACATTCCTTTACTTTATATAAATTTGGAGCAGAAATTTGTGCTTCTTTGACTTCTTTAATCCAGTTATAACATCTGCCTGGTTCTCTCACTTAATTAATGAGTCAAATAAAATCTTTAACACATGTTCATTTTATGGCTCTATGAGAGACATAATTTTGCCCTTTTTGGGGAAAATTATCCTTTAATGAATGTCATGTCTTTTCCAGCACATAAAAAGGATGCTCTGCTGGAGGAAAATCAACCCTCTGCACAGTATCCATTCAGCTCCATTCTGCTCTAAATTCTCACATTGAAAAAAAAAAATGTTCAATTAGGGTTTCACAGAGTTTGCCGCATTAAAATCTGGGAAAAAAATAGAAGTGGAAATGGAGATGCTGGCAGCAAAAGAAAATAGGTTGGGGAAGAGATGGACGAGCACACGGATTTCTTAACCACTTGGTAAAGGATCTGGGAAATTAGGCAGGCCTGGGAGAAGGTAGATAGAGGAAAATAGGATAAATAGTGGCTCAGAGCAATTGCCTGTGAGATCCGCCCAAACCATCAGTTATCCTACTAAAGAGCTGCTTTCCTCCACCCCCACACTCCACATAAACTTCTAAAATGGGTTATTAGCAAATGTTTGAAGCTCCATTCATCTCAAAACGCTTTAGTCTGCACCAAAGTCTGGGCTCCACCCCTCCTAGGAAACTGCTAGGGAGCATCTGGGTGGGAAGTGTTCAAGAAGAGGACTGAAAGGTGGAAAAGGAAGGGACTCAGGCAAATCTCTGCTCTGAGGTCAGTTCTGAGGTCTTTTCATCCTCCTCTGTTTACTCTGTAGCGTGGGTCCCTCAAAGCCTTATATGCATGTTGGGGTAAGGAGAGAGAGGCAAATGGATGTGCAGGACCTACTCCCCAAGCTAAACCTGGGACTCTCAGCTCTGCTTTGCCCAAGGAGTCTGAACTGCTTCCATGATGTCTCTGCTCCTGAAGTTCTCCTATTGTGTTCGCCTCTGAGCTCCCAGCTTCTGGATGGCTTTGCTAGATGTCTGTTGCCATGGCTACTACTTTTTCTAACAATGACTCCGCCATCAGCTCCGTTATCTGTTTGGCTACTTGTTTGTGGGTCTGTCTGGCTGCTCATTCCTTCCAGACAGTAGAGCTTTCATTTGACTCCAAAGGATGCCTCCCTCTTTAACTCCTCACCACCCTCTGTGATGAGGAATATGGGAGAAGCTCCTGGGGGTTGAGCCACAGTTTACTTTTGTTACTCTATCCCCTAAGTCCTCATCTCTAGTCCAGATCCTCATCATCTCTCTTCTGGGGCGTGTAACAATATTCTAAGCAAATTGCATTAGCTTGTGGAAATAAATGGATCCCAAAGTGTTGATGGTTTAGCACAATACAAATTTCTTTCTTGTTACAAGGTTGACGGGGAAGCTTTCTCTGGCACAATATTTCAAAGACATTGAGTGATGTAGACTTATCTGTGTTCAATATGTGGCCCTCAAGGGATCTGTGGGTATGAACACTCCAGTTTTCAGAAAAGGAGAACAAGAGTGGAAAAACATACATGGGAGTCCTTTCTGTGTCAGGAATGGAGAAGGCACACCTCCTGTCTTCCCTCATTCTGTCAGAATAAACAGTCGTGTGGCCACACCTAAGTTCAAGTAAGTCTGGGAAACAGACCAAGTGTGTGCCCAGAGAAGGAGAGAGGGGTGGCAGTTGGGGGGTGGCAGTGGTGGTCTCCACCATGAAGTTTCCTGCCTCCAGTCCTTTGTACCAACCCCTTTTTGAGAGGTTGAACATGCAGAGTCCCACAACTAGTGAGTAGTAAAGCCATCATCAAGCCCCAGGTTGGTGGACTCTGAATCCCCATGCTTCTGTTAAACCTCTCAGCCTCCCATAGCAGTTTCCTTCCCATCCCATCTTCACCTCTTCCTTGTTTTCCTCTTTTTTTCTTTAAAGTTTATTTATTTATTTTGAGAAAGTGAGAGGGAGCCAGAGAATCTAAAGCAGGATCTGCACTGTCAGCAGAGAGCCTGACATGCGGCTTGAACTCATGAACCATGAGATCATGACCTAAGCCCAAATCAAGAGTTGGATGCTTCATCTTAATGACTGAGCCACCCAGGCACCCCACCCCCCTTTCTTTCTTCTTTAAATTTTTTTTTCAACGTTTATTTATCTTTGGGACAGACAGAGACAGAGCATGAACAGGGGAGGGGCAGAGAGAGAGGGAGACACAGAATCGGAAGTAGGTTCCAGGCTCTGAGCCATCAGCCCAGAGCCTGACGCGGGGCTCGAACTCACGGACCGCGAGATCGTGACCTGCCTGAAGTCAGACGCTTAACCGACTGCGCCACCCAGGCGCCCCTTTTCTTCTTTAAATCTCACTACATTCCCCAGAGTGGGGAGACATAATAAGGGACATAATACATTCTTCCTCCTTCACTCAACAGAAGCTTGGTGTGGGTATGAAAATCTTTTTTCTTTCCCACAGCTTCTCAGCTGCTTCCTTCCCAGGCCTCTTTCCACTGTTTAACCACTGTGTTCTCAGCTTTGCAAACCCCAAGTTTAGCTCTACCCCAGGGAACTGCTAGAAAGATCTGCCCATCATCTGTCCCCTTCGAGGACCAGGCGTCTCCCTCCTCTGTTACTGCTTGCCTCTGCTCTTCCCCAGCTTTTGGTCTGTTGGTCAAAGCCAGTCACAAGGCCAGTCCAGATTTCACGTGTTCATGTAAGAATGGAAGTAGACTCCACCTCTTGATGTCAGCAGTGGCAAAGAATTTGTAGCTATCTTTAATCAGCCACAAATGCAATAAAAATGAATGATAATAAACATTTGCATAGTGCTTTGGAGTTATGGCATTTTTTAACACACATTGTCTCATTTGAAAAGGATAGTCTTTATTTTTTCTCCTTTTTCCACATGGGAAAAAACCATGACATGGTGGAATTAGGTGTCTTACCCAATGTCACTTGTCTAGGAAGTGACAGAAAAGGGACTTGTATGAGGTCTCCTGGCTGTTTATCTCATGCTTTCCCCCATACTTCTCACTGCCTAGTTCTAGCCATAAGGGAACATGCAAGAGAAGCCTTTTATTTCCCATTTGCATTTATTGTAGCAACCTCAAATAAAAATGCTAAATAGCTAGTGAAAGAGTGAAGAGCTATGAAAAATAGACTGAGCAAACAGATGGACTGAAACACATATTTATGACCCTAAATTGTGACTTCTAGGCTTCACTGAAACTATGTTGAATGTTAAGTAAGAGGCAAAGCCCCAAGCAAGCTATTAACCACCCTGTGCTATGTATATGGCTTACATTTATCAAAGAAATGATTACAGACATTTCAACGATGGAATCTTACAGGAGAGGAAGGGTGGATCTGGGCAAGGTGTCCCTTGAGCTGATGACCCACCAAATTAGGTGCAAGCATATAAACCTCGGTTTGTTATTCTGAAATAGCATCTTAGTGCCAGGATGGGGCCATGCTACCCACTTTAGCTGACAGAGAGAAAAGAAAGAATACACGAGGAAGGACGTGAAGGAGGCAGGAAGAGACAGTGAAGCAGCTTAGAGAAGTCCAGATCTCACTGAGCTAGCCACTCGTTCTGCCCTTCCCTCAGCCATAGTGAGGACATAGCTCTGCAAAAGGCTGCCCTGGACAGTTGAACAGGTTGTTCTGTAGAAGGGCACCCAGCAGAGGGTTAAATGGTAGCCGAAATCCCGCCTGCACTCCACTTGCCAACTATGCATTGTGGGAATGCTATGCGTACTCAGAGTGGGAAAGGAGAGGTCCCTGTTTAACTCAAAAGGTATGTCTCTTTCCCAGTATCATGTACTTGGAGGATGTCTTTTTCTAGTTTGCCACAAATGTGCCTTATATGCTACCAGAAGCCCTGCCCCAGCGGCAGATGAGCTGCTTACTGCAAAGTAGCCTTTGATTCCATGAATTAAAAGGCCATGCTCCAGTGATGCTCTTTCGGAAACCTGTCATCTTTGACCTTGACTCTCATAAGAATCACAGTGACCTCACAGCATGAAAACCGCATAGACTGTATGGGGTTATTCCATTGGCTTTTCCATGGGCCAATGGACAGGTCACTTAGGTTTTCTGTTTCTCCCCTTCCTGTCTCTGAAATGAAGAAGTTGAATCAAGTGACACTGGTATCCCTTCCTGGTTATAACATGCTGTGGCTCAGAATTCTGTCAAAGGCAATAAGTCTGGGAGTGGGTCAGACTTGAAAGTCCAGTCTGGGCTTTTCTCTGGATAACTTTACTTATCTTCTTCTGTTTGGTCATTTTGTTAGTCTTGACTAACACTGTGCTCAGAGGACTACAGGTATCCAGAGAAAAGAGAGTGCAGTTTGAGATAAAGACTACTAAATACTAGCAAACAGTAAGCCTTTTCCTCTCTCTCAATTCCTCAGTTCACTTGTTGGTCCAAATGCATGCATATACATGTATGTGCACACACCCGTGCGTGCATGCACACATGCATGCACATGCATACACATGCTGAGCTTGGCATGGGCTTCCCTCATTTCAAAGCATAAACAATAAGCGATCATGTCCCACATATAATCATTTAATGCACTCTAATCTGTTTCTCTAAAACCCAGAAGCAACTAAAGTGCAGACAATCCCTGCCCAGGGCATTCTATTCACATATTTCCATGCACGAATTTGGAAGGAAGTAGTTCATATTGATAAACGAGTTGGTTTGCCTCCATCGCTTTCTCCTCACAGTAAGTACTATCAAAAACCTCATAAATCATTCCAAACCTCCCAGGCTCGTCTTTGTATCACAAAGGAAGCCCTGCACCACTCCGAAGCCTTCTATTTATCTTGCATACACTGTGTGCATTTCCATTATTTATATTTTTTCCAAAAAGCAATGATTCCCCAGCTACCTGAGACAGACATTTTATTCTTTGTGCTATAAGGAGTGGGAGAGAGAAGAGTAGAGGTGGAGAAGCAGGCGGAGAAAGCCAGACTTGGATTCTGAAATGCATGACAATGAGGGAGAGGGAAACTTTGGAGGCAGGGAAGATAAAGCAATTCGATTAATACTGATTAAATGCTTATCCAGAACTGAGTATGCCACTGCCTGCTAGAATGACTACCTGGTTGTGCCATGGGCACCTGATAATCACAAAGTCCTGGATTGAGCTTGTTACCTGCTACTGTTGTGCCCCTCCCCTCCCCCCATTGTGAAGGATACCACCATCCATGCAGGGATTTTCACGTATTATCTCATTCAACCCTCGTATCTTTTCATCAACTAGAAATTATCACTCTTGGTTAACAGATGAGAACGCTGAGCTTCAGAGAGGAAAAGGGTGATAGGGTGCTAGAGTTTCCATAACAAAATACTACAGACGGGGTGGATTAAACAACAGAAATTATTTTCTCACAGTTCTGGAGGCTAAGTCCAAAATCAATGTGGTAGTAAGCTTGGTTTCTCCTGAGATCTCTCTCCTTGCTTCACACATGACCTTTTCTCTATGCACCTGAATCCCTCGTATCACCTGTTCTTAAAGAGACACCAGTCTTATTGGATTATGTCCAGCCACAGAAACTTATTTGATTTTAATTACCTCTTTAAAGGTTCTATCTCCAAAGAGTCATATTGTAAGGTAGTGGGGGTTAGGACTTCAACATATGAATTTAGGGAGACATGATTCAGTCCATAATGCCAAAGGACACACTCAGCACAAAACATCTTTTTCTGCTCTCCTTTACTTACTTTTCAGAATAGATGTAGATGGTAAATTGAGAGGAGGGGAGACCTCAGGGCTTGGAGGATTCGTTGTGATAAGCATGTCATACTCAGGTCTATATTCAGTGGCCACAGTTCATTCAATCGGCCGCTGATATTCGCTAAGTGCCTATCGTAGTCCAGGTACTTTTTCTAGGTGTAGGCAATATAAAAGTGAGCAAAAGAAACCGAGTCATTGCACATTGACAGCGCAATCTGTACTCAAAGTATTAAACGCACAAGTACATGAAAAATGTATACTAACGTACAAATAAATCACCCCTGGGGTGAGTTGTGTGGAGCAGAAGCTGAGGCCTGTGGTGTCATGGGAGTGTGGCCGCAGGGCAAGCCCAGTCTGGGAGGATGCAGTGGCTGCTTGTGGCGCCTTGTGGCTCCCCTGCAGGACAGGTCGCTGGATCTCCAGTCCTGTGGCTGGCTTTCTGCTGAGTCTTTCTGCAGGAATTGCCACCAGTCACAGAAAGTCTTCTCGCACAAGGTACCCCGTCCCACATTCAACGACTGATCCATGTTGGGAGGAAGGGGTTGTTGGGTCTAAAGAACTGACCTCCTCTCCTTACCTCCTGATGCTCAGGATAGGACACCTCCAAAGGACTGTCCCAACTCCAGGGTGGCTTTGGAATTAGCCGAGCTCTCAATTGCAAATGCCTCACGGTTCAGCTCCTCCCCCTGTCCAGTCTTCTTCTGCCACTCCTCACGGGGGTTGATTCCCAAGGACTCCCCAGTACACTTGCTTAATGCAAACTTTCATTTCATATTCTGTTTTTCTGGGAATTCAAGATCAGTTTGCCGGCGCTACCATAACAAAGTACCCCTGGGTGGCTTTAACAACAGAAGTTTATTGCCTCATAGTTCTGGAGGCGGGAAGGCTGAACTCAAGCTGTCTGAAGTGTTGGTTTCTTCTGAGGCATCAGAAGGGCATCTGAGGGCGTCTCTCCTTGGCTTGCAGATGGCCACCTTCTTATTTCTCTTCATATCATCTTCTCTTTGTTTGTCCCCTTTTTATAAGGACACCAGTCATACTGGATTAAGGCCCACCCCTAAAGACCTCATTTTAACTTGATTACCTTTGTCAAAACACTTATCTCTAAATAAGGTGAGATTCTGAGGCACTGGCAGTTAGGACTTCAACATACGAATTGGGGGGGTGGGCACAGATCAACCCATAACATTGCCTAACTCGGAAGACTTTTCTGGGAAGCAGCATTTGAAGAATGGGTTGAGTGGGTAAAGATAGGGGCAGTGAACAAGGATTGTGAGAGGAGTCCCAGAGAGAAGGAATATTCTAAGTAAAGACAAGAGGGGGGTGGGAGTGGGACACAGCCAAATACATACACTTCATGCTGAGGAACTTGAGGCTGCAGGAAGGGTCCTGACCATTCACACCAAAGCCATTCACTGCCCATCCCAGCAGGAGCTGACTGCCAGGGTAATACTCAACAGAGTATCCCGGAGCTTGCCAAGCAAAGATGTTGCTCCTTGAAGATTGTAGATTTGCTTCTGTGTGCATCATGACTTAGGCAATAGCTGGGTTTGGCTGGACCAGAAGAAGTGAGATTTAGGTTGGAGTCAAAATATATACCAAAAGGATCTTCGAACTCTACGAATGAGTAGAGTCAGGCAAGGAGAGAAGCTGCCATGAGGACACAGTCAGAGTGGAGAGCAGTACTTAGAGAAGAAGCTGGACAAATGGGACTATTTATAACTAAGGCTGAGGATGCCTGGGGTTCCCCCCACCAAGCCCTGAAAGGAGAAAGAAGCGGAGGAGGAGGGATTAAGCCAGATTACCTCTACTTGACAGTTTTGCCTTCTCCTGCTACCCACTGAAAGACACTGGCTACAAGATAGGGACTTTTCACCATTAGGTAATATGGAATAAACTGTCAGAAGAGGCCAGACCAAAACTACCCAAATAAGAACAACACCAAGCAGGGGGGTGGGGGTGGGGTGGGAGGGACTCAATCTTAGCTTTATTCTATTCTGAGCCTTTGCTACACAACACAGAGTCTGCACATGGTAGGAATATGAGGGATACTAGAATATTTGTCTCTTTTCGGGCACGTGAGAGGACATCCCAAGGATACCAAGAGTTTCCAGGTGAATCCTCTAAAGCTGTCCCCAGACTGGGAGACCTTCCCCTGGAAAGGGGGAGACTATCACAGTTTACTCTATTTTCAGGTCTTTTCAATGCCAATTTCGTTTTTGATAATTTATGGCTGCCTGAGGCTTTTTAGTAAGGAGACTGAGACCGCATAGTACACAGATCTTGGAGTTTAATAGCTCTTCTCCAAAAATGAAATCATATTCTTTCTCAAAATTATCTAAAATACTTGGCTTAATTACACAAGGAGAGCATGCTCCCTGGGAAGATGTGGATATTTTTAGAGCATGTGTTTTGAATTTTATATTTTTGGTTCTATTTACCTGGTTAAGTCACATTTTTAACTTTCCTTATTTTCTGCCTCTAAACCTTAGGTTTCTTGTTTCTTGGAGGAGGTTTGCTTAGAAGAGTACACAGAATGCAAATATTCCCATCATTAAACTGCTACACTATTTATCAGACCCACTGTTTGCTCGGTTTTGTATTGAGTGGCGTCATAATATCGAGAAATTGTCAGGCCAGCTGAATTCTTCACCCCAAAAGGCAGCTCTGAGTAAATAAAGTATAAAGACACTGCTGGAGGCCTGTAGAATGTTTTTTGCCTTTCCTTTAACAGAGGGCTTTCGGCAACTCTAGTAAGAGAGCAGAGAGAGAGGTCGGGCCTCCCCAAGGTCTTCTGGGGGAGAAAGTCTGGCAGAAGTAGGAAGTGCTGAGAGCTCACAGAAAGTGGCAGAGACGAGTGAAAGACTAAGGGTGCAGATGAGAATAATGTAGAACAGATTGCCCAGACCTGAGAACATGGATTGAGGAAGAAGCATGCTGGAGATTTTTGACTGGATGTTAGCCATTGACAATTTCACCTTGTTGAGTGCTGGATATTTTTGTGTTCCTATAAGCATTCGTGGGATTTGTTCTGGGACATGAGTAAGTTACCTAGAACTAGTTTGATCTTTCTGGGCCTTGATTTTAAGGTACTTAAGGTGGGATTTTGGCAGCATTTATTCCAGAACTAATTTTCCTCCTCTCTTGAGGCAAATACCTCTTCAGTACTCGGATGCCTTGTGGATTTTGAGGTTTTCCACTCTAGCCAGTGGGATCAGATACTATTTCCTGCTCTATGGAAGCCCCAGCTGTGTTTTCTTTCACACTTTTGGTTGGCTCATTTACTGGCCCAGAATTTCCTCTCCTACATGTGCCAATCAGCAGGAAGCTGAAGACTATCTATAGACACCTAGAGGTCTCAGTGAGTGCAACTTTCTCCTCTCTGCCACTCTGCCCTGAAAACCCTGGCTGCCTTTGCAACCCCAGACTCCCCACCACATATCCTCAACTCAGAGAGGCTACAGGACACCTGCATTTCACCTTCCTATACCATGGCTTGACCATTGACCATGGCTTGATGTCCATTGTCTTGGTTGTTTCATATATTTTGTCCAGGCTCCTTTTTTTTTTCAGGTGGAAATGTAAATCTTACCCTTATTACTCCATCTTTGGCTGGAGCGGAAGTCAGCTCTATGTTCATTTGCTTTTATGAGCAAGTCCTGAGCCAGCTTAGGTCACCCTGTCTTGACAAAATTCCACAGCAGATTTCATTTCTTCACATTGCCTGATCATTCTGTTTAGTTAATAAACAGAAAAGGGTCCACAGGATTTCTGCTGATTAACTTTTCTGTTCATGGTGATACTCTTTCTGAAAAAAAATCAGTGCTAGCTAGTAGTGTTTAAGTAATAAAACAGAGACAGACTAAAGTGTCTTTAGTTAGACAAACGTCTAACTGCCTCTTCCACTGATGCTGTCAGCAAAACAGCAAGGGTGACAGATGAGATATGTTAAGAAAGAGACTTTCAATTTATATTATGCCTACCTCTGTACTCTGTTACAAGGAGAATGCATTTTCTTGTAATTTAAAAAAAGAACTGGAAATAATAAAGGACACAATAAATGGCAGTGATATCTGATTGACAAAGCCATTGTATTAATTAAAACGATATGCATGCTCTTAAAGATGGAGTTATAATTTAGTCCATCTTTCCACCATTCCAAGTACGGAGCAATCATATTCTAAATAGCCAATTCACAGATAATACAATCTGTCTTCTACAAAGGTCCAGTTTGCTGTCTTTCTTTTCTGCAAAACCTTGGGAGCGTTCCTAAGGGCCCAGTAGGGTTCTGCAAGAATAGTTTGGAATTCCTTAAATGTACATGGACACTGAAGTATAGATTTCCACTGAACGACCTTTGATTGGGCAAACCTCAAAAATGTTGCTGAAGGAAAAATTTAGGCCATCTTTAAAATGGATGGGTACATGGATTCATGATGTAACTTGTTGAGGAGAGATGAGGGAAGGAAGATATAAAGCCTAGTTAGAAAGAAAAAAAGTCAACTTGGTGATTAATATTTACTGATGCATGCAATGAACCCTAAACTAGCCATTACCTCTAATTCTTTGAATTTCTGGGTCATATCTCATTTTGTTTTTTTCTGTACCTCAACTCCTCCCATAATCTTTGAACAGGTACCATAAGCAGGTATGTAGCACGTTTATTACTTTTCCTTGTTCCTATGGGCAAAGATTGCTAATCTATCATGGTACTCTTTCTATCTGACCCTGAAAATGGCCCCAGAATCCTTCTCAACACAAGTCTGGGCAGCCAGAAAATTCAGTCATAGTTGGCATAAAATCCAAAACTTCTTTCCCATCCTATGAAGTTTTCAAAGTTCATTTAGAAGACTCATCCAATAACCTAGCCCTGCAATTCTTATACCTCCTTATTATACTAATAGAATTAATTCTTTTCCACTTCAGCCACCCACTCTCCACCTGGAAACTCATCAGTTGGAAGAGTTGTCTAATATCCTTCTAGGTGATAACAATTTTCAATCTTTCCAATGCTCTCATGACTCCACTTCCTCTGCCCTTATTCTTTGACCATGGCGGCTCCATTTTATCCGGAAGTTCCTCTCATGGCTTTTCTTTCCAACCCTGGAGCCTGTGGTAAGAGCCTAAACTACTCTCTGCTAGCATTTTCAAATTCGTTGCCACTGTCCATTCCCTTGTCTTTTGCTATGCTCATCCAACAAAATATGATGCTAGATTTGTGTTATAGTTTCCTTTTTCCTTCTCCAAGAAGTTGAGCACTGATGAAAAAATCCTATGACCACACAGACTTATGCAATCACAAACTTATGGCACCAAACCTCAGCCAGGCTCTCAGTGTTGCCAGTCAATTCTTGTACTTGACTTTGATCAACAACTTCCTCTCTTATCCTCACTGACTCGAATTTTCTCCATTTTCTTTAAAACTCTTAATCCTTCCATCCTCAGAAAATACTCTTCTCTGTTAATTTACTGCAAAAATCAAAGAAATAGCATTTTTCTGATCTCTTCAGCTTTCTGAGCTATACCTGCAAATATGTCTATAGCAGTGCCTACCCTTACCATCAGTATGCAGACTGTGGTAAATGGCACTGACCCATTTATGTAAGAATATGATAACAGTTATTCTTACGTGCTTGCTGAGAATCCCCAAAGGCTTGTTGATTGACTCCACCTGAATTCTTATTACCAACTTCAGCTGTACCTCCGTGGTTACCCACAAACCCTGGGATCTGCTTAGGGCATATTTGCCTCTCTCAGGTCCCCAAGACTACTTTAGCGCCTTCTTAGCAGAAGGGGACACTCTGATTCTTAGTTGTCCTCTTTGATGTCTCCTTTCCGTTCCCCTAGAGCTCTTCCTTTATGCCTGTCACTGAAGAAGTAACTCCGTCCCTGTGACAGCTATTTCCACCTGTCCAGCTATTTCTCTGGATAGTCTTTCCATCTATGGTTTTGCACCTTATCCATCACTTACTTTCTCTATCATCAGCACCTTTCAGTCTCTCTGTATTGTCTTCTTATTGAAGTCCCTCAAGCCTGAAAAGTAAAATAGAATAAAAATTTAAACTTCCTACTTAATTAAATTACTTCTTCATTGTTCCCTTTTTGTCATCAGAAAACACTTTGCAAAGCTTCACTATTACTCTCCATTTCCCTAAAATCTATTTGTTTCCTAACCTCTTACTGAAACTTGTCCCCTGAAGGTTAACAGTGAGTAACCCACAAAGCTGAGAGTCTCTATGCTATTATCTACCTCAACCCCACTTGAAACATCTGTAACTTTTTTATCGTCCCCTTTTCAAAAAGACTTTTTTTTAATGCTAAAATAAAATATGCATACAAACTGTGCGTACTACATAAATATACAGCTTGATGGATTGCTTCCCAGGACAAGAAATTAAATAATGCTGGTACCTCAGATACGGGCTGTGACCCTTCCAATCCCCATCCCCACCCTCCTAAAGGCAACCACTACCTTGACTTTTATGTCAATTGCTTCCTTGTTTGTCTCAATTCTTTTACCACTAGGGTGCCTCCCTAAATAGTTTTGTCTGTTTTTGAACTTTATAATATAAATGCAACCACACACTACATACATTTTTGGATTTGACTTCTTTCACTCAATGTTATATTTGTGAGATTTGTCTGCCATCTTGCTTTCAAATGTAGTTGATTCATTTTTGTTGCTCTTATAGTGTTCCACACGATATACCACAATTTATTTATACATTTTCCTGTTGATGGTCATTTGGGTTGTTTTCAGATGGAAATAGTATGAATACTGCTGCTATAAACATTTTTGTACGTGTCTTCTGATGTGTGGCACCCACATTTCTTTTGAGGATATGCCTAAGAGTGAAATTACTGAGTAATAGATTGCATGTATCTATCACTTCAGAAAACAATGCCAACATGATCTCCAATATGTTTGTTCTAATTTACACGCCCACCAGCAATATATAAGTTCCCACAGTTCTAAATCCTCACCGAAACTTGGCATAGTCCATTTTGTAAATTTCTGCCGTAGAAGTAGATGCGTGTTTTTAATTTGCTTTCCCATGATTACTAATTGGAATCTTTCATACATTTTTGGACATTTGGATAATGCATTTTTATGAAGTACGTTTTCAAGTCTTTGCCTGTATTGCTTTTCCTTTTGTCTTTGCAGTAGTTTTTTAAATAATCTGCATCATGTCCAGTGACAGTCATGTGTGCTGCCAACATCTTCTCTACTTTGTCTCATCTTTTCCCTCTCTTAATGGTTACGTTTGAAGAACAGCATTTTTTTTTATTTGCAATGACATCGCTCTATCTTTTCCTTAATGGCTAGTGTTTTCAGTCTCCCCCTCCTTATTCTGGAAGTCCTTTCTTTTCAATATCTCTGGGACGCTGCAATTTCTCAATTCTCTTCTCCTTTGCAAGGACCTGTCTCAGTTTCCCTTTGGCTATATCCTCATGCGAGGGCTGCCTTCTGCCTCTTTGCTCCACACTTTCCCCCCTCGCTTTCACCTCTGGGAGGGTGCATCCCCTCCCTGGCACCAGGAAAGCACCTCCTTGTACTGAGTGGTCCAATGCAGCAGTTCTGTGGCAGAGCATCTGCCAAGCAAGTTCTCAACATCAGGCGTTATACTGGGGCCGGGGCTATCAAGGTGAACATCACACAGTCTCTTCCTTTGGGCCAACCACCAAATAGAGTAGCCTATAAGCTGGTCATACTGATGTCTCAAACACTCCAAAATCACCAGTTGTCCATTTCCCAGCATGCTCTCACTGCTGAGATAATGGCACCATCATATGTAAGCACCCAAAGTATGAGGATCTTCTTAGACTCCTCCTTCCTCATGTTCATCTAATTTCCAGTGTCGCTTTGAACCCTACACTTTCAACTTCCATCTTCTCTTCTTTCCATTCTCACTGGTGGACCTCACATTTAGTTCCCTAACAGCCTTCCCATGGAGCACTGAGTTAACCTCCTCACTAACGCCTGTCCATCCAGTCTCTTCCCTCTCACTCAGCCACTCAATTCTCATTGGGTCATTTTACCTTGGGCACAGGCTTTCAATAATCATCTGAATTACTCTCTTATGCCTCCTATTTCCCTGAAATCTCTTTGAAGGCAAGGCTAAACCGTGTCTTGCTCATCTTCATGAAAGACTTACTGGTTCTACCAGATAACATAAACCTTGAGGTTCTCAGGACTTCATAAGTAACTGGATTTGATTGACCTGGGCACTACACAGCACAATAATGTCGATGACTAAGGGCAAAAATGTTTGGCTTCAGCTCTAAGTGCCATGGAGGCAAGAAGCACTTGAGAAAATCTCACTGTGGCTTTTGCAGTGGATCCAAGAAAATCCTCTACTCTCTCAATGTTATCACATCCTTCAAAATTTTGTGATTCTGGATTACATTTCATCAGGATACTTTTGCCTGTTCTGAGAAAATGAGAAACACCAGAATGATTCATTTATGTTGTTCGCTTCGTCAAAAATCTTCCATGAACAACTCTTTATAGCCTGGCATTCAAGCTCCTTAGGATTTGACCCCAATCTACTCTATCAGCTTAATCTCCTAGTTAGCATGCCTAATACCAAATCAGATGTCTGGCCATGCCCCCTCTGTGTTCCATGCTTCCTGGCTTGTTATTAGGCTGTCATGTCCCCTTACAAAGCTTCATGCAACATTCACCATGTCCAAATCTTACCTCTCATTCAAATTTCAGCTCAAATGCTCCCTTTTCCTTAAGGTTTCATTGAGGTCTTCAGCTAGAAGCACATATTCCTTCTCTGAACCTCCAGCATTTAAATTTCACTTGCAGCCCCACCAATCACTCTTCCCTTTTGCTGAGTGTTGTGGAATCACTTGTCCTCTTAGTCTACAAAGCTGTGTCTTACTCGTCTTTGTGTTCCTCCCAGCTCTGTCGATGCTTCCCACACAGCAGATGTTCAGTAGGTATTTGTTGCATGATCGAGATATTGATTGAGGACACATTATGGGCAAAGCTCAGTGGTAAGCTCTGTAGAAAATACATAAACAAATATAATTCCATTCCTGTTCAAAACACTTACAATCTAATAGGCATTTACATAAATGCTAACATAGTGAATACTGGTTTGTTATATATTATATACACAAGGTTCAAAATACTGTATTTTTTCCTGAAGCCAGTCTTTTTAACTTGCAAAACAACACACATAGACCCTTTGAAAGGAAAGAAACTAATTGCACGTCATCAGGATTTACTTGAATTATTCTTACATGATGCTACAATAAGAACAGACTTAAAGCCTGTGTGTATAGCTCTTGATACCGATAAAATCAAAACTCATTTCCAACTTGTAATCAAGCAGAATTATTTTTTATTGCATTAGCTCATTCATACCACACAAGTCAGGAGGAACTTGGTAGAAAGTGATCCTGGGTCAAGGAGACGTTGGACTCTCAGGACTCACGGCAAAAGCTTCTGCCCACTAAGCGCTGCTTGGGATCACTCATTCCTGGGAACTAGAGCTTCAGACTGGGGTACATCAGTCTGCACCTCCAGTTACAGCAATGAATGAGGAACAGAAGTGGCAGAGGCAGCCAAACAGAGGAGACGCTTAAGACCAGGGACTCTAGAACTATGAAGAATTAAAAAAGCCAGAATGGATCTCAGGAAGCATGTGAAAAGAGCCCTTCCAAAGAATATTCTTGGGGAACATTTATTCTGAGTCTTTGCTCTTTGCTGGGCCTTCTGCTAAACACTTGCCATTCATTCCACATTTAATCTTCACAGTAGATGTAGGCACTATCATCAGCCCAATTTTATAAATCAGGAAATGAGCACCAAGGAAACTCCACAACTGGTCCAAAGTCACAAAGCTGGCAAGTGAGAGAGCCTGAACTTGCACCCAGGTTTGCCTGACGCCAGAGTCTGAGCCTGTAACTAGTAAGCAGGACCACCCCTTGGCTGGCCTCCTGGTCTCGTGGCCCCACGCATTTGTTTTCTTTTCTTTTGAAAGGCAGCAGGGAAATGTTCCCAGGAAAGTAAACCCCAGGCACTCAGCAGTCAGCATCAAGCATGCCTTGTGCTCTCCCAGGCAATGTAGAAAGGGGAGTGGGAGAGCAGGGTTGGAGTGTCTCCTAGAGGGGGCCTAGGGTAGGTCATGCTCACAGGATCTAAATCTTAGAAGGAGTTCCTGAGGGTTCTCTCTTGGAACATTTGGTTTCAACTCTAGATATCTTCTGAGCTTGTATTGTGTGCCTAGCCTTGTGCTTAGTGGTGGTTTAATTCAGAATTTTTGAACTATCCCAGAGGTTACTATAGCTCTGATGATATGAGCATGGTATCATGGATGAGCAGTATGTGTTGGATGTATAAGAGAAAGGTCTGGGGTTTGATAGGCTAGTGTTTACAAGAGCCGTTTAGGAAAGCATGAAGGAAACCCTCTCCCCATGTGTGGGTGCTAACACCGATCTATATGTTCACACTAAGAACAATTTTGATAAATTGGTAATATGCCTTTAATGTCTCTCAAAAGCAGGTATTTAAAACTCACTGAGTGCATAAAACCTAAGGTATACAGATTTCATATCAGTACTAGCTGTGGCCTCTCCACCTCTCTCTGGTTGACGGTACAGCTGAGGAAACATGAAGAAGATTTCAGCTTACAGACCAACGTAAACAACTCAGATTGAAAATGGCACCAGCCGCTCCTAAAAGTTACTGTCCCCACAGATGAGGCTGGTTGCAGATTGTGTAAAGGAACTGGGTAGGCAGAGGAACATTGGTGTTCTCCTTACCCCCTCCCAAATCTTTCCCTTGCGTCCACAAAGATAATCAGATATCTGATTAAAACACTCATTCCTTTTAGATTTTCCGTTCCATGGGACCCAGAATGGACTCATCGTGGTGGTAAGGGCCTGATACCTAAGTGTCCTAGAGGTCCCAAAGGATTAAGAGATCAATAGACTTTGCCCTTGAGGATAGAGACTGTGTTTGGGTCATCATCATTCATCACCTGGGGCAGTGTCCAGCACATAGCAGCTGCTTAATAAATGTTGGTTAATGAATGAATACATGATGACGGAGGGACTTCAAAAGCTTAATGAACGTAGCGTGGTAGCCAAGCAATGGGTAGGAGGATGGGAAAAACTTGGTAGCATTTGCCAGGAGTTTCTGTTGCTTATTAATGATGCTTGACTAACAGATTCAAAGCAGATAACTGGGTTCCACCAGAGGCCTCATGCTGCTGCCTCTTTCTGGAGCAGGTGCCATCCCACTCTCTGATCACAGCAGGAAAGCAGAAGAAAAAAAACCGATATTTTGCCTGAGGCCATTTTTAGAAGATGAGAGAGAATAGAATCATTGCTGCCTGTCACTGCTGCTTGTTCAATTTGAACGAGCAAGATTCAGGAATGAGCAAGCCATTAGTGGAAAAAAAAAAAAAAAAGTCAGTGTGAATTGCCCAGACAAGAACGGCCGTGTGATGTTTTGAAACGTAGTTTGGGTAAGACTCAAATTCGGCTTGCATTATCATTACTGTTTTGGGACGTTTTGTTGTCCATTTTAGCTTACTCGTCTCACTTTCTACCTCAAGAAAGTACTGAGAAGTCTCCTACTAGTCTATTCAAAGATTTAGAAAGTAAATATCTCACTCGCCCCAAAAGGGAGTTTTGAATATAAAATAAGATATGACAAGGTATTTTTCCTCCTTTAGATGCACAAGCAAATTTGCTTTAGTATTTATAGATTTCGTAACCTGTGATTCACGTTCAAAGAGAAAGCAGCAGCCCGCCAGGGATTTGCTCACGTGAAAAGTGCAGTTATTACATTAACTCAATTAGTTCTGCATTAGAATCTGTTCTCCTGGAAGAAACTGAGCAATAACACATAAAAATCACTGTAATCTGAGGAACTGAGCAGCATCTTTGGTTTCAAAATGACTCACAGAAAAATAACAAGCACCCCAAAACTCACAAATTGGGACCAACATATTTTCTCCATAATTCTTCCAATATGGTGGGATAACAAGATTGTAGTAGTGGCCATAGAAATAATGACTAATTTAAGATGTTTGTAACACAGAACAAGAGGGGAAATGTTCCACAATTCTTGAGTCAATTGACAACAGCTTGCAAGAATTGCCAAGTAAAAGTGAGGATTTCAGATCATCATTAAATGTTACTGAATTATTTTTCTTATTTACTCATTTGCCCCGGAATTTATTGGTAACATTTGTATACCTACATTTACGTTACCAATGGCAAATAAATCCATTTGGGGAGCAATGACAATGATTCATCCTTTGCATATATAAGCAATGTGTACATAAAAGTATATGTGTACGCATTAGTCTCACATGCATACACATATATGGATATACACACATGTATATTACATTTGTATACATATATGTGTGCATTCTTTTTATCATACCCCCTTCTGAGTACACTATGAGGACAAATTGTCCTACAGAGTCACAGTACTGGGATAAGATATACTTGGAGTGCCACAGTCATCATTTTATTCAAGTTTTGTTGTCTTTTCTCCCTCTAGGAAACTTCTGGAGGAATTATCATGCAAACCCACAATACCAAGAAATTGTTGGTCAGAAATAAATGGCCACAATGAAACCACCCCACGCATGAACTCTGACTTTCTTTACAGCTTCTTTAAACGAAAACAAGAGGATTGCATTAGTGTATCGGCTTTGCAATTTCTTCACAAATTAAAAACGCTCTTTTATTTTCCCTCCAGCAGATGTGAAACTTCGGCATGACTGGTATCTAAATCAGTTTTCTGATAGAGATGAGTACAGGCAAGTTTTGAAGCAGCTCAGTTCAAGACAAGAAAGAAGTGATCACCTTTCGCCCACATAAAAATACCCATTCTAAAATGTGCTGATTTGACAACAATAATAATTGCTATGGGTTGAACTGTATCCCCTCAAAAGATATGTTGAAGTCCTACCCCCTGGTACCCATGAATTTTACCGTGTTTGGAAATAAGGTCATTGCAGATGTAATTAGTTAAGAGGAAGTCATACTGGAGTGGGGTGGGCCCTTAATACAGTATGACTGCTGTCCTTGGAAGAAGACGAGAAGAAACACAGACACAGACGGAAGACAGCCAATGTGGAGATGGAGGCAGAGACTGGAGCTATGTTTCCACAATCCGAGGAGCGTCTGGAGGTACTGGGCGCCGGAGGAGGCAAGGAAGTTTCCTCTCCCAGAGACTTTGGAAAGAGCATGGCCCTGCCAACGGAATTCTAGCCTCCATAATTGTTAGAGAAAAAAATGTTTTATTGTTTTAAGCCACCCAGTTTGTGGTATTTTGTTCCAGCAGTCCTAGGACACTAAAAGAATGATTATAGTGATGATATTAATAACAAGAACAATGTCCCATATAGTGAGTGTTTTTTCCTATGTGCCGGTAACCATTTCAAGTGCTTTATATGTATTGACTCATGGTAGTTACTGCTTATTGCTCTCCACTTCCCAGCTGAGGTAGCAGGCGTAGAAAGCAAAGGAAAGCTTGACTGGAATGTGCAGAGGGGGAATTTGTTTTCTGGTAAATAGAAGAAACTATCCAAGGAGGCTTCAAGAGTAGGCATCTTTCTGCCACAGGCCTCCTGGGCGGAGCGTGGGATAGGGTATCAGGAGATGCTGCCTCTGGCCTTGATTTTGCTATAAACTGCCATGTGGTATTTCTAGGGTATCCATTTCCTCATCTGTAAAGTGAAGGAGATTGGACGCTCTCAGAGGTGCCTCCTAGCCCAAAAACTCCACTGGAGTGGAGATTCTACCGGAAGCTTGTGATTTCAGAGATCAAAGAATAGTGACTTGCTAGGGGCTGAGAGGTAAAGGAGGAGGGGTTAGACCCTCCGCAAGACTGGCTGTGCAAATTCTCAGGACATGAGGCTCTGGTTTTCCATGGAGGCCTGTGGACAAGTGTCAAGGTGTGGCTCTGCTCCTCTGTCCCCAAGGCTGAGGAACCGAAAGGCCACTGATGCTGGGGACCCTGAATGGCCAACGTTGGTGATCCTCTATCCTTTACCGCGCAGGCCTCAGCTTGTTGGGGGGAGATGTGTGACCTCAAGGGGCAGGGATTTTCCCAGGGAGGCAGCAGGAACGGAAGGCCAGTGGGGACATGTCTGCAAAGCTTGATTCCCAATTGGGAGACTTGAAAACAATGGCTGTTCAACCTCTTCCTGTATTTCTAACCTATTCCATTACGTGACTCCAGGTCTACGGAGTCCTAACAGAGGAAGCTCTAGAGGGTCATGGCCACACCTCCTGGCAATGCCCGTTTGATCTCCCAGAAAACCTACAGTACCAGACAAATTATCCTAAAATGTGGAAAATTCGAAAAGCCTCCGATTTGTCACCATAGGCTGGGCTGTGATGCTGGGCCCTGCAAATACCTCCTCCCATTCACTCACCAGCAGATCAACCTCACTGAAGTTTTAGACGTTCTAATGCCATCCATTTTGTACTCTGGCCCCATACAAAGTTAGAGTACACAAAACCAGTGTTTTCAAGGGGATGAAACCAGTCGGGTAAGAGGCATATTGGAGCATAAACAATACATAGGCAGGTAGAATACTGCAGCAAAACCTGGATGTTGAATCCAGCCTTATCTTGTTTAGAAGGTAATTTTTAAGCCAACACAGGAAACATGAAGTCAGGTTCAGCTGTCACAGGCTACACCGTTCTCTTGCTTGGCTGTGTAGGAAAACTGGAGTCTGTTTCGATAGGATTTCTCCTCTAGCTTTCCACAGAGGCCGTAGAACATAATCATGTAGGCTCTAGAATCAGACTGCCTACCTTAGACTCCCGGATGTACCGCTTACTAGTTCTGGAAGCTTGGAAAGTTACTGGCCTTCTCTGGGTCTTGGTTTCTACGTCTATAAAATGGAGCCTAAAGGCACTATCTTTTCCATGGACGTTGTGGGTTAAATTTTGTCCCTCCAACACTCATATGTTGAAGTCCTAACTCCCAGCATCCCAGAATGTGACCTTATTTGGAAGTAGGGTCATTACAGATGTAATTAGTTAAGATAAGGTCATACTGGAGTCGAGTGGGCCCCTCATCCAATATGACTAATGTCCTTATAAAAAGAACACCAAGTGAAAAGAAAGAACTATGCACACAGAGGGAAGACAATGTGAAGAAATACAGGGAGAAAAAGGCCATCTGCAAGCCAACCAGAGGGGCCTGGAACAGACCCTTCCCTCACAGCCCTCAGAAGGAACCATCCCCCACCCCCAACACCTTGGTTTGGGACTTCTAGCCTCCATAGTTGTGAGGTAATAAATCTTTGTTGTCTAAGACACTTTGTTTGTGGTACTGTGTTAGGGCAGCCTTAGCACATTAGTACAAAAGGAGATTAGTGAGAATTCAATGAGCTATTGCATGTAACGAACGTTAAATGGATCCTGGCACCATATGAGAGCAGAGCACAGCGGATGCGGCTTTTGCTTGTTGATACATTAGACTTCAAGGAAGTGGGGGAACAAGGTTCAAATCCCACATTTAGAGCCAAAGAAGCTTCAGGATATTTCCCCATGTTCTCCAGTGGTTACACCTCTCTGACCTAGCTCTGCTCACACAATTTGTTGTTAGTTTAATTTTACTTAAAAAAATCGATTCATGGGATGCCGGGGGCGCTCAGTTGGTTGGCTGGGCATCAGACTTTTGATTTAGGCTCAGGTCATGACTTCGTTGTTCAGGACGCAGTGCCCTGCTGTGTTGACAGCACTGAGCCTGCTTGGGAATCTCTCTCCCTCTCTCTCTCTCTCTGCCCTTCCCCCACTCTCTCCTTCTTTCTCTCTCTCTCAAAATAAATACACAAATTAAAAAAAAAATTGATTCCTGTTCTCCAAAGAACATTCTAATTTTCAGAAAGAATAAAAACATAAAAGCAATCTGCTTTAATTGCTCACTTCTCAGAGGCAGCCAATTTTGCCATATTTATTTGCTATCTTTTTGATGCTTCTCTTATACAATTGGCTTTATTCTCTCCGTACACACAGTGCAGTGGCCTGTTTTTTAGTTTTCCATGCCATTCAAGCACTTCATAAGTGTAACTTTTAATAGCCACATCGCAGTCCATCTTACGCAGATGCATGGCTTATTTCCAGCATCCTTCTGTTGGTGCTCACGTACTGTATATCTTTTCACTTCCAGATTGCTTTCTTCTTGTGCCTGAAGTCAGTACCTTGAAAACTGATTTTCTCCTCACACCTCACCCTCTTGTCCACACTGATGTCTTTCTCTCCTCTCCTCATCCTGCCTCTCTCAATCTCAGCTTTATACGTTTACATTTATAATGGCTTTTCATTAATACCACATTTGCAGTCAAAATGAGTTTTTTCACCTTCTACATCTCGTTCGCTGTCCGCCAATAACCCTCTGGGATAAAGCAGGAAACATAGAAGCTAAAACTCAGAGAAGTGATTTGCCCAAAGTCACTTAACCAGAAAACACCGGTCCAGTGTCTACATCAGACCACTGTAATGATGGTTCCTTTGGATCCGTGTTTTAAAAAGCTACATGAAATACAAAAACATTTAGGAAAACCATTGTTTATGTTTATAGGCTCTACGGAGGGTTTTAAAAATAAAGAAAAACAAAATAATTGGCACAGATCAACTTTAGCAAAGACCTTTAAGGGGCATAAAGTGGTTACGTGTGGTCTTTCAAACCTCCTCAGCAAGTACTATACTAGCATCAACATTCAATTCCCCACCATGCTTTAAACTGACCCCCATCCTTTTTCAAATAAGCAAAATACCCTATTTTTTAGTGAGTGTTGAGAATTGTCTCCTGTGACCTCCAGCTATATTAAGTTCTCTCCCTGCAGAGGAATAATGCCCTTCATGATCACCCCATTAGCCCTGTCTTTCCGGGTTTAAAAAGCAGCTTTGTTCAATTATGAGGTCAGATTTCCCCCTTGTGCAGGTCTTTCTGGGGCCAATGGGCTTCCTGAGGAATGTGAAGATAACCACATTTCCTGGGACTTCCTCCCATCCCAGATGGTGTTCCCAAAACATCATCTCTGAATTTTATGTTTCCTTTAGCGAAAGAAAAAAAATGAAACATCTCAATCTATGTATGCCTAGAGATTAAAAGCCTTGTGCTTGACCTTGATTTTATCAGTTTTTTCAGGACAGTGTTATTAAAACACACACCTATGTCAAGAGCTGGACGAATGCTAGCGTGTTTTGGTAACAATAGCAAGCACCTTTATAGTGCCTGTCACATGGTAGGCACTGTTCTGAGCAGTTTTATGAATTCATTTAATCCTCAAAACAACCCTGTAAGGTGTATTCAATTATTGCCCCATTTTACAGATTGGCAAACTGAGGCACAAAGTTATTTGGCTTGCCCTAAATTACACATACAAATACACATACAGGCAAGAGCCTGAGGGAGAATTTGGAGACACTCCGTGTCCAGTCTGTGATGCCACTTGCCACACTGTGCTGACCTCTCTCGGGCACTGTGCCAATCACTTCATACGTCCTGTCTTATTTAACCTTCACATAGTGTAAGGGGTGATGTCACCTCCGTTTTACAGTTGAAGAAAGGGTGGCTCAGTAGGTCCAAGCATCTTGTCCGGACCCCACACTGGCAAGCTCAGAGAGAAGTTGTCCATTTGCCTTTCTTATTTCTTTGGTATATAAAACCATTGATACAGTGATAAACATTTCAGAAAATGATCTGAATACTGATCATAGGATCTTTCTAGAAATAAAGTGGTACAGTCAATAAAAAAAAAAAGTCTAAATAAGGCTGCTCTGCCACTCTGCTGTATGCTGCTGCATTTCTCCTTAGAAAGTAACTTTTACCACCACCACACAAAGCTGAGCAAGTCCCCAGGGAGCTGGGGAGCCAGGGGGATTGATGGCCATCTGCAAATAGATACCAGAGAGAGAGAGAAGCACTTTAAGGATGGGCTATTATTTTCAGATTAGGTAGAAAAACAGAGGTGGTGAGACAGCTACTGAGAGAGTCTTTGAACTTGACCTGAGGCAGGAAGTAAAGTTCAGTCTAATCACTTAATAAAAGGCATTCCTCAAAGGGACCCAATCTTACACGGTTATTTCCCACAGGCATCTTGCCCTGGTGGAAAAACAAGCTTGGTTTCCAAATTGTTTTAAGCTTGCATATGAGAGCAATGGGGAGCTTGATTTGGGAGGTAATGAGACCACCAAAGGAAATGAGAGCCATTAGTTGAGGCACAGTGAAAGCATGGAGCGGTTGGTAAAGGAAAATGGTGTTTGTGGAGCTCTGGGTGGGGGGCAAAGGCAGGGACAAAGAGAACAAGAGGGAGTGGTAACTCCTGAGATTGGTAGTAGGAAACCGGAAGATTCTTAAGCACAGAGGAAGATGTTTTTAATACAACTTTACAAAATGAGGACATAGGTTATTTTTCAGTTTATATCAGGGAGGGTTTCATGTGGAAACAACTTCTCAGCTACAGCTCAGAAGCACAGATCCTTTGGGTGTTTTATTACACTCCAGGGGGTGCTGTTGCAAATAAGCTAGATTTCTTTATGAGCTCGTTGGTGCTGTGGATACCTAGGCATGCATTGTGGCTCCATCCATCCTAACCGGACTAGCAGTCGGCTTGGAATTCAATACTGTAATTTCTCTTCTTTAAGATTTCCTCCCAAGCCACCCCAGTCGGTCATGCTTTCTACTCCAAGGAAGCAGGAACCATTCTTAGCAAGAAATATTGACCCTTAAACATTTCAGGACTGACTCATGTCCCATTCCTCACACATGGTTCTTTGCCCCTGTTCCAGCAATCTGTCCCAGAGAACTGAGAGGCTTCCAGGGAGTTGGGGGTGGGGGTGGGGGGTGGAGCAGGGGTAGGGGCACTACTTATTGGACACAGACAGAAATGAAAAGATAATGCAATACATAACTGTCATGTGACCATAGATCCTTGTGCTTTGGGGAAGGAGCAAGAGAATAACAAAAACACTGTTTTCCAAATGTGTGTGGTTGGACTCTGAGTCATCTGGAGCCTGATATAAAGTCTGAAGTGTTTGGAGAGGCCCTCGGTGGTATTTCAGCTGACCCACTGTTTCCATCCTTATGGGGTCTGGTCGGTTACTTGACAAATGTTAATTGAATGATGACCACAGAGAGAAAAAGCCAGAAATGTGATTAAAAGTCCCCTAAGGAATGCACTAGCCCCTCAAGCTGCAGGATTTAAGATTTTGATTTTTAGAAACATGTAGTGTGTTCAGGGGCACAAGCCAGAGAACCAACTCTCATGGAATCATAATGCTCAAAGGGGCTGTGTAAGGTCCTTTATTGTCCATCCTTAACTTGGAATGTGACTTTCAAAGCATCCAAGGAGACAGTTTCCTTCATTTCACAAACTTTACTCTATTGAGAATTAAGAGACAATTCTCCTTGTCCTTTGTCCTGTTTTTCATATTCTCTCTTGAATTTTGCAGTTCTTTTCTTGACTAGAGCCAACATCTTTATCTTACGTTCAATGTTGAGAACAACCCTTCCTTAATAATTTGGTGTTTTCCTGAGTACACACTACAAAGATTAATATTCATTAATTAATATTTATTAATTTATTCATTTTGGATCCTATCCCTGGATCTCACTGATTTCAAAACTGGCTTCACGCTGTTGACCCCTATTCAAACCACAACTGTTTCCTATTATTCTCTTACTTTGTAGCTTGCAGTTTGGGGAGCTGCCTTAGGTTTACTATCAGGGATTTTCTCCAGTTTCCAATCCCACTTTTTTTCTGGTTGTTTTACGGTCACATATCCCAGATTGTGAGATACCTAGTTGCCTCACACAGGAATTCACAAACTCAGGTTGCAGATGCTAGAAACCACACTTCTCCAAGGACACCCGTCTGCCCCTTGAAGCAGAACATAAATCCCAATATTATTATCTTTGCACAGAACAGTCAGCCTGTGAAATATTGTAATAAAGGTAACATAAAATTAAAAAGCAGACTACGGGAACATAAAGGAATGTGAGAATCCCCTATCTCTGGATTTACTGTGAAATTCAGCTGTCATTCCATTACACTCCATTAGGTGATCTCCAAAAAAGAGCCATCATACAGAAAGGAAACGAGAAATAAGATAACATTTTCTCCTCAACTGCTTGTGTGTTTCAGCAGTAAAAACAATAGTTACTACTTGAGAACTTCTTAAATGCTCTGCATCGCAATTACTACTTTACATGCATTAACTTACTAAACAAATTCTAATAGGCTCAGGTTGTAGGCGGTTCATCCCTTTTCACAATGCAATAATTGGGTTAAACAGCTTGCTCAGGGTTGCATGGTTACTAAATCCTTAGGCCAGGACTCTGCCTTGGGTACGCCTGACTCCCAAGTTCACACACTTGACCACCAGGCTTTCAACTCCTATGCTTCATGGACTGTGAAATCTTGTCTCATGATTAACAAACAAAAAAATCAACTTGCTCCCACAGGATCTTCCCGAAAGAAAACGAACCTGACCTAAGCAGATGTTCTGTGTATTCTGACAGTTCAGTGGGCATCCTGCCCCTTGCCTACCTTGGTAGGAAGCCAGGGACGAGTGCACCACATAGAGTCACATCATATGATCATTTCCCACCAGCACAGGCCCTGCTGTCTCGTGATCAAAGGCACAGACCCCACCAGCTTTATTCTCTGCCTTCCCAGAGTCCCACCACAACCTGCAGTGTTCAGGCCGCCCGAGATTTCCTCTGCCTTCCCGTTATCACCTGACGGCCCCCAGGAAGTCCCTTCCAACCTTGATAACAAGATCCTCCGGGAAGGGGAATCACTGTTGCTGAGTGTTGTCTATGCACCAGGAACTTTGCCAGATATTTTACTTAGGCATTTAATAATAAGCTAATGGTAATAATAATAGTGAGATAATGCGTGTACTAGTGCAGGATTCAGAGTCAGATACGGGTTTCAATCCAGGCTTTGCTACTTTCTAACTGTAAGACCTGGAGCAAGTTAGTTATCTGAATCTCATCTGTAAAAGGAGGATAATAGAGTTCTTGTGAGGACTGAATAAGATACAGTAGTTCCCCCTTATCTGTGGTTTCGCTTTCCATGGTTTTGGTTACCCACAGTCAGCTGTGGTCGGGGAGTCTCCTCCTTCTGACTCAAGGTCAGAAGGTCAATAGTAGCCTAATGCTCATGGCGGTGCTTGTGTCATTCACCTCACTTCGTCTCATCGTGTGGACATTCGATCATCTCACACCATCACAAGAAGAAAGGTGAGTGCAGCACAAGAAGAGATTTTGAAAGAGACCACACCCAAATAACTTTTATCACAGCATGTTGTTATAATTGTTCTCTCGTATTGTGAGCTATGGTTGTCCATCTCTTACTGGGCCTGATTTACAAATTAAGCTTTATCATAAGTATGTATGTAGAGGGAAAATGTAGTATATATAAGGTTCAGTATTAACTTCAGTTTCAGGCATCCACTGGGGGGGTCTTGGAAAATATCAGCCACAGATAAGGGAGGCTACTGGGGTGTATAAAAACCCCTAACAAGTGCCTGGCCCATAGTAGGTACTAAATAACTGTTGAAACTCGAGGATTGAAAAGTCAGTTAAAACTGAGATTTAAGCGTCAGTACAACACCAAGAGTGAATCATAATGTAAACTATGGATGTGCCAATGTAGGTTCATCAATTGTAACAAATGTACCACTCTGGTGGGGGATGTTGGCAACAGGGGAGGCTGTGCATTGGGAGTGGGGGTTTGATGGGAAATCTCTGTATCTTCCACTCAGTTTTGCTGTGGACTTAAAACAGCACTAAAAAATAGTATATTCACACACAAAAAAATTTGTCTTTCAGAACTCACATCTCGTTTGCAAAGAAAAATCTCAGTTATCTGTGTATTTTTTGGTCTGTTGAAAGAAGACTATCTACAACTTGTATAAATAAAGTTTATCTTGGGGTGCCTGAGTGGCTCAGTCGGTTAAGTGGCCGACTTTGGCTCGGGTCATGATCTCGCAGTCCATGAGTTCGAGCCCCACGTCGGGCTCTGTACTGACAGCTCAGAGCCTGGAGCTCGTTTCAGATTCTGTGTCTCCCTCTCTCTGACCCTCCCCCGTTCATGCTCTGTCTCTGTGTCAAAAATAAATAAACGTTAAAAAAAATTAAAAATAAAGTTTATCTTACCGTTGGGCCTCTATGTAGGAAAAACTGTAATGAAACTTCATTAATTCTTATTTACAGAAATTAGACATTCCAGGCTGCCATCCAGGTTTTTAAACTTTTTTTTCGCAGCACATGTCACCACACGTTGCTTCCTGCTGGCCAGATAGAAGACGGTGTGGTACAGACATGGGTCTCCAACCTGGTGAGGGTACAGCCTAGACACAGGGACTTTGAAAGTCTCCAGTGATTCCCGTAATTAGCAGCCAAGTTGTCAAAGCACTGGTCCAGGGACAGCCTGGTCACAGCTCTGGTGCTTGCTGGCTGTGTGGCCTGGGTAAGTCACATGGCCTCTCTGAGGCTTTGTTCTTTTATCTATAAATTGAAGTAAAAATCGGGGCGCCTGGGTGGCTCAGTTGGGTAAGCCTCCTATTCTTGACTTCAGCTCAGGTCATGATCTCACAGTTGGTGAGTTCTAGCCCCACGTTGGACTCTGTGTTGACAGGGCAGAGCCCGCATGGGGTTCTCTCCCTCCCTCTCGCTGCCCCTCTCCCTCTCATGTTCTCTCTGTCTCAAAAAAAAAACACTAAAAAAAATTGAGATAAAAATAACTACACTTCAGGGTTGTTTCAAGATTAGAAATATATGTAAAATATCCAATGCCAGTTTCAATATATAATAGCCACTTTTAACAGTTTTATTGAGACATAATTTTCATAGAATAAAGGTCACCTGTTTTAAATGTACGATTTCCTGAGTTTTGACAAGTATATGTAGTTTCGTAACCACCCCTCAATCAAGACGTAGGTAGGTCTTAGCTTTGCCCAATAGTATGGAACCATAAAACTGACCATGCAAGCTGAGACCATGCAAAGTGATTTTAAATAAATGATGGGAAGAATTTTTATTGTTCCATGACCTACAAAAATTTTTGCCAAAATACTAAAACCTCTTCTAAAGTCCATTATAAATGAATAGAGACATTTTTTAAAAAGTAGAACAGATATTTATTTAGTACACTGTAGTTTAAAACATCAGAAACGTTGAAAATGATTTTGTTTACTTGTGAAAAGCTTACCAAGAGTAGTTTGAGCAGCGCTGGCCTTCTTGCCATGTAACTTACAATACAGAGTGAGCATCTTTTCTACACCCTGGCCACTGGTCAGACCCCTCTCTGAGTTTGGATCAGCTTCCAACAGTGTATGCTTGGCACCTTCAATGTCTTCCAACTCATGAAACATCCCTCTGACGATGCCTTCCGTGTGGGGGACGGGGGGGGGGGGGGGGGGGGGGGGGGGGGGGGGGGGGGGGGGGGGGGGGGGGGGGGGGGGGTTGTTTTGTTTTGTTACCAGCGTCACTTCTGAGACATCTCCAACCTTTCACCGCAACAATTTTCTTCATTTATGTCGACAATACATTCACCTTCACTGAATTCCTCTGGCTGCTTATCCCGAGGCTCTCAGCTGGTGGCAGCTGTCCTATTCCCACCGTCAGCTATTTCTTCCGTAGCCCCATTTACATTCTATTTGAATTCCACTTCCAGAATTAGCTCTTTTCATTTCTTTGCTGCACCTCCATATTTGTTGGCTAGTTCCTTCTTTTGATTATCCAGTTATGTAAAATCCTATGGGTCTATCACTGGGAACAAGGGGGTAGCACAAAGATACACTCTGTGAGTGACTTGGAAAACAGGTGGGCAGTGACCAAAAATCAACAGACCGAAAGTGATGTGGTTGGACACTGGTCCGGAGGCACCTCCGTTCTTTACACAGTGATTTGCGAACCGAAGAGCTGACTGCAAAGTTTTTCCCTTACGCGATTACTCATAGTGAAGGTACTGTGGTAGCTGAAACTTGAACCCCGTGTTGTTGGGGGGCCAGAGCTATCTAACTGATCTGTGGCAGCTGAGCTCTGGGCATTTCGAACACGCACCCACCAGGGACTGCCTCCCCTGAGTGCTTCCAACACCTCAAGTATCTTGCTGGTGCCCATTTGCAGTCACTCCCCATGCCCAGCCCCCGGTCCTTGGCAAACACTGACCTGCTCTCTGTTGCTATAATTTCGCCTCTTCTAGAATTTCATATAAATGGATTCTGTCTGAAGTCTTTTGTGTCTGGCTTCTTTATATAGCATGATGCTTTTGAGATTCAGTTAAGTCATTGCATGTATATGATGGCTGTTTTTCTTTCTTTTCTTGTAAACCACTATACCAATCTCTCATCTGAAGTGCTAAATACGGTGAAAGAAAATAAATAGATAAGTAAATTAGCTTCCCTTGATTCTATAGCTGCCCTCCAGCCTCCCCTCTCTCTCTGTTTCCAGAGTCAACCTTTTTGAAACAGTCACGCCTTTGCTTTCTCTCCTGCCACTCCCTCCTCTGTCCCCTGCGTTCTGGTTTCACCACACCTCTAACACTACCTTTGACAGGATCACAAACAGTTCCCTTTTTTTTTAATGTTTATTTATTTGAGAGGCAGGAGAGGGGCAGACAGAGGGGCGGAAAGAATCCCAAGCAGGCTCCACACTGTCAGTGAGTGCAGAGCCCGATGCAGGGGCTTGAACCCATGCACTGTGAGATCATGACCAGAGCCTAAACCAAGAGTTGGATGCTTAATCGACTGAACCACCCAGGCGCCCCAAACAACACCCTTCTTGTATATCCACACACTTCACCTTTATCTTTCTTACCTTTTGAGCCACGTTGGATGCAGTTGAGGGCTCTTCCTTTACCATCTTCTGATTATCTTCCTTCTCTGAGCCCCACCTGCTCAGGCTCCCTTGTAGGCCCCTTTCCTCCATACGCCTTTAATGTCAGTGCTCCCTAGGGTGTAGTCCTGGGACCTCTGTTGTGGCCACTTACATCTCCTGTCTGGGCAATCTCAACTATCCCCATAGTTTTCTCTAGCTCTAATCTCTTTCCTGAATTCCAGGTAAATGTATGCTATTGTCTAGTAAGCATCTGCATTTAAATGTCCCAGAGTTACCTCAGAGTCATATATGTAAAAATAAACTCATCATTTCAATGCCCCTACTTTCAAGAAACAAAACCTATTCCTCCACCTATGTTCCCAATTTTAGTGAGTGGTTTTAGTACCAACCATTTGTCCAAACTAAAAACCCAGATTCCCCCCCCCACCCTGCTTCCTTGTATCCCCAACCCCCCATGTTCAATAAACTACAAAGACTAGTCAATGCTACCTCCCAGGCCCCAGGCATCTGTACCCTTCTCTCCATTCCTACTGATACTACTCCTGGTTCTAGTCACCATCGTGTCTCCCCACAACCACTTTGTTGCCCCATAATCTATTGTCAGCACTATGTGATGTTTCTAAAAGACAAATCTGATCTTTCGCCTTCTTGCTGAAAACTATTTAGTGCGTCTCCATCCCAAGATCCTAAGGAAGAAAAGCCCTCGTGACGGGGCCCCTGTCACATTCCCTGGCCCCCAGCTCACCACCCCAAATTTACAGATAGTCAGTAAATATGTGCCAGCCACTTGGGAGTAACCATTTGACCCTTTGTCCCTTGGGTCCTACACAGCAGAAACTAGGAATGTAACAGAGTGACAGGTTCTTGGTCATTTCCCGGGAGGCTGGGTCTTGAGCAAATGACTGAGGTGCTGTTTACTTTCTGCTTCAGAGGAGAGGGTATGTCCCCCGGCCCAGAGGCACACGAGCTGTGTTCAGGCAGTGAAGGAACTTATAAGGGAAGAGAAGGACACAGTGACGGGAAGAGGAGAGGAATCCAGAGGCCCCATCCTGGAACTGTGGGGCTCAAGGAGATGGACAGAGCCTTCCTTGCTCTGTACTTTGTACTACCCAGCAGCCCCCACTCCCAAAGAACTTGGTCAAAAGGCTCCTAATGGGAACAAAAGCATAAATAATCTCAGAGTTTTTCTCATAATAATTCAGAGCATCTTTTTAATCAGCCAGCTTGGGTTTAGGTAGTGCTGAAGGGGCCCACGAGGCAGACACTACTCCCTTCCCAGCTGTCTGGATTAGAACAAGGACCAGAGATCCAAACCTGAGCTGGGACCGTGGGATTCAATTTATCACTGAATACTCATGGTTCCAGCTTTTTTCTCAGAATTTCTTTCTACTCCGCACTTCACATGCTAATTCCTCTTTTCTGAGCCGAGTTACTTCTTTGTGAAAAAGGCTTACTTACCAGCAGGATGCCTGCAGAGACAGCAAGACTATCTTTCCAGTGATAAGACAACCAGGAGACGGAATAAACCCGCAATCTAGCCTCCTGCAAATCAGGAGCACCAAAAAATTGTTTTTAAAGAATTTGGTGCCTGTTCCCAAGAAAACATGTCAACATAGTCACTGTGGGAAAAATGAGAACTCCACTGCATTTCTTAACATTTGTTTTATAGTTTCATAGTGCTTTAATTTTAAATTATAGCTGAAGGCATCCCAGAGGTTTAGTCCAGCCAGTTCTGCCGTATGATATGTGCTCAGAAACCAGTTCAACCTCTCACAGGCCCTTGAAGGAATTCAGAGCAAGAAACGGTGCTCCTGAGTAAAGGCAGTTTTCCTTTCAATAACTCATAGACAAGACTAGAGCAGTCAAGATGTCTTTAGGGTCACCTGACCCCCACCCTCCATTTTACATTAAGGAGAGTGAGTAGCTGTGAGGTCAGGTGACTTGTTCAGGGTCACAAAGTTAGGCTACTGTCAAAGCCAAGACGGAAAAATCTGGTCTAACTCTAGCATAATATTTTCCCCACAATATTGCATGTGGCTCAGCAATGGTCCATGTTTCCCTCCCTGGCCTCTATTCTCAAAAGCAGACACATCCCATTTTGGAACTCGAAAGCTGCATTTGAATCTGTACATCCTTGGCTTACAGAGTTGGGTCACGTTGTTTCCTTCTCTTTACGCAGTGTCAGGGTTGTGGGAGGGGTGATGACTTCATCACAGACCACGCAGTGAGTCAGGGACGGAGCCAACTCCCCAGCTCCCTTATCCCTCATTTTCTTTTCTGTGTCTGAGTCAACAGAGCTGGTCAGCCGCCCACGCTGTAAACACCACAGAGCAGAGAAACAATGAGGCTGCTTATTTAGAAAAGACCTGCTTCCCTGCTGAGGGTCACTACACGTCTCCTTTTATGCACTGGAACAGTCCTTTCCTGAAGTTGATCACTACACAGACAGGCCAAGGGATGCCCACCATAAAATAGCTCCTTGAAGGGACTCGCCCCATGCCTTCATTGACCAAAACAAGCACCAGACTCTCTTCTGCTCAGCATAAGTGAGCAGCCGATCTGAAGTGGAGGCTGTGGCAAAGGACCAAGTCATTGGTCCATAAGCCAGATGCACCTTTATCAGATCATGCCGCCGAAGAGGCACATCAAGAAATAAACATTACCTCCACCGTGGAAAGGAAACTGTCATCTTTCTGAACAAAGCCAAAGCCTAAGCTTGCAAAGTAGCCACAAAGGAGGGAAGAATCCACCCTCCCTTTCCCGTAGGCAATGTTTCTCAAACTGTAGTGAGCACTTCTTCCAAAGGCAGTTATTTGGGTCTCACTTCTAGGTGAAGGGAGATCTGGGGAAGGCAGGATGCCTGGGTATCTGCATTTCTGACGAGCACCCTAGGATATCTTAGGTTCCCTTCCTGCTTTCTGCCACTGCCACTGGGTGGCCTTTGAAGGGTGCTGCTCCTCATCTGTTATTCTTACTCAAGTATCTCCCCTTCCACACAAGGCTGAAACATTTAAACAAGGCTATGCTCAAAGCCTGGGAATGAAAAACAAGCAAATAAGCAGAGAATAGCTTGCAACTAAACAATCCCATTTGCAAGAGATAGTTTTCTCATCTTCAGTGTGGGGGTCACCTTTGGGGCTATCTCTCAGCTGGATTCCAGCTTGTCCATGCAAGAGGATGTTTTTTACCACCCAGACAGGCATGTGTCCCTGCATATGGAGATGGCTTGAAGTTCAGACCCAGGAGAGGGGAGCTCAGGAGAAGCCGGGAGTTCCCCCTCTGGCCTGCGAACACTTTACCTTCTGAGCCCCCCTCTTATGTTATGAAAATACCCACCTCTTTCCTTGGCAGTTGATTGTAGGAAAATCTAAATCAGTCAGGGAAGAAGACAAAATCCCCTAAATGCTCATGGATTTACCTAAGCCAGTGCCACATCTGGATAAATATCAATTCCAGAAAATAGATACAAGAGAAAATTTGGGTGGGGGTGGTGCTTAGTAGAAGGGATCAGTTCCTTTCAACTCAATCTGGACAAATCTTCATGATAAGATTTTGGTGATTTGAGAGGCAGCGGCTTGCAAAAATAGGCCAGGTTTGATATTTCAATTTAGCCACTTGTTTATTGAACCAGTATTTTTTGAGCACCTACTACATGTTTGATCCCATGCTATGCATTGTAAATACTGTAGAACAATCAACAAGACAGACTTGCCCCAAAGAATAAAACGGAATAATTTTCTTACCTATAATTATATGGTCAATTAATCTTTGACAAAGCAGGAAAGAATATCCAATGGAAAGAAGACAGTCTCCTCAATAAATGGTGTTGGGAACACTGGACAGCAACACGCAGATTGAAACTTGACCACTTTCTTATACCATACACAAAAATAAATTCAGAAGAGGTTAAAAACATAAATATGAGACAGGAGACCATCAAAATCCTAGAGAACACAGGCAGCAACGTCTTTGACATTGTCCTTAACAACTCTTACTAGGCACATCTCTGGAGGCCAGGGAAACCAAAGCAGAAATCAACTATTGGAACTTCATCAAAATAAAAATCTGCACAGTGAAGGAATGCACTTGTGATAAGCACCGAGTATATATGGAAGTGTTGAATTACTATATCGTATACCCAAAACTAATATAACTCTGTATGTTATCTATACTGGAATGATAATAGATAGGTGGATAGATGGATAGGTAGATAGATGGATAAGACAGACAGACTTGCCCTTATAGCCCAGCAGGGTAGACAGTGAAGACAACTAAACAGGAGTTTCTTCTGATGGTCCACGGGCTACATATGGGCTTATACAGAATGTTCATCGCCAAGGCATATCCCATAAAATCTGGATTCCTAACTTCTCTTTAAAAATCAGAAAGATGGCAAAAGTGGGATGGTAATCCCAAATGGCAACACTTATCTGGAGCTGAGAAGGGACTGTCCATTTGGAGAGCATGTGCCTCTTCAATTCAGTCTACACCGGTCTTAACTGTCTCGTGTAGGGCCGGTTTCACTCATTTGATTTCCTGTCCTGCACCCAAACAAATGCATTTGAGTTGCAGACTCTTTACAGAAGAATCTGGAAGAGGACCTGATGCAGTCTGGAGAATGAAGGAGGAAGGGGGGTTTCCAGGGTGAGGAGAGCAAGGAAGAGGGCAGGTTTGAAACAAGAGGCAGCGGAGACAGAATCTGCAAGGGCCCAGAGATGAAGACTGGAGATTCTGAGAACAAGGGGACAGGTGTGTCTGAGCAAGCTAGAATACTGCTCACAGCTGGAGCTCCAAGTGAGAAGTGAGACTCAGAGCTGGAGAGGTAGGGGTAAGTCATATTTAAAATGTTACCCTTTGGGATGCCTGCGTGGCTCAGTTGGTTGAGCATCCGACTTCGGCTCAGGTCATGATCTTGTGGTTTGTGAGTTTGAGCCCTGCGTCTGGCTGTCTGCTGTCAGCACAGCTTCTGCTTCAGTTCTTCAGTCCTCCCCTCTCACTGTCCCTCTCCCACCCTCTCTCTCAAAAATAAATAACATTTTAAAAAATGTTGGCCTTCATCCCATTACACAGAGGAAGCCACTGAAGGTGTTCAGGTGGAATAATGACCACCATCTTACTGTTTTTGGAAGGATACCGGGGCTGCGGTGTCAAGAGCAGATTGAAAGGAGCAAGACTGTGTTGGGAAGAGGTATTTTAGGACATTTATGAGCAGTCCCCCTGCACAGAAGCCCCTGAGGAATGCCGAAGGATTGTGTCCTATCTTTTCTTCCTCTGAGTGCCTGCCCCTATTACACAGCAGCAGGTGCACAGAGCAGGAAACGGTTCTGGCTCAAATCTCTGGCAGCAACGATGACATAAATGTTTTAGTCCAGTGGTCATCTCGCTTTGCACAAAGAGTATGCTATAGATTTGCATAGAACTATGACCCTTTCTACTTGGCACAATGGAAAGGGGAAATTTTTTTTTAAAATCACAAAAGTGAAGCCGTTCTAAAGCTATTGACCTTCTCCACCAGGTATTCAGCTCATCTTTGATTTGTGTGACCCCCCCTGTCCTAGACATGACTTTCTGAGAAAGAACACATCGGAGCTGTCAAACCTCCCTCAGATGTCCATCAAGTTTAAGGAAAAGACACGAAAATCTTGCAGACTGATGAAAGGGGGAAACGTGCATATGCAAGGGTGCAAATAAAGTGGAAAATGACACAAACGGCTAGAAAAAGGCCAGCTTTTTTATATCAGATAATGGAGGCGGGAAACAATTTCCAAGGAAAACTTATTTTTCAGCGTGACACACCTGATTGGGCTGGAGGTTGTAGATCCACTAAAAATTGATTTAGAGGGAGAAGAGACTGCTCATTTCAAAGATCCAGCTCCCCCCCTCCCCCCCCCCACCACACAAGTGTCACATCCTGGCATGGGAGAAACCCATTAAAACTCAACATTATAATGTTAAGGTGGTCTGCTTAGATGCCATCTACTGGAATGTTTATTTTGGATCAAATGCAAGTTCTCTGTGGTAGCCTGAGGGAATTCCAATAAGATGGAACACACAAGGCATTTTATACATGCACCCAACCCCCAAGTGGGTGCTCCACTTTAAATTTATTGACTCTCTCGCATCTCTCCTCCCTTTTGTCTAATCTTGGGTTATCTGGGCTTTATTCTGGGATCTCAAAGCTCTTCTTGAGCAGCCATTTTCTGCTTATTATGACAGAGGTTTGAAGTGCATTTCAACCAGTCAAATCGAGACTTCCACTTACCTTGAGGTGAGGGTTGGGGCAAAGTACAGTGTTCCCAGTTGCCTTTGTGCGTCTAACTAATGTCCCCCAAGAACTCCTACCCTTTCAAAGGCTCACAGTGACCATAGCCATTGGCCATTCACACCCCAGATATTAGGGGATCCTTCTCATTGATTATAATAAGAATTTAGCTTCCAGGAAGCATCTGGTGCTCTGCAAACCAAGGAATGCCTGGCCTTGTCCTGCTGTTTACTTAAGTTGAAGACCATACACTACAGCCCTAATACCTCAGTCCCCATCTTATTTGCTTTAAGCTAATAGAATAAATCCTAGAGACATCCATAAAGCTCTACAAAAACCTATATCCCTAATTTTCACTCAACAAATATTTATGGAGCTTCTGTTATGTTGCCATAAGCTGTTCTGGGGATAGCACTCAATGAAACCGGCAGGTCTCTGCTCACACAGAGCTTGAATTTTAGGGTGGGGGAAGACAGACAATAAGCAGATAGCTACATAATGCACCAGGCAGTGATAAGTCTATAAATGAGAAATAAAACAGGATAAGGGGGTCAAAGGCAGTTGGGAAATGCCTTTCTGAGCAAGGTGGCATTTGAGCAGAGGCTAAGTGGAACAAGGGAGAAGCCACACAATCTGGTAAGTGTTCTGAGGGTAAGAGCCAGCAAAGGCAGAGTCCTGAGAGGAGTGCATGTAACACCTGCCATCCTGTTACACGGCCTGTGTGACAGGTGCGTTCCACAGGCTTAGCAGAAAAGGGCGCTGCCTTTCCTTCCTTTTCTACGTTTCCCTTCCTTCTTTTCTTTCCTTCTCTCGCTCCCAGTCCAGACCTTTGCTTACTGAATAAGCCTCCCCAAACCCTTTGCTCTGGGGTAAGTGCACTACAGATGACAAACCTCAAATGTGTTTTGGCAGGACGGGTTTCTCTTTTCTGGAAACTGGTGGCTCCTCAGACTCAGGGGTGGAAGGAAGGCTTTTGCATTGTATCTTAAAGTTGGCAGGAAGCAGATACTCTGTTAGCACAATCAGATTTATGGTTCATTGTAGCAGGATATCTCAGCGGGGATTGTGTTTGTAAGGACTTTCCCAGGTCAGGTTCTAAAGAAGCATGGAGCATGTGCCCCATGGAGCAGAGGAGCTTGGGGTGTTATACCAGAGTTCAAAGAAGAGGAGAGGCAGAACCTGGAGAGGGGAGAGAGGACAATGAAAAGGCTTAAAAAGGCCAAGGGACTGTGTGCGTGTGTGTGTGTGTGTGTGTGTGTGTGTGAGTATGTGTCAGTGGAAAAAAGACAGGACAGGAAGGATGAGTTCTGCTGACTGAGCGTTTAACTACAAGGTAGCCCCCAAGAGTCTAAGGTGAAGTCTATGTATCTATGGAGAGATCTGGGGACAAGACGAATGGCGTAAAAAAGCTATGGCTGAACCTCTTTCAGGTTCTCCCATTGTTTACCAATCCTGCACCCATCCCTTGTCCACTTTATGTGGGTGAGATTATCCTTTGAAGCCCAAGAACTGAACTCAGAATTTTAGGATTCTGTGTATTTGCTGACTTGCTGACGAGTCTTTTTGGTACTCCCAGTCCCACCTCTTCTTCATGTGTTAAGGAGCGTAGGGCATGGATGGCATTCTCAAAACAAGATGACCCAGAAGCTGGTGTCCTTGTTTTCCCAGAACAGACTGTGATGAGGGTTTTCTGTTATTTTGCTTCTCTCCCAGTTCTTGCCTGCCTCTCTGCACCTGCAAAAAGCCCATCTCTTCTTTTAAACTTCACATTCTCTCGGAGTTTCAGTCCACATCTTTGCAACCTAGCCATAGTGCTAGCAGATCTAGCTGCTAAATCTGCATCCATATTTCCTCTGTCAGCCTCTTAGCCATTATGTCACGCACACAGAGATCACTGTGGAGCCTCCTTGTATTATTCAAGGAGTGAGTTATCATGGATTAGTTTGAATGAAACCTCTGTGCTGTGTCCAGCTAGGGGCTTCCCTGCAGTGTATAAACTGATAACAGGGAGAATTACGAGGTCAAGGTTCGAGTAATCCTTTGTTAATCTTGGACCCAGTGCATCTCCGTATTGTCGGATTACGTGCGATAGAATCATTACATGTTGGATGTCAGGATATCCCACCTAAATCTGGCATATTTGGATTGTACATGATTTCTTTTATTTGTTCTCTTTCAGTGAAAGAGATATCCCTTACTTGAGAAAGTCCTTATCTACATGAACACTGATTATCACCTGTCTAGTTTCACTAGATTAAATTACCTCTGTTCTGGCTGTTTTATTTCCCAACCATTTATTCACCTGGATCTTCCCTTCCCTGAGCCTCCACATAGCACTCAGTTTGCATCTTAAAATTCTGTGATCTAGACAATGGGATGCATGTCAATTGGTCACAAAGCCAACTAGACTATGTATCAAGAACCTCAGGGGCAGGTGGACACACAGTTGATCGACTTACTGTGGTTTGGTGGTGTGGCAAGAATTCTTCCATACTCGTGGGAAAGGATGGGACTGCCCTCATAGAAGGAACAATGTCCCTTCCCTAGGAACCAGTTAAGAACCTCCTGGTGACGTTCTTTTCCACATGGCACATGATTTACTGCTGAACACTCCCTCCTCCCCGCGTATCTATGCCAATGGAATTGCTTTGTAAGATGCCAGGTGTTACTGATGGGAACTTATTACGTATATAAACCACCGGGGCCTAAAAGAAGTTGAAATCTTAGAATATAGGTCAACAATACAGATTATGGAAACTGAAATGGAGGAAAAACAGGTCATTTTCACTTTCACTGCCAATGAGCTCCAATAGGTTCTACCAAACTACCCTCTCTTGGGACTCAACCAAGCTGATTAAAGCCCTATCAGATCCAGAGGAATGCTCAGATATGAAGTTTCATCTGTGCCCAGAAAACATGCCTTAAGGTTTATCCCAAATCCAATCTAAGCATTGCAATATAATAAAACCAGAGATAGGCTGACCAACACCCCTTGTGCCCAGGACTAAGGGAATCCTGGGATGTAGGATTTTCAGTACCCAAACTGGGAAAGTTCTGGGAAAATCATGATGAATTGGTCACCCTATTAGAGATCATAATTATGTAAATAGTTAAGTGCCACCCTTTTTATTTCCAGTGCAAGAAGATGCTTTATTTGACTATAGATATGGAGAGCCATGGTACTTCATGTATAAACTATATACGTTTTGAGGCTTATTTAAATTTAAAAAAATTAATGTGTCTTCTGCAAATACTTGGAACTCAATCAGTGACACTCCAAAATTAGTTTGAAGTGATAAAATTTTATGTAATTATGACAACCATCTCTAAAATAAGGGATTAAGTGCTTCAATAAAAAAAAGGAATGGTCTGAAAACAAATCTCTCTGGAATTATAAATATTCTCTAAGATATTTGCCCAATTAGGAGCTCTTTGAATCTTGTTTTTACATTTCTTGCCAACAAAGGTTGCTTAGCAACGGTTAAGCCATCTCTTTTCTGTCATTAGTTTCTTCTCCTACCTTTGCAATTACAGACTAAAGGGAAAGAAAGCTACTGCTCTGTGATGACCTCCTCATCTCAGTTCATAAACAGAAAAATGAGGGTTGTTTAAGTGCAATAGTCCCTAATGCTTATACAGTCCAAAAGGATCTGTTACTAAAAGAAGGTAAATTCTCATGGTGCTCTAACTCATCACGACTCATGTAGGAATCAAAGAGGTTTGGGCACCAATTATTCTGGAAGGGCCATTACTTGACTAGCCTGGCTTTTCTGTGTCCAAGAATTCTGGCCCAATTATCAGCTGACAAAAGGCTGAAGACTAATATTGTTGAGGTCCAGCTTTGTGCCATACCTTAGATTGGACTGGGCTATCTCAGGTGAGTTGTTTTGCTTTGTTTTGTTTGTGGGAGAAAACCAGGCAGGAATTTGGATGGACAGAAATCACACAGGACTCCCAGAGTAGGAACCCCAGCAGGACCTATCCTCATGAGCCTGGAACCACACTCTAGTCATCCTTGGGGATCTTGGCAGAGATCTCACCTATCTTTCCTCTAGTGTTCCATCTTCAAGAACTCCACTGTGCTTTCCATCTGCTCTATCTGCATGGCTTATAAAGTTTCCTTTTGCTCCCACTCTCTGCCCTTTATCCGTAACCACAAATCTCAGTGTATTTAAGACTCTGCAAAATTTCTGGTTGTCTCTAGACTTTTCAAGCCAAATGCCCAAGAGTGACCTTCTCAATCAGCAATGTCATAGGCCAATGGCCAACTGTAAATCAGAAACGCTGGCCCAATCAGCTGGTACCAGGGTAAAGGAGGTATTGTGGGTTAAATTGTACGCCCTCAAAATTCATATGTTGAAGTCCCAACCCTCCTAACCCTAAAAATTCATATGTTGAAGGTACCTCAGAATGTGACCATATTTGGAAATAGGGTCATTGCAGATGTGATTAGTTAAGATAGGATGAGGTCAAACTAGAGTAGGGTGAGTACTTAGTGCAATATTATGGGTGTTTTTATCAGAAGGGATAATTTGGATACAGACATGTACAGGGGGAAAGCTATGTGATGGGACAAAAGAAAAAGACAGCATCTACAAGCCAAGGAATGAAGCCTGGAACGGATTCTTCTCTCACAGCCCTCAGATGGAACCAATGCCACCAACACCTTGATTTCAGACTTCCAGCCTCTAGAACTGTGAGACAATCAATGTCTGTAGCTTACACCCAGTTTATGGTGCTTTGTTATGACAGCCCTAGGAAACCTCTGCAGAGTCGGGTGCCTGAAAGTGGGGGTGCTGCTGTAACAAATACCTGAAAGAGTGGACGTGGCTTTGGAATTGTGTAATGGGTAGAAGCAAAAAGAACTTTAGGGCACATGATGGAAAAAAGTCTAGACTTCTCTGAAGAGACTATGGTAGAAATGTAGGTGCTACAGGAGATTCTAGTGAGAACTCAGAAAAAGAAGAGGGGAGCTATAGAGAAAGCTTCTATTGTCTAAGAGAATACATATGTTATCATAAACAGAATGTTGCCGAGAATATAAATACTAAAAATGCCTTTTATGAAGTCTTAGCTCGGGCTGCTATAACAAAATACCATGGGCTGGGTGAATTAAACAACAGAGATTTATTTTTCACAGTTCTGGAGGCTGCAATTCCAAGACCAAGGTTTCAACAGATATGAGTCCCGGTGAGGGCCCTCTATCTGACCTATAGGTGGCCTTCATCTTGCTGTTTACTTACACGGTGAAGAGGTAGCTCTAGTCTCTCTTCCTCTTCTAATAAGGACACTCATCCCATTATAGGGGCCCCACTCTCATAACCTCATGGAAACCTAATTACTTCCCAAAGCCCCATCTTAAAATACCATCACATTGGGGGTTAGGGCTTCGACATAAGAGTGGGGAAGCACAAACATACAGTCCATAACAGAGCTCACAGACAGAAATGAGGGACATGTTGTTGGAAACTGGGAGAAAGGTGATCCTTGTCATAAAGTGGCAGAAGACTTGGATGAATTGTGTTCTATCGGATGGAAAGTAGAACTTTTAAGCAATGAACTTGGACATTTAATGGAAGGGATTTCCAAGCAAAGTATTGAAAATGCAGCCTAGTTTTGGGGCACCTGGGTGGCTCAGTCAGCTAAGTGTCCTACTCTTGGTTTTGGCTCAGGCCACGCTCTCGTGGTTTTGTAAGTTCAAACCCTGTGTCGAGCTCTGCACTGAACAGTGTGGAGCCTACTTGCGATTCTCACTCTCCCTCTCTCAGCACGTCTGTGCTGTCTCTGGTCTCTCTCAAAATAAGTAAATAAATAAACTTTAAAAAAGGAAAAAGAAAGTGCAGACTGGTTTTTCCTTGCTGCTTATAGTAAAATGCAAGAGGAGAAAAATAAACTGAAGAAGGAACTGCTAAGCCAAAAGGAACAAGCACTTGATGATTTGGAAGAATTCTTAGCCTATCCAGATAGCCCATTCCGGAAAGAGAGCCAAAGGTGTGACTGGACAGCTATTTGCTAAAGAGATTAAGCATGTGACTCAATGGATCACATCCATTGGATCCAATGGATCCAATCACCCATTTAAGCAGAAGCCAGGAATAGAGATGTGGTTATGTACGAAAAACCTGTGGAGGACCCTTTTGTCTGGTGGCTTGAACCCTTGTGTATTGCATGAGAGGCCAACAAGTTTATTGGCCTATGGTTCTCTATCAACAGAAACACTGCCAACCTGGACCAAAAGGGACAGAGATAGGATGAAATGAAGGAAGAATGAATTTAAAGACAGAGCCATCAATACTGAGGCTGGCAGCATTACCTCAGCCACTATAGGCCCAGAAGCACAGGCCAGGGGCCAGGGCCATCTCCTCCTAAGGTCCCAAGGATGTGGGCCACCCAGGGCCAAAACAAAAGCAGGACCTGGCTGACTACTCCCTGTCAGTGGGACATTTGGTAAGGAGTCTTTCCTTTGAGTCACGGGCATAGAGAATATCTGAGACAGGAGCATTATATATTTTATATAATTTCATTCCAATGGAAAACTTGGCATCAGTTGTATTCTCCTTGGTTTACCAGCTTGGAGACTAAGCAATGTTCCTGAGGCCTCAAGTCTGGTAAATGGAAGAATCAGGGTTCAAACACGGGTTTGATTTCAAGGTCTTTTCAGTTCACCAGAAAGGGTATTGAACCTGGGAATTTGCAATAAGACCAAAGAGGGTAAGTAAAATTAAGTAAACTCATTCAACGGAATGGAAACTAATGATTACTTAAGCATAAGTGGATGAGTATGTTTGTGTGCAAGTGCATGTGCACGTGTGTGTATAGGAATCAGGTGTACAAAGATACAAGATCCTTCCAGAATGAATGTGCGTGCGTGAATGTTTGTGTCCATTAAACAAATAATAAGTAGCCTAGGCCTAGTAATAACTGCCAGAGTTTTAATCCTTCTTAACTAGGAATTGCTGAAACCATTAGCCAGGGATGGCCAAGGGAAAGGTCTCTTTTTCATTTACCGTCAGTCTATAGATTTTTTTCTTTTGGTGAAGGCATTCACCACCCTCATCCCCTGCATTTGAAATGGCTGCTTCCTTTTAGCAAAGATTTTAGTACTGTTTTAGAGAATTCACGAATCTCTTGGCAGCAATGATCTTTAAAGTTCATTCTTTAAGTCTTCATTACATGCTAGACTTTAAGATTTACTCTTCTTTGATACATTCTGCAAAATGCCAGCTGAAGTTACTTATTACCTGGAAGAGGTCTTATCTCTATTTAAGTGGCATGACACCTCTCTGCCCTTCTTTTTGAGCTTTTTACTCCGATATGTGCCGTATTGCTGTACGTGATGGTAGGGAGAGTTTTATTGACTTGTGCCTTTTGAACTGAAAGGCAAATTCTAGCCTGATTCTTCCCTTTAAAATGTCTCCCTCGTATAATAATGCCTGTATTTTACGCTATTTCCCTGATGTACTCCCACTGAACAGCTTCCTGTGTGTAGAAAAGCAGCATTTTGCAGTTTATGCATTTCCTGGCCATTATGACATAAGCTTCGTTAAGCCATAAATAGCCAAAATAAAATTCCAAGGACTCAAAATAACTATTTCAAGATCCAACCTCAAATAATCACAGAAAGTTAGTCTCTGCTATCACTGCAGTCTTGCTTTTGTTGTGTTGTTTCATTCTGTTTCGTGAACAGAGATGAATACATTTCCCTTTTGTATTTGTCTGTCTTCCAGTGCTGGGTTTTGGGACTTCCTGTAGTTTTTTTTACAAAAATCAATCCAAGGGTACCATGAAGTGGCAGCTACAGTTTTGCCCAGAGGTCCACAGAGACGCCTTTTGGAGGTCCTTTTGTTTTAATGGTGGAGATCTGACAATTTCCGATGTAAAGCGCCGTGAGAGTCTGCTGTGTTTACTTGTATATCTTCAATGACCAGAGAAGCATTTGGCACATAGAAAGTGCTAAATGAAGAGAAGATAAATGAAAACAAATTACAAATTCTAAAAATACCACAGCATAGGCTATAAACTCAGGAGCTCCAGTAAATTCAATTTCATGTGATTTCCATCAAAGAAGGAAAAATGTATGGCACATTTATAACTGCCCATGCTGTATTATCAAATATATTCTGGATAGGAGAGCACTTCTGGTTTGATCAAGTGTTAATGAGACTATCATTACCATTTCCTATATCTGATGCTTGGAAGAATTTCCACAGAGTAACTCCTGACTTCATACATTTCAAACCATGTTTTTTTCTCCACTATCCATCCCCAAGTCCTGGATGCCAATCGGACACACTTGTTCACAGTATGATCTTTGACACTGCATCTTCCTGTCAAGATGTCAGGTAAGTTGGGTCAAAGTCATATAGGAGTATTTCTGGAGCCATTCCTATACTAGAATGACTAGAAACATCTGAGCCATACATGGGAGCCATTGCAAAGCAGGTAAATATATCTCACAAAAGCCAAACCAAATGTATGCTCAAGTTGACCGCCCCTATAAATGCCTCTGGTCACTCAACATTGCTGAACACAAAAGAAGGGTGATGGAAGGGAAGTCAGAGTGGAAACAGATAGGACTAAAATATTCACGTTTGCAAATTTTACACTTCAGCTGCATCGGCTTCATCGTAAACACACCTCCTATGTGTTCAGAAACGAACATGTTACCCACAGCCTGTGAGAGGGCAGAGCTAGTGGGCATCCCAGTCTTTCTTTAGATTAAAATATGGAAGGAAGGACAGGGAATTTCTCCCTCTGCAGAGATTGCTAGAATGAAACACTATGATGAGGCAGCAGTGTGAGCGCTAACAAAGCCACAAAGAGGGAAACAGATGAAAGGGGAGAGAAACAGAGACATTTCAACACCGTTTGAACTCCTAAGCTGGGCCATGTCTGAATCCAGCTACACTTCTGTGCGTCCCTGTTTTGTAGTTTGGCAAACTTCCTTAAAACTTGAATTCAGGTTTCTGTCATTTAAAGCCACGAGTCCTGACTAATCCACAAAATGATAGGCTGTCAGTATTATCTTGCTAGAAATCTGAGAGAGTCGTATACGCTGAGAAAAGAAATAACGTAGGGGCATTGAGATAGTTTCTCCAACGAAGGTCTGGAAGCTGAGCGTACCCTTCAATAATAATGACACGGCATTCTGCAGTTTCCATGGGATTATATATACATTTTACCTTATTTCTTCTTCACAGAAGACAAACATGTTCTTCAAAGTTTTTCAAATGAAGAAACTAAAGACTCAGAGAGGTTAAGCCACTTGCTTAAGGTCATCCAGCTGGCGTAGGAAAGAGCTAGAGCAGAGCCTAGGTCTTGTACTTCTTGTCCAGCATGCTTTCTATGTTATTCCATGTCTCCCTGTGCACACCTGCAGACCCAGAACCTCCATGTCCAGCTGAAATTGTAATTCCTGCCAGGAAATAAACCATCCAATACTTCTGGGCCAGATCCACTCCTGGCCCATGGCTACTACTTCCTTCATCTTCATCATCTACCTTCTAGATTATTGACCCCAACAACTTTAATTTCCGTGACTACATTCTCTTAGTCCTTTACCTAAATTCCAAACTTTCAACCCTTTGTCCATATCCTAAGTGCTGAGAACCAAAAGTACCTGGCCTTTGTGTTCGCAACTTGGTATTAAACCCTTCTTAAATTTTTGACCACTAAGGTCTTCAAGTATGACTTCTGCCCTTACTCTGGACACATCTCTGGCTATCACATAACATGGGTTCTTGAATCTCTAATGTACCTAGCTCCAATTCTATTATTGCTTCATTCTCTACTCTTGTCTCTTTCTGAAGCATTCAGCCATGTATTATTTCCAGAGGAGAGGGAGACACACATAGACAGAGAGACAGAGGGAGAGAATGAGCCACATAGCAACTGTGAAGCTAGCATTCCATCTTGTGAGTGAGGCTGGCAAACAGAGGTCTACCAGAACTTAGGGGCTCTATTTCTAGGACTTGGAGATGAGGCTTTTCCTCAGGAATGAAATGCCAGGAAATGGCACAGTTTCATAGATGCCATTTTATTGGCAAAGAAAGAAAGTGTTGATTTTAGAGAACACTTTATTACTGACCATTTCAACCACAAACTGCCTAACTGACAGCCTAAATAGAGAAGCCTTCCTTCTTGCAGCATGGTAGAATCAGAGGCAGCCCAGCATGGACTGCTAGGAAGTATTCAAAGAGGCTACTCTGTGGGTCATATCACTGCCATCCAGTCAAGGGGTCCTCCCAAGGCATTTCCCGCTTGAAAGAAGGGAGTGGCCTCCACAAACAATGGCGAAGACAGGCCTTCACTGAAAAAGGGTCCTGCAATGCATTGCATCTGAAAGGCAAGATACTGTGGATTTATCTGGGAGTATCTTCAGGAATGGAAGGAAAGCTGGGAACAATGATCCAGCAAGCAATCTCCTACGTAAACACAAGGACCTTATATGAAAAGAGCTGTGCATTTTCAGGAGCAATAAAAGCAGCTAGGAACCCCAAAGCCAGGAATCTCAAGGGATGGGATGGAAGGTGGTATGAGAGCTTTAAAACTTCAAGAGAAGAGCATATAGGGGCGCCTGACTGGCTCAGTCGGTTAAGCGTCCAACTTTGGCTCACGTCATGATCTCATGGTTCATGAGTTCGAGCCCCGCATCAGGCTCTGTGCTGACAGCTCAGAGCCTGGAGCCTGCTTCGGATTCCATGTCTCCCTCTCTCTCTGCCCCTCCCCTGCTCACTCTCTGTCTCTCAAAAATAAATAAATGTTGAAAAAAATTAAAAAAAAAAAGAGAGAGAAGAGTATATAGACTGTCTGTTCCTGACACATGGTGCTAGGACTTAGTAATAGAAACACCTGAGAGACTCTCCAATGGAGGTGGACATGTTTGTTGTCTCCCCCAACCCAATACCTAATACCCTTTTCCATACGAGGAGAACCAGATTTTGTTCCACACCCTCTTAATAACAAATCCTGATTAGACCAAGCTAATTATAGTGGTGCCATTTCCCTTATCACTGATTAACTTAGTGGTAAGCTTATCCTAACTAATGAAATATGTGTGGAATTCTACCAGAGAGCGTGTATCTAGTAAAATGTTTTCTACTTTTTTTGCTTTTTTTAAAAGCTCTTAAAGAGAAACAAAAGAGAAACAGATCTTATTTTATGGGATGTTGCATATCCATGTGATGTCTGGACCTGTGGCAGCCGTCTTGGAAACATGAAGGGGGTTAGTACAGGGCAACTACACCAAGGGTAGTAGACCAGGTTCCTGATGATGTCACCACAGACTTAGGGAAAAAAACAAACAAACATATATATATGTGTATATACATATACACATATATATACACATATATATATTATAAAATATGTAAAGACTGATATCCAGGATATGAAAAGAACTCACACAACTCAGTAACAAACTGACAAACAACCTGATCAAAATGGGCAAAAGATCTGAAAAAAAAATTACCATAAAACATGTTGAATTCTAGTTTATAGCAGGTGAAGCATTTAAGTGTCTGAAACAAAATTTGAATTATGGAAACTAAATGTTGGGTGTACAAATGTTCAATGTACAACAACATTGTGCAACATACATTTCTTTAAACTTTTCTGTATATTTGAAATTTTTTTATAATAAAGTGTATGGGAAATAATTGTAAACCTTGACTCGTTAGTGGGAAATGAAATCAATTTAATGGGTTAGATGAGCATTTTTAAAATAGTAAAATGGAAGAGAGCACAAATAGTGATTTCAATTACACATAGCACATATGCATATATACACCCTAGAGCATGATATAAAATTATTGTCTTATGGGGATCAGGTCAAAAGTATTTGAGAAATAACTACATTAGTGTCAGAGGTTTCCCAAGATTCTACTTCTTCTCCTCACCATATTGCACTAATATTCTTATTCTCACATCTAATCCATGCATCGTTTGCACAAATTCAGAGTTCTTGTCTAAAACTGCCTGCATCTCCATCTATCTCTGATCCATTATCACAGTTAATGAACCGCATTTTCTTAAAACAAGTTTCTTCCAAGGGAATTCACAAGGCTTTTTGTGAGCTGTATTTATACCTTCAAAATCCCAGGGTAGCATTTAGTAATTTTCTGCATCAGGACACTAAATGGAAGCTTAAAAGAATTAGCAAAACTCTTGCCACATGGTCTTCCTTTGTTATTTTTTGGGAAGACAGAGGCAAAATAAGCTAGCACCTCAAGAAAATCTACTTTTCCTCCAATCCCTTCCAGCTATACCCTTTGGGAGGGGGTCTCTATGCACAACCTGTACTTATGGAGTGAGGAGTTATACTCCACCTCCTTAAGAGTTGAGTAATACATAAATTATTTGAGATTCTTCTGCACAAATGATTTATCTGTTATTCCATATTTATTTTCCAATTATTTATTTGAAGCACTATCAACTCATAGGTATTTATTTTATGCCTTGGGTTATAATCAAATACTATGTTTATTTTGTAGCTCAGATTTTTCCGGCTTTGGCCACTGGGAGCTCTTTCAGTTGACACATGTGTCCCTTTGACACATCCCCATTATTGTGAGTTATTTTTGAGCACTTGCTAACTTTTTGGTACTAGAGAAGCATCTTGTGTATTTCCTGCTCCAGGAAAAGGAGACTTGATTTTTAAGTTTATTTATTTTGAGAGAGAGACAGCATGAGTTGGGGGGATGCAGAGAGAGGTGAGGAGAGAGAGAGAGAATCCCAAACAGGCTCTGCACTGCCAGTACAGAGCCCGACACTGGGCTCCAACCCATGAAACTGTGAGATCATGACCTGAGCTGAAACCAAGAGTCAGACACTCAAACGACTGAGCCACCCAGGTGCCCCTGTTTTTTAAGTTGGAGAACAGTATTGGAAACCAAGATCTGGGCACAAGGTGTATTCATTCCTATTGGGGTATCATTGCTTCTAGTCCCTCTAAGCTGACAGAGCAAGAAGATATATGTGTGAATATATTTCCATGTATATAAATGTCCTTGTGTATATACACATAACTATAAATATTTCTAATGTAACCATGCGAATCTCTATTAAGCTAAGCATGAGTTCGTATCATATGTCCAACTTAACCCATTACCACAAGGATCAGTCTAACCTCCTCCCCTTGTAACCTCTAACTTCAACAGTGAAAAACCTGTCTCCTACTCTCTGCCATCTATTTGCTTAATTGTTCAATTCCAGTATAAATACCCAGTGGTTTCAGAATTCTTAAGTTCTACCTCTAGGGAAAACAATGTTATCAACTAGAGTACTCTGCTTATGTACAGTTAATTTTGCCTTTAGTTTTTATAGACTGCACTCATTTTAAAAGATACTTAGATCAGCACTCTCTCTCCCAATGAACAGTAATCAAGACAGTGTTGTATGGGCATAAGGATAGAATTGGGAGTCCAAAAATAAACCTTTGTTTTTACGACCCATTTATTTTAAACAAGGGTGCCAAGACCATTCAATAAGGAATGAATAGTCTTTTCAACAAATGATGTTGGGACAACTGGGTATCCAGAGGCAAAACAGTGAAGTCAGATCCCTACCTCACACAAATACAAGAAATAAGCTAAAATGGACTGTAGACCCAAATGTAAGAGCTAAAACATAAAACTCTGAGAGGAAAACATAGGAGTGAAACTTCATGACTAGACATGGTTCTTCCTTCATGGCATGGCAACTAACCATGGAATCTTCATGGTTAAGCAAAAGTTACTTACATATGACACCAAAGCACAAAAAACAACAAAAATAGATAAATTGGATTTCATCAGAGTTAAAAATTTTTTGTGTTTTAAAGGACATCATCAAGATAGTGCACAATCAACCTAGGCAAAAATTCAGAACACTGACAACACCAAATGGTGGCCAGGACATGGAGCAACGGGAACTCTCGTTTATCGCTGGTGGGAATGCAAAATGGTACAGCCACTTTGGAAGACAGTGTGACAGTTTCTCACAAAACTAAACACACTCTTATCATATGATCCAGCAATCTTGCTTCTTGGTATTTACCCAAAGGGGCTGAAAACATATCCACACAAAAACCTGCACATGAGTGTTTACAGCAGCTTTTTTAAAAAAAAATTTTGTTTTTATTTTATATTTGAGAGAGAGAGAGAGAGAAGGAGAGAGAGTGCAAGCAAGGGAAGGACAGAGAGACAGAGACAGAATCTGAAGTAGCCTCCGGGCTCGAGCTGTCAGCACAGAGCCCGATGCGGGGCTCAAACTCACGAGCAGTGAGATCATGACCTAAGCTGAAGTTAGACACTTAACCCACTGAGACACCCAGGCTCCCCTATAGCAGTTCTAATCATAATCACCAAAACTTGGAGGCAACCAAGATGTCTTTTAGTAGGCAAAAGGATAAATAATTGTGGTACGTCTAGACAGCAGAATATATTTTAACACTGAAAAGAAATGAGTTGTCAAGCCATAAAAACACATAGAGGAAACTTAATTGCATAATATAAAGTGAAAGAACCCAATCTGAAAAAGGCTACTCACTGTACGGCATTTAGGAAAAGGCAAACTATAAAGACTGTAAAAACATCAATGGTTGCCAGAGGGAAGGGAGAAGAAAGGGATGGATGAAGAGCTGAAGGGCAGAGTATTTTTAGGGCAGTGAAACTATTCTGTGGACACTACAATGGTGGAGGTACGCCATTACACATTTGTCAAAACCCACGGGATGTACAAAACCAAGAGTGAACCCTAATGTAAATTATCAACTTTGGATGACAATGATGTAGTAATGTAGGTTGATCAATTGTAACAAAGGTGCCATTCTGGTACACGGGGATGTAGATAGTAGAGACGTTGTGCGTGTATGGTGGTAGAAGGTATCTGAGAACTCTCTGGTCTGGTTCATTTTGCCATGAACTTAAAACTGCTCTAAAAAAGAACGTTTTTCTTAAAGTCGATCCATAGGATGGGAGAAAATATTTGCAAATCTTATATCTGATCAGAGGGCCGTTTCCAGGGTAAAGAACACTTACAACCCAGGAATAAAGGCAAATAACCTAATTAAAAATGGACAAAAGATTTGAATAAACATTTTTCTAAAGAAGAGCTGCAAATGGTCAAAAAGGATATGAAATGATGCTCATCATTATTCATCATTAAGTAATTGCCAATCAGAACTACAAGAAGATAGCACTTCACATCCACTCGGATGGCTATGCTACACAAGACAGATGGTAACAAGTGTTTGTAAGAATGTGAAGAAATGAGAACCCTCATACATTGTTCTGGGAATGGAAAATGGTGCAGCTGTTTTGGAAAACAGTTTGGTAGCTCCTCAATCATAAAACATAAACTTACCATATGATCTAGAAATTCCACACCTGGGCATATATCCAATACAGCTTAAAACTGTTCAAACAAAAATTCTCCACTAAAGTTCAGGAGCATTATTTATAATAGCAAAAGATGGAAACAACTCAAATGTCCATCAACTGATAAAGGAAGAAATGAGATGCGGTATATCCATACAACAGAAACATATTTGGCAATAAAAAGAAAGGAAACAGTAATGCATGCTACATCAATGAACCTTAAAAACATTAAAATACTAAGTGAAAGAAGCCAGACACAAAGGCCACGTGTTGTATGATTCCATTCACGCGAAATGTGCAAAAGAGGCAAATCTATAGAAATGAAAGATTAGGGTTGTAAGGAGGGGACTGGAGGGGAGGATGGGGAATGACTGTCGGTGTGCGTGGAGTTTCTTTGCAGGGAGATTAATATGTTCTGCAACTAGATAGTGTTGAAGGTAGCACGACTCCACATGGGTAAATACCACTGAATTTTATACTTTAAAAGGGTGAATCTTAGGGCATATGAGTTACGTCTCAATAAAACTATTGTAACAACAACTGACTGGCTTGGCAAAAACTCAATAGCTAGAGTGTGGTAATACTTTATTAAACTATCCCAGAGATTCCAGGGGATTAAAAGCATACTTGCCATTTCTAAGAATATGTATGGTCAAGTTAAATAAATCAAGTAAATACTTGATTTGTGTTTAAAACAAATTAAAAGTCTGCAGCACAGTCCCCAAACTACTCCACAAAGATTATTATTTGATTTGTTGTTTGGCAATGAGTACTGCATTTTCCTTATCAAAGTGCTTCTCTAGACAGACACTATAGAACTGTGTGTGTGGGAGAATTAAGTTCTGTTTATTTCCTGAAATCCTACAAAAAATTTAAATGGAGATCTTTCAGAATAGCTCATTCAAAAGCTCTTTAATCTTCACTGAGTATAAAGCCATAAACATTGCCAAATTAAGTGAAAATTTTCTCTCCCCAGGATCTTTCATTCAAGAACATAATTTAATGCCTGATCAGCCATGTCTATGAGCTGGTCGCCTTATCAACTGCCCTTTTAAAAAGTTCCAGGTGGAAAGTCTATCCATAGTTTGGATCTACTCAGCCCATTGTCCCTCTTCTTGTTGCTAGGATACCACTTGTTAGTGATGTCAACCTATTGGAATATTAAAAATTTATTTCTAATCAAGTTTTTATTCTACATGGCCTTAGGAAAAGAAGAAAACAAGGCCTGTACTCACCTAAAACAGCTTCCAGAAGGACTTTAAATATCTGGTAGTAAATCTAAACTCATTTTTTATTTAAAAATTGAAAAACCTGACTTTATCATTAAAATTGCAAGTTTTAGCTTTGTGTATTAGTTTGTCCATAAGTGGAAGGGGAAAAGTTTCATATCACAGAAACTTTTCCTTCCTTCTAAAATGGCTGACTCATTTTGTCACTCAAAGATGAAATCCCCAGGGTACAGAAAAAGTCCTCCTTCAGAGAAGATTCATTTCCTCCTTATTTCTTAGGGCTCTCTGCTTCAAAACTGGAAACTGGAACAATTTATTTCCCTGAGTTCTAAAAGTGACAGTTTAGAAGGTAAAAAATAGGATATTAGACAATTTATTTTTATTCCAATTAATTCAATTCAGCAATGTGTATTGAACACACTCTATGCATGAGTTCCTAACCAGCCTGTAAAGATGACTATGCAACAATTATGGTCTTTAAGATGTTCATAATGTAGTGAAGACACAGACGTGTGCACAATGTCCAATGTCAGTCTACAAAGGAGCAGGGGACTGAGCTGCTCTAGGCCCAGTAGAGTAGAGTACTGGGTAGAGTCCCAGTATCTGCTTTGGGGTCTGCAGAAACACAAGTCTGGAGCCTGCATTGGTTAGTTATGAACCAAAAGGGACAATTAAGATATGCTGCATTGTCAGGGTACCAGAGTAGCATCAGAGTTACAGATCAAAGTGGGTTACCACACAAGGGAAGCCAATGTGTGAAAAGATTCATAGATCGGGGCTCATTTGAACATTCTTAGGTGGGGCCTATGGCCTCTGCCTTGGGCACTGAGGGGGCCTGGTTAAGAAAGACATGACCAACTCTCTCCTATGGTAGTCTGGTTAATATTGTGGGACAGGGCGAGTCTATATGAAAGGAGAATGGCTGGGGTTCAAGGAGGCTTTGCAAGCAGCATGGTAGTTAGGCTGGGTCCTAAAGGATAGATAAAAGACTTCATTAAGCGGAAGTAACAAGGAGTGGGCATGCAAAGTACAAGGAAGAGGAAAGCAAAATATGAAGGCTAGAGAATGCTGCTGTACTAAGGTTATGACTAGTAATGGTAGACCAGGAATGTGGAATGTATGCAGCTGTGGGGAGGAGACAGGAGATTAAAAGGGGATCTTGGTCTATATTAAGAAGGGCTTGAAATGCCATGCTAAGTAATTTGAACTTTATATGCGTAATGAGGTTCCATCCAGGATTGTTGACTAATACAATGTGAAATACGACCTTTCCGTAATTAGCTGACTTATCAACCTAGCTCAGGAACAGTTAAAAACTATTTGCTTTTAAACTTATCCTAGTTACTCTGTCCGCTCAGATCCATTCTTCACCATCTCTCTCTCACACTGTGCCCCAGGAGGCTGATTCCAACAGGCTCCCTTGCCCTCTGCCTCCCAGTAGAGTGCAACCGATGGGAGGTACCAGCTGAGTGTTGGAGGTCAGGAGGAAGGAGAGGTAGGGATGTATTTGGTCACGAATTGTATTTTTCCACCAAGGTATCAGCTCTTGTAAATTGTCTCCCTTCTACATCTACAGCTCTCACCAAGTTCTGCTAACTTCTTCCTTTTCCTGCTCCTTCAGGTTGTAAGGAAGGTAATGGCTTCCTGCTGTTCCTGGTCGCTGGATGAGCCCTCCCCTAATGTTTCTCTTTACTCTGCTATATTGGGAGAGGGGAGCTAAGACCACCCCCAGGTAACATGGTTCACTATGAGGACACACATGGCTCAACATAGAGTCATGTTCATGGTTCAGATTTATTACAGCAAAAGGGAAAACCTGCGAAACTGAAAGGAACACAGGGTGAAGTCTGGGAGAAACCAGGCACAAGCTCCAAGGATGCTCTCCCAGCAGCTCTCAGTCACACAAGATGTACTTACCTCTGCCCACAATGAGTTGTGTCAGTGTGCGTGAACTAGTGCCCAAGATTTTTACTGGGAGCTGGCCACATAGGCACCTGTTGTATAGCACCTACCACAATCCCAGACTCTTAGAAAGAAAGTAGGTGTTTAGCATAACCACTATTGTTTGCGGAAAATGTGTGTGCACAGTGAGCCATTCTCATCAGGGAAAAATGGAAACCCTCCTCCAACCCAAGCTCCCAGGTGCCAGCCTAGGGCCAATTTGCAAGCAGGCCTCTTGAAAGATAGCAGTTCACTATGTTAACTCTTTTCTGTAAACCTGCCCACACTTCTGTAAATGACTTCTCCGTTTAAGACTTTTTTTTCAGTTTATTTATTTTGAGAGAGAGAGACAGAGAGAGAGAGAGAGAGAACACACACACAAGTGGAGGAGGGGCAGGGGAGAAGGAGAGAGAGAAAATCCCAAGCAGGCTCTGCCCTGTCAGTGAAGAGCCCAACTTGGGGCTCGAGCTCGCAAACAGTGAGATCATGACCTGAGCTGAAATCAAGGGTCGGATGCTTAACCGACCGCCACCCAGGTTTCCCCTCATTATTTTTTAAGTTTATCTACTTATTTTGAGAGAAAGAGAGAAAATGAGAATGGAGGAAGGGCAGAGAGAGAATCAAGACTTTTTAGTCAAATGCTTTCAAGTATGTCCCACCTGGGACCCTAACAATAATAAAAGAATATCTATATCTATCTATGTATCTGTTCATACACTTGTGTAAATTGATGGGTAGTCACTTCTGCGAAGTCACAGCCTTTCTCTTCTGGTTTTCTTCAGCATTTCCTAGATCTGAGACTCACTAGGACATGGAGCATCCAAGGCACCCCTAGGCCACTGAGGCACAGCCTCCACTGTGAGTCTCCTCTGTATTTGCACACTCACATGATTGAGTGTCTCTCTCAATTTGTCCTCTAGGGACCCTCTGGGGATGGATTCTGTTCCTGACTTTCAGGCTCTTCATCTGAGGCTCTGAAACACTTCCTACCACTTCCCATCTCTTTTTTGGGGGCCGGGCCCTGCACCAACCAGTCAGAAGATATGGAACCCAATGCCCCCACCACCTGACTCTGAGTTTGTCCTCCTTTAGAATCTTCTGTTCTACCAACATTGACACTGTCACTGCCTAAATGGGTCTGGAGTTTTCAAAGCCTCAGAAGATGCAAAGTTAATTAAACTTTTAGGCGTTTTGACCCCATGATACCCTCCAACTGGGATAGTCCTCCTATGACTCATCCACTAGTCTCTAGCCTTTTTACTCCCTTCCCTCAGGTCCAAGCCCACCCCACCTTTCTTTCCTGCTATCGTGAATATTTTGGATATCTATTGTTACATGTGAAAACCGCCTCAAATTTAGTGGCTTAAAACATCAACCATTTATACCTCATGCTTTTATAGGCCAGGAGTATGGGCAGAACATGGCTGAACAAATCTGCTCCCCATGGTGTCACCTGGGGCCCCTCAGCATATTCAAGCAGCAGCCGGGCTGGGTTGGAGGGCCTAAGATAACAGGAAGGCTGGCTCAGTGGGTCTCCTCTCTACTTCCATTTCAGGCCCTCTCCATGTGTTTCTAGCAAGTTAGTCATATTTCTTGCACAATAGGCAAGGGCTCCAAGAAACCACAATAGACACTGCCAGTCCTTTTAAAGTCTAGGCCTGGAACTGACACAACACTACGCCTGCCATATTCTATTGCTCAATGCAATCAGAGGCCAGCCTGCTACAGGGAGAAAAGGAATAGACCCTACCTCTCACTGGGACGAGTGTCAAAGAACTTACGGTCACCTTTGTGGAGGTTCCTACATATGTCACGGCCAAATGCATTCAGGTTATGACCAAGAGACTCTTTAAATAAATGACCCTAACCCACATCTTGTTATTCCCAATTTGAGAATCATCCACCAGCCAGAAGTGGAACACTAATAATCATAGCAACAGAGCCCACATTAGCACACAGCTGGTGTAACTTTGCTCTTTCTTCTCCCTTCTCTTCCCTGTGTCATTGTGCACGGTAATGTCGCAGTCTAAAGAATCATTTTCCCCTCCGGGCACTAGAGTCTGAGTGCTTCACACCAGAAGGATTATAAATCACAAACACGAGATTGGATTTTGCAACAGAACTGGTGTTGAAGATCCTTTGGCAGTGACTTTTTCTCGCCTTGTCTGTTTTTTTTCAGAGGAGCATCTGTCAGGGGATTGGGGTGTCCTTCTGTGCTTATGATTTCTTTCCCTCCTGGTTCAGGCCAGACTACCCACCCGAGGCGTGGGATGACTGATCTTCTTGAAACCTTTCCAGGAGCCTGTGTTTAGGCCTTGTTCCCAGGGTTACAAGGAATGAAACCACCATATAAGAAATCTTCCTGGAAAAGCCCCAGGACTCAGCCTATAGAACTGCACCAGACCCAGGTGACTTCCTAGTTCACAAACCCCATTCCCTCCTCTTGCTGTGAGGCCTGTCGAGCAACAATTTCTGGGGTCCTATGGGGCTGACGGTCTGTCTTACTTACACCCAAGAGTATCCTCATGATTAATCTCCTACTATTTGAAGTGAATTGAGTGAGTCCTATTTCCTGCTTCCAGTAAGACAAAGCAATACAACAGTTGTAATGACAAATTACAACTATGTTCTTTACAAACCAGGTACATGATAAAGAAATGTCAGTGTTCTTAAAAGTTTGGTTTCTCAAATGAGGCTTCATGCTTTTGTGACAATACAGATTTAAGACAAAAAATAAACACCTTTAAGGATAATTTTTACACCTTCTCCTTAGCTATCCTAGTGATACCAGTGACAACACAATGTCACTGGTTCAAGCCTTTATTTTCTTTTTTAATTTTTTTTTTCAACGTTTATTTTTATTTTTGGGACAGAGAGAGACAGAGCATGAACGGGGGAGGGGCAGAGAGAGAGGGAGACACAGAATCGGAAACAGACTCCAGGCTCCGAGCCATCAGCCCAGAGCCTGACGCGGGGCTCGAACTCACGGGCCGCGAGATCGTGACCTGGCTGAAGTCGGACGCTTAACCGACTGCGCCACCCAGGCGCCCCAAGCCTTTATTTTCAACCCAGAGCCCAAAACAGTCAATATGCACTAACCATGGCAGCTAGTTGAAGATTGAGCTTCAGCTCAGGTCAGGATCTCAAGGTTCATGGGTTGAAGCCCCGCATCAGCTCTGTGCTAATAGCTCAGAGCCTGAAGCCTGCTTCAGATTCTGTGTTTCCCTCTGTCTCTGACCCTTCCCAGCTCATGCTCTGTTCTCTCTGTCTCTCAAAAATGAATAAACATTAAAAAAAATTTTTTAAAGAAACACTAGACCTTTGCACATATGTATGTGGTCACCAAGCTAAAATCTATAACCTGTAGCCTGCCTGATCCATGGCCAAACAACACAATGGCATATTTTAAATCATGATTACTGCAGAAAATTCATAACATGTGCTAATTTAGCTACAGACCAATCCCATTGCTTGTGTTCTAGCCTCTGCCTTAAAAGGCCATAAACTCCCTTCTAGGAACAATCTTATCCCAGAGCAATAGACAAGAAGATACATTTGTCAAGGTAAGAAGACAGAATATATTTTGTTTAGCAGGTTTTTTTTTAGCTTAATTTATTTCTTGTATATAATGAGACTCCTGGTATGTGGGCTTCCATTAAAAAAATTTTTTTTTACATTTATTTATTTTTGAGAGACAGAGAGAGATAGAGCATGAACAGGGGAGGGGCAGAGAGAAAAGGAGACACAGAATCAGAGCAGGCTGCAGGCTCTGAGCTGTCAGCACAGAGCCCGATGCGGGGCTCAAACCTACGAGCCGCAAGATCATGACCTGAGGTGAGGTTGGATGCTCAACCAACTGAGCCACCCAGGCGCCCCAGTGGACTTCCATTTTTAGTGTTGCTCAAGTCCTGCGTAAGTTAGGAGTGAGACCGCTCCTGCGCTGGCTCATTGGCTGGTCTGTGTGTAATTAACAGAAATAAAGGACATTGTAAGACTCAAAGAAATAGTCACTGACCTTAATTGGTATAATTGACCTACAATTTAAATCTCTTCCCTCTGGGTGCCTGGGTGGCTCAGTGGGGTTAAGTGTCAGACTTAGCTGAGGTCATGACCTCGCCCGACTTCAGCTGAGGTTATGACCTCATGGTCCATGAGTTTAAGCCCCACATTGGACTCTGTGCTGACAGCTCGGAGCCTGGAGCCTGCTTCAGATTTTGTGTCTTCCTCTTTCTGCCCCTCCCCACCCTCTCTCTCTTTCAAAAAAAAAAAAAAATTTAAAATTAAAAAAAAAAACTTTCCCTCAAGGAAAACTGTGGGGAGGGTCTCTTTTCCAGATCACATTGGACAGATGCCCTCACATTCGTACTAAGGGACCTGTCCCTTGTTGAAGGTTTGCAGGTTTTGCAAGGGCTTTTTGGGAGTCAGCTATGCCCCTGCCCTTGTAGTCTCTGCTTCCCATCCCAATTTGAGAAAACTAGAATCTTTTGCTCACAAAAAACCCTGTGTTCCCTTATTTTTGATGAAACAGCTGCCTACCAAACATGGTTCATCACTCATACTCTAAAGTACAGGAATTGAAAGTCTAATCACTGGCTTGCCTTGTAATGACATTAAGAAAAATTTCTCAGATGAATAATCCAAAGCTTGCTAATGCTTTTATTAGAGGTTGAGATGGGAAATATGTCTTTCCTTCCCTTAAGAGCTTGCTTGGATCACCAGAAATGTTCGTTTCACTTCAGTTTCAACCTCAGGGCATTTTTTTTTCTTTACATTTTGGTAAAGTGTCAGTTTCTATTTGCTTCCTCTGATACCCTTGAAGGTAAATGAATAAAATAGTGTGTTTGAATTTTTTTTTCCTGCTTTAAGCCTTAATGCACAGAATATTCTTCTGACTTCTTTAAAAGACATCTAAAACAGCCTCTTTCTCAGAAAACTGTCTAATGTACAGCATAGAGAATGTAGTAAATAATATTGTAATAACTTTGTATAGTCACAGGTGGTAACTAGACTTATCATGGGGATCCTTTCATAATGTCTAAAAATACTGAATCACTATGATGTGTACCTGAAACGAACAGGATATTGTATGTCAATTATACTTTTAAAAAATCTCAACATGGTTTCTACACAGATAATCATTTTTTTCTTTCCCCCTTTTTAAAACCATGTGCTGTTATGACAATCACCCACTTGATTTCAAACAGGCTTTGCAGCACAAATGTGACTATTCCCTAAGGAGCAAGAATGCTGATTTGTCCTTTGAGCTGAAAAAAGGTGCCGTGTATGTGGTCTCTAGCTCAAAATCAGAGCACCAAATTAGGAGTTAGGAAACAGCTCAGACACCAGTTAGATGAGGCACTCTCTGGATTCCAGCCTCCTCTTCAGAGCAGGAGACTTATCTGAGGTCACTTCCAACCCAGAAGGTCTATGATTCCACAGGTTAATCTCCTTATTCTGGAGGAAATCTCTGGCAAGTTCCAGAGAGGCTCAGTCCAGTAACTCTACCAGGGAAGCAGCTAATTTTCTTCCTGTTACTCTCCAAGAGAAAGGTAAAGACAGAATGAAGTGCACAAAGAACAAGATCATTTTACCATAAACTCTTAAGAATATCAAGTACTTGTACAATGTCCCCAATGTGGCAGAAACTGTTCTAAGAGTTTCAAAGGTATTACCTCATTTAATCCTCACTGCAACCCTGTAAGATGGACAATGATACTACATCCCAGTTTACAGATAAGGAAACTGATGTAATTGATGCTAAGTGACTTACCTAAGGTCATTCAATTGTCAATGGTTCACTGGGATTTGAAGCAGAGAGATGCAGTTCCAGAGTCCAGATACTCACTGACCACAGTAACCACTTCCATCTGTAAATCAGCAGACGGGTGCGGTGGGAAATGTCTGAAATTTGGCGTCTAATTGTGTTGAAATCCTGACTCCACTACTTCAGTGGCTACTTAATCTCTCACAGTCTCAGTTGTCTAACAGTAACACATCACTTCAAAGGCTGGTAGTAAGGTTTTAAACAGATAATGCATGAAACAGTATTCTGTAAACCTTACAACCTTGAGCGAAAGGTAACAATGAATCTATCTTTGGTAGATAATAGCTTAAAGCAGCAGTTTCATTAAGCAAACTTAAAGTCATAAGCTGAAAGACATAATTCCAACTTTAAAAATACAGGTTTCAATTTCCTTTTGGGGGGACAAGAAATGAGGGCCAAGGGCAGAGAAAAGTATGGCATTTTAGGGGGATTGAATCTTCCCAAGGGCCTAAAATAACACCACTTTGCCTGAACCAAAATAAGAGGAGGCAAAATGGCTTCTGAGTCACTTCTTCCAAATCATCTCAGTGCCATCAAATACTGGGAGGATTTTGGAGCACCTGGGTGGCTTAGTCAGTGGAGGATTTGACACTCAGTTTTGGCTCAGGTCATGATCTCACGGTTTGTGAATTTGAGCCCCGCACTGGGCTCTGTGCTGAATGGTGCAGAGCCTGCTTGGGATTCTCTCTCTGACCCTCTCTCTCTGCTCTGCCCCCACTCACACTATCTTTCTCTTTCAAAATAAATAAACGTTAAAAAAAAAAAGGACAAATACTGGAAGAATTTGGGCAGGATTCAGAGACCACTGCAAGGGGGTGGGATTCATTCAATAGTTTGATACAGAAGCCAACAAGGTCTAAGTGGGAAAACACAGAAACGTCCAACATGGGTTTGGCCCAGTTTCCTTGGCAGTCTGGTCCAGTCCACCCTCAGACTACTCACCCCAGATGGATGCTGTGAGTTGGCTTGTTAAAGGGTCCGGAAGCCCACCGGCAGGTACTCCCTCATCTTCCCTTCTGTTCTCCATTCTTCCCAAGGGTCCCAAGAATTCAATCTGGGTTTATTTCCTTTTCAGAGTTGCCTGCTCTATCTCTTACTCTATACTTTGGGCTTCCTCTTCCATTAAGATGCGATCTGACAGAAGGGCAGTGTCCCCAGCTTCCCTTGCCTTACTAGCTCCCCAAATAAACATTTAAGCCTCTTATATTTTGAAGATTTTAACACTACCCACTTAGAAGAAGCAGCCAATGGGTAACCAAAGGATCTTAGAAGCTCATGTTATATCTTCGCTAGTCTTCCCTGCTTCCCAAATGGCCACAGAACCTCCTCAGAGAGCAGAAGACAGTGTGAGCTAGACCAGATCTCGCACCAGCCAACTCTGTAGATTCTGGTTCCTACAAGCTACTTCCTAGTTTTGGCTCCGAGGGTCAACCCTTCACCCTCTCTTCAGGTCGATGGCTTGCGTTTCTTACACAGAGGAAAGTTCTTTCCCTCTTGGCTTCCAAGGACACATTCTCTGCTTTCAGGTAAGTTTGCCCCACACAGCAGACATTTTCTTCACTTTCCCGCAAACTCCCTTTGTCTCGGGCTCCTACCCCTTCCCCCCACCCCTCCAAGCCCTTTCCTGTGTGTTTTATCTGTAACCAGCTACTCAGGAAAGAAAGTGAGATCATATTTGTTCTAAAGTGGTGCATTTTTGTTTCAATTGGAGATTTTTCTCTTCTTTTTTTTTAAACTTTTCTAAATTATGAAAGTAATGCATACCCACTTTTCTAAGTCAAACAGTCCAGAGAAAGTTTGTAGTCTCCTCACCTGCTAACCAATCCCGTTCCACTAACTTTACTAATGTCATCAGTTTGTTATGCATTTTTTCCTCCAATCCTTCGAAACTGGGATCCTATTATTCACATTGATGCTATTCTTAATCTTTTTAGAGTCCCAGGTCTCTCTGAGGATCTGATAAAAGCTATGGACCCTCTTCCTAATGCCTATACACAGATAATGTATGCACACACACAGACACATTTGCATTCGATTTCAAGGGGTCTGTAAACCCTAAGGTAATAACTCCTATTTCTGAACTTGTGCCTCGGGATCAACTTTTGTTGCACACATGTGCTTTCAGGGACTAGTCCCATAATCCCTGAAATTTACTCGTATTCCTCCAAGAGTTGCCAAACAGATGCCTCTTTGAAATGTCTCTCCTATGAGCAGTCCTCACTCTGGAGACCCTCACTACAGTCCAGTTTCCTCTCTGAGGAAGCTCTGTCATTGGCAGCTCTTTTTAAGAACTGACAAGGAAGCAGAAATGGAACAGATGCTAAACTGGTTGTTCTAGTGCTGACCTCCTGACTGCTTGGTAATGAAGGTCTCCACCCACCCTCCCTCCACCATCCTCTAACCTTGCCCCATCCCAAATGTCATTCCCCCCCATCCCCCGCCCATTGTAAAATCCCTCACATCTGAAAATAACTGAACTCACAGAAATGAGAATAGATGGGTTGTTGTGGGGAGGGGAGAGGTGAAGGTGGTCAAAGGGTATAAACCCCCAGTTGTAAGAAGGATAAGTTCTGGGAATGTAATCTAGAGCATGGTGACTATAATTAACAACACTGTCTTGTGTATTTCAAAGCTACTAATAAAGTAGATCTTCAAAGTTATCAACACACACACACACACACACACACACACACATCTACATAAAACTGTCACAATGTAAGGTGATAGATGTACTAACTAACTTTATGGTGCAAATCATTTTGCACTATATACACATATCAAATTATCACATCTCACACTTTAAATTTACACATTATAGGGGCACCTGGGTGGCTCAGTTGGTTGGGTGACCGGCTTCGGCTCAGGTCATGATCTTGCAGTTTGTGGGTTCGAGCCCTGCATCGGGCTCTGTGCCGACAGCTCAGAGCCTGGAGCCTACTTCAGATTCTGCGTCTCCCCCTCTCTCTGCCCCTCCCCTGCTCACGCTCTGTGTCTCTCTGTCTCTCAATAATAAGTAAATGTTAAAAATAAATAAATAAATAAATAAATAAATAAATTTACACATTATATGTCAATTGTAGCTCAATAAAGTTGGAAAGAATTAAGATAAAAACAATCTTTTAAATCTAAAAAAATAAATAAATAAGAATAAAACCCTTCATACTCAAAGAGACATTAATACACAATTTTCAGTAAGGGAAGGACAAGATCCTTCCATTCCACAGTCACTCACAAGTCTTCCCTCTGACACTGAGGACAGAATAAATCGACAGAAACCTTTCAATATCTTCCTTCATAGCAAAAGGTTCAGGGTATGGGCAAGATACAGAGGAAGTCAAGGATAGATCTCAAATGACACTTATTCCCAGTTCTAGTCCTTTCTGGTGCTATAGGTGCTCCTGTGATTAACATGTCTTTTTAACAACATCCTCCAAGGAAGAACTCTGGGAGAAGCTCTACTTAGGAAGCACATAGTGTGAGCTTTCAGTCTTAATATAGTTGAAAACCCAAACAGTTTGAAGCTGGAGAAAAACTCTTGTTGACTTGCCAAGAATCACTGGGACGGTGTGCTCCAAATGGTATCATATAAGTAATAAACTCACAGTGGTGAGATTAGCCTTTGCTTATTTCTTCCCTGAGGAGGAGATATCGATTGTGATTTAAATTCTTCAGGAATAAAAGCCTTTAGTTGGGCAGCAAGTCCTCCCTGTGGGGTAACCAAAGTCAATGGCCAATGGCCAATTTGGCTCTGAGATTGGATTTGAAGCACCTCTGAGATGCATAAATACTGAGCAAAATATGCAGAAGACATACTCTATGATCACCTTGGCCCCGGACAGACATCACATAAACACTTGAGTCTGCTTTTAGGTAAAGGAGACAGGATGGGAGGAGGGGCAACTTGACTGAAATGCTGAGCTATTTTCTTGGGTGTTTGGAGGGATGGAGGGTGTTGTGAGCTGCAGACCTGCAGCCTAATCTTTTCCAAACTCATGCCATCTCAAAAATGGTGACACTATGTTTTAAATTCAACCTAACCCTACAGAGAAATTCTCCTAAGAATATTAAGTAAGAGACATCTACAAAGTGGACCAATTTTCCTGCAGTCAGAATTAAAAGACTTAGAAGCATAGTTTGAGTGTCCTCAGCCTGCTTGACGTGGGGAATTCACTGGGGGCTCCTCCTATGTGACCTTGGACTCCAGCTATATTCTTTCTTTTTTTAAGGAAAACTCCTTTCTTTTTTATTATTTTTAAAATTTATTTATTTTGAGAGAGAGAGAGAGGGATAGCACAAACAGTGGAGGGGAAGAGAGACAGAATCCCAAGCAAGCTCCTCTATCAGTGCGGAGCCCGAAGCGGGGCTCAAACTCACAAACTGTGAGATCATGACCTTTGCTGAAATCAGGAGTCAGACGCTTAACCCATTGACCCATCCAGACACCCCTCCATGTATATTCTTTAAAGGAAACAGTCGGTATCTCTGTCACTTTAGACATAATGTGTTCATCATTTCTCATATCTGTGTCCTGTTGTAAAGGACTCATCCAAGCCAGTGGCTTCCCCCTTCAGACCCTATAACCCAAGGCATTGACTTCTTTTCTCCTAATAGTGCTTCTCCATCTTCCAACAACTATTTCCTCTCCAATCACACACACACACACACACACACACACACACACACACACACATAAATAGAAACAGACTCCAGAGGAGAGTCATATTGTCTTGGTGGAGCAGTGGTAGAATTTGTTGAGTATATTCCCAAATTACAAATCCTAGCAAGAGAATAAAGTTAAATGTCTCTGTAAGAACAAACAATCCTAAAATTTGTGTGGAACCAGAAAAGTCCCTGAATAGCCAAAGCAATCTTGAAAAAGAAAACTAAGGCTGGAGGCATCACAATTCTGGACTTCAAGCTATATTACAAAGCTGTAATCATCAAGACAGTATGGTACTGACACAAAAATAGACACATAGATCAATGGAACAGAATAGAGAACTCAGAAATGGACCGACAAATGTATGGCCAACTAATCTTTGACAAAGCAAGAAAGAATATCCAATGGAAAAAAGATAGTCTCTTCAGCAAATGGTGCTGGGAAAACTGGACAATGACATGCAGAAAAAATGAACCTGGACCACTTTCTTACACCATACACAAAAATAAACTCAAAATGGATGAACGACCTAAACTTAATACAGGAAGCCATCAAAATCCTAGAGGAGAAAACAAGCAATAAGCCCTTTGACCTTGGCCACAACAACTTCTTACTAGACACATCTCCGGAGGCAAGAGAAACAAAAGCAAAAATGAACTACTGGGACCTCATCAAGATGAAAACTTCTGCACAGTGAAGGAAACAATCAGCCAAACTAAAAGGCAACTTACAGAATGGGAGAAGATATTTGCAAATGACATATCAGATAAAAGGTTAGTATCCAAAATCTATAAAGAACCCATCAGACTCAACACCCAAAAAATAAATAATCCAATGAAGAAATGGGCAAAAGACATGAATAGACAATTTTCCAAAGAAGACATCCAAATGGCTAACAGACACATGAAAACATGCTCAACATCACTCATCATCAGGGAAACACAAATCAAAACCACAATGAGATACTACCTCATACCTGTCATAATGGCTAACATTAATAACTTAGATAACAACAGATGTTGGCAAGGATGCAGAGAAAGAGGAACCCTTTTGCACTGTTGGTGGGAAAACAAACTGGTGTAGCCACTCTGGAAAACAGTATGGAGATTCCTCAAAAAACTAACAATAGAACTACCCTATGACCCAGCAATTGCACTACTATGAACTTATCCAAAAGATACAGGAGTGCTGATTCAAAGGGGCACATGCACCCCAATGTCTATAGCAGCACTATCAACAATAGCCAAAGTATGGAAGAGTCTATATGTCCATCAACTGATGAATGGATAAAGAAGATATGGTATATATATACAATGGAATATTACTAGGCGATCAAAAAAACCCAAAATCTTGCCATTTGCAACAATATGAACGGAACTAGAGTGCATTACGCTAGCCAAAATAAATCAGTCAAAGAAAGAATAATATCATATGACTTCATTCAGATGTGGAATTTAAGATACAAACCAGATGAAAATAAGAGAAGGGAAGCAAAAATAATATAAAAACAAAAAGGGAGACAAACCATAAGAGACTCTTAAATACAGAGAACAAACTGAGGGTTGCTGGAGGAGTGTCGGGTAGGCAGATGGGCTAAATAGACAAGGAGCATTAAAGAGGGCACTTGCTGGATGAACACTGGGTGTTATATTAAGTGATGAATCACAAATTCTATTCCTAAAATCATTATTATGCTATATGTTAACTAAGTTGGATATAAGTTGAAAAAATAAGAATAAAGAATAAAGAAAGCATAAGCTCAATGTGGTATATCCATATGATAGAATGTTATTCAACTACAAAGAACAATGAACTATTGACACATGCTACAACATGAATGCACCTTGAAAACATAGTGCTGAGTGAAACCAGACACCAAAGGGTCATATTTATGATCTCATGTATATGAAATGTCCAGAACAGGCAAATCCATAAAGACAGAAAGTAGATTCTTGATTGTCAGGGACTGGGGAGAATGAAAGGGACTGCTAACAGGTACAGGGTTTCCTTTAGGAGCGATAAAATGTTCTGGAAGTACACAGTGGTGATGTTTGCAAAACCTTTTGAATATACTAAAAACCGATATGGTGTATATTTCAAATGGTTAATTTTATGCTGTATAAATTATATCTCAAGTTTTAAAAATAAAATTTAATTGTGGTTATGGTTGTATAACTCTACAAATATACCAAACACCATTGAATTGTATGGTACATGAATTATATCTCTCAACTGATTGAGCCACCCAGGCTCCCCTTATGAATTATATCTCAATAAAGCTACTACAAAAAAAAAAATGAGTGTTTCTGTAATAAGTTCCCAAGTTAGGGGAAAAAAAAGCCTTGCTTTTAATCTAGTAGAAGAAAAAAATAGAAGCAATATGCATAGATCACTAGCCCTTTTTTTATTTAAAAAATTTTTAAAATATTTATTTATTTTTGAGACAGAGACAGAGCATGAGTGAGGGAAGGGCAGAGAGAGAGGGAGACACAGAATCTGAAGCAGGCTCCAAGCTCTGACCTGTCAGCACAGAGCCTGACATAGGGCTCAAACTCATCGACTGCAAAATCATTACCTGAGACGAAGTCAGATGCTCAACTGACTGAGCCACCCAGGCCCCCCTTTTTTAAGTGTGATGTCTAGGGAAATCCTAGAGCCAGACTGCCTGGGTTCAAACCCTGGTTCTGTTATGTATCAGCTGTGTGACATTGGGCAAGTTATTTAACCTCTCTCTGCCTCAGTTTCCATCTCCAAATAATGTTAAGTACAAATATTAATCCATAGTGTTATTTTGAGGGTTAAATAAAATAATAGATGTAAAGCACTTAGAATAGTGCCCGGGATATACTAAGCACTGTACATATCAGCTTTTATTAAACTTGGCTTAAGAGGTTGGTTTGTTTCAACACGGATAATTAAAAGTTACTTGAAGGTAGGGGCGCCTGGGTGGCGCAGTCGGTTAAGCGTCCGACTTCAGCCAGGTCACGATCTCGCAGTCCGGGAGTTCGAGCCCCGCGTCGGGCTCTGGGCTGATGGCTCAGAGCCTGGAGCCTGTTTCCGACTCTGTGTCTCCCTCTCTCTCTCTGCCCCTCCCCCGTTCATGCTCTGTCTCTCTCTGTCCCCAAAATAAATAAACGTTGAAAAAAAAATTTAAAAAAAAGTTACTTGAAGGTAGAATAAAAGAAATACATGCATGTGAGATATATAATGGCTTAGCAGTGCCTGACACATAGTAAGAGAACAAAGAAAGTATTACTATCATTGGGATAGCCACAAGCTCAGCTGGCTGGAAGACAGTGCTAAAAAGCTCTGTGTCTTATGGGTACAGATGCTGGACTTCAAAGGAGGTCCAGTTGAAAGAAAGCAATAGGTGGGCAACATTATTTTGTCAACCACATAAAAATCACCTTCACAAATGTCAGGATGAGTGTCCAAATTTGTGAAGGTCAGCATATTCTCTGGAAATAACACTATTTATTTTATTTTATTTTTTAAAAATTAGTGTTTATTTTTGAGAGAGACAGAGACAGAGAGACAGAGCACGAATAAACCTAACCAAAGACGTAAAAGATCTGTATGCTGAAAACTATAGAAAGCTTATGAAGGAAATTGAAGAAGACACAAAGAAATGGAAAAACATCCCATGCTCATGGATTGGAAGAATAAATATTGTTAAAATGTCAATACTACCCAAAGCAATCTACACATTCAATGCAATCCCAATCAAAATTGCACCAGCATTCTTCTTGAAGCTAGAACAAGCAATCCTAAAATTTGTATGGAACCACAGAAGACCCTAAAGTAATGTTGAAAAAGAAAACCAAAGCAGTAGGCATTACAATCCCGGACTTCAGCCTCTACTACAAAGCTGTAATCATCAAGACAGCATGGTATTAGCACAAAAACAGACACATAGACCAATGGAACAGAATAGAGACTCCAGAATTGGACCCACAAAAGTATGGCCAACTCATCTTTGACAAAGCAGGAAAGAATATCCAATGGAAAAAAGACAGTCTCTTTAACAAATGGTGCTGGGAGAACTGGACAGCAAAATGCAGAAGAATGAAACTAGATCATTTTCTTACACCATTCACAAAAACAAACTCAAAATGGATAAAGGACATGAATGTGAGGCAGGAAACCATCAAAACCCTAGAGGAGAAAGCAGGAAAAAAACCTCTCTGACCTCAGCCGCAGCAATTTCTTACTTGACACATCCCCAAAGGCAAGCAAATTAAAAGCAAAAATGAACTATTGGGACCTCATGAAGACAAAATTTTCTGCACTGCAAAGGAAACAATCAACAAAACTAAAAGGCAACCAACGGAATAGAAAAAGATATTTGCAAATGACATATCAGACAAAGGGCTAGTCTCCAAAATCTATAAAGAACTCACCAAACTCCATACCTGAAAAACAAATAATCCAGTGAAGAAATGGGCAAAAGACATGAATAGACACTTCCCTAAAGAAGACATTCAGATGGCCAACAGGCACATGAAAAGATGCTCAACGTCGCTCCTCATCAGGGAAATACAAATCAAAACCATACTCAGATATCCCCTCACGCTGGTCAGAGTGGCTAAAATGAACAAATCAGGAGACTCTAGGTGCTGGAGAGGATATGGAGAAACAGGAACCCTCTTGCACTGTTGGTGGGAATGCAAACTGGTGCAGCCACTCTGGAAAACAGTGTGGAAAACAGTTCCTCAAAAAATTAAAAATAGGTCTACCCTATGACCCAGCAATAGCACTGCTAGGAATTTACCCAAGGGATACAGGAGTGCTGATGCATAGGGGCACTTGTACCCCAATGTTTACAGCAGCACTTTCAACAATAGCCAAATTATGGAAAGAGCTTAAATGTCCATCAACTGATGAATGGATAAAGAAATTGTGGTTTATATACACAATGGAATACTACATGGCAATGAGAAAGAATGTAATCTTGCCTTTTGTAGCAACATGGATGGAATTGGAGAGTGTTATGCTAACTGAAATAAGTCATACAGAGAAAGACAGATACCATATGTTTTCACTCTTATGTGGATCCTGAGAAACTTTCAGAAGACCATGGGGGAGGGGAAGGGAAAAAAAAGTTAGAGAAGGAGGGACCCAAACCATAAGAGACTCTTAAAAACTGGGAATAAACTAAGAGTTGATGGGAGGTGGAAGGGAGAGGAAAGTGGGTGATGGGCATTGAGGAGGGCACCTGTTGGGATGAGCACTGGGTGTTGTATGGAAACCAACTTGACAATAAATTTCATATTAAAAAAATTAATGTTTGGGGCGCCTGGGGGGCTCAGTCAGTTGGGCAGCTGACTTCGGCTCAGGTCATGATCTCGCGGTCCATGAGTTTGAGCCCCACGTCGGGCTCTGTGCTGACAGCTCAGAGCCTGGAGCCTATTTCGGATTCTGTGTCTCTCTCTCTCTGACCCTCCCCCCTTCATGCTCTGTCTCTCTCTGTCTCAGAAATAAACGTTTAAAATAAAATTAATGTTTATTTTTGAGAGAGACAGAGACAGAGAGACAGAGTGCAAATGGGGGAGGGGCAGAGAGAGAGGGAAACAGAATCTGAAGCAGGCTCCAGGCTCTGAACTGTCAGCACAGAGCCTGACGTGGGGCTCAAACCCATAAACTGTGAGATCATGACCTGAGCCAAAGTTGGGTGTTTAACCAACTGAGCCACCCAGGTGCCCAAACACTATTTTTTAAAAATGTTTATTTATTTATTTTGAGAGAGAGAGCAAGAGAGAGCAAGCAAGAGAATACCAGACAGGCTCCATGCTGTCAGCTCAGAGCTTGACATGAGGCTCAATCCCGTGACTATGAGATCACGACCCGAGCCAAAATCAAGAGTCCAATGTCCAACCAACTGAGCCACCCAGGTGCCCCTGGACGTAACACTATTAAAATGACAATGACATAATGCATCTATCTCCAACACACACCTACAATCCTTCCCTCCACAACTCCCTCTAATGTACTCAATTATTTCGTTGGAAAGAATGTGACAAAAATCCCAAGGAATCATTAAATTGTGAGTCATATAATCTCTAAAGGTAGAGATGAACTCATCCAACCCCACTTGTTGAGTGAAGGTGAGGATGAGGAAAATGACTGGTGGGTCGTATTGTAAAAAGAAGAGTTGCCCCAGGTCCCACAGCCAGCCAGTGGCAGAGCCAGATTAGATGCAGACTTCCTGATTCTAACTCCTCCCTGTGCTACATTGCCTCCTATTCCATTCTCTTCACCACTCAACTCAGAATCTTAAACCCTATAGCACAACCAGTGTCTCTGTGCATCTCTGGAACATACTCCTTCTCCAAGATGCCACACCCTTATGGACTTTTAAATCCTTGTTGGCTGCTGCCACCTAGGGAATTAAAGTGAGTTATTTTCCTTGGGCTGTTGCCTTGGGACAGCGGCCATACATATGAATTCTGTTCAGTGTCTATCTCCTTAATGATCATCCTTAATGCTCAGGTCATCAATTAGAAGAATTATTCATATCCAAGATATTCAGATAATACCCATCTGATTCTTGTTGATGAACATCCTTTTGTTTGTTCTTTGGAATATTGTTATTCTAAACTCTGGGGTTTAAGAATATTACTCTGGGGTTTAAGAATATTACTCCAGGAGTGTTGACTGAGTGTTGAGCTGAGATCCAGTTTGATGTCTGATCTTTTTCAAGGTGCTGGTAAGAAGGGACTGATCTACTTCATCCCCAACATTGTAGATAGGAGCGTATCACACCAAGTGACTCAGATTCAGTGTGTTAAGACCAATTAACTCAAGTTCAGTTTTAACCATACTTCCACATTCCCTCGATCACTCCTCACACACATCATAGTTTTATACCCAGAGGCTAGTAGTTGACAACAAAATAGCCATTCACTCCCTCAATCTCGGTAACTTGAAAGCATTCACTGAACCAGAAACACCCACAAACTACTAGATCCCGAGGGATGAGCCCCTCGACTTGTCAAAGAAATGATGAAAGGGACTTCTGACAAACAATCACAGTCCAGGTTGGCTTCCTATGCAATTAAAACCAGACTCCAGAAATTTCCAATTCAGGAAGAGGACAAATGAAAATAAGCATAGTCAATTATTTTTCTAAGCAGGGAAAGTTAGAAACCTTCCTGTTTTAGCATGTAAGCTTTTTTGCCAGCTGCATCATTATACAGTGCCACACAGATATCATCGTTCCCCCTTTTGCTATTGTTTTAGATTTTTAAGAGATCTTCTAAACAATCTTATAGGCCTGAGATTTTCTCCATAGACTTAATGCTCTCATGATGCAAAGGATAACACAGTGGTTTAAATACGTGAACCTATAGACAGTTACACTTCAGTTCAAATCCCCACTTGACCACTTGCAAGCTGTATGGTCTTGTGTAAGTTTCCTAACAATCCTAAGAGTCAGGTGCCTCATCTCTGAAATGGTGATAAGAATACCAATGTCGGTGACAGCTGCTGTGAAGGTTGAGGGTAAGGAAGGCTTGGCCCTCAGCACATTGCTTGCTTGGTCTGCAAGTAAGTGATCAGTAAAAGTCAGCTGTTATCATCATTTGCAAAGTCATTGCCAATATAAAGATCCTGCATTACACGGGGAAGCTAGAGAATAGGGAGGAAGACTTCAGGTAGTTCTGGAAAAGTAGACGAAAGCGTTGAAGCCAGGACTGGAAAATATGCTAGTTTTTAACTCAGAATGTCGAAGTTCAAATGCCAGATCTGGATGACCATGAGAAAGGTACTTAGCTTCTCTGGTCTTTGGTTTCCTCCCGTGTCAAACGAAAATAGTACTAGAAAGCCTGCAAATTGGAGCAAAGATTAAGTGACATAACGACACTGAGAGGGTTCAGCCCAATACCTGGCCCACAGGGAGCAAGCTTCCTGCCCTTGTCCTACAACTCTCAGGGTCCTTGCCCTTTGCCCTACCCCTGCAGAGAAGGTGGGTGGGGCTAGCCCTCACGGAGAATGCTCTGGGGAAATCTGGCTTCATGCTTTCAATCTTTTTATCCCATAATCCCAAATATAAAGAAGGCCCTCAGAGGTTCTCTCTTAAGCATTTGAGGGAAGAAAGCAGGTTACAGTGTCTGGAAGACTTGAGATAGGCAGGCCCAAGAACGTGAGGAGCACGAGCAAATTCTGGTGCTGGCCATGAGCCACAGATTTGTGTATGGGGCCAGGAACGGATAGGGGACGGCTGTGGAAGTAGGACCTGGGGTTACCTCTGACCAGTGTCCCTGGCTTGGTGGCTCCCTCTCCCCATGGGTCTTGGCAGCCTGAGCTGATATACCACTGTTTACTGAGAGATAAAAGCTCTCTGAAATATAGGCAGTATTTTCACTCCAGGTGTATTTTTAAAAGATGGCTCGATTTGGATGCAACATTTTTTCCAAACTGAAGCAATATTTAGACAGTGTGCTAATGTATTTAAGTCAGTAAGCATGTCCATTAGTGAGTGTGTGCGTGTGCGCATGCACACATGCGCCTAGTTGCAAAATGTTCTCCTGCACAATGCACAGCATGCTCACACAAGTTAGTTGTCTTAAAGTGAACAGTTACATGTTTGGGACATCACATCCCAGAACTCTCCAAGGACTAGGATGTAGGGACTGCTAGGTTTATAAAGGTCAAGGCCAGGTAAACACACACTCTATCATTCCTTAAGTAACTAGCTCTTTGACCTCCCTCCCCCAAAAAGCACAACAGCTTCTAACCCCCACTCTCAATACCACACTGAATGCTCCACCCTAAAGTCATATCCCCAGCGATGCGGGTCCTTCCATCACTCTTCTGAAGTGAGCGATGCCGAGCGCGCCCCCTAGTGGCCGAAGCGTGGTAATTGCACTCCCAGGCCTTTTGTTCTTTGTTGATTGACGGTGTTACCAGCCAGGCTGTGGTCAACCTCAAGTGTCAAATTCAAGGATATTTTTGGGTTGCAGTGCGGACATTTAGTCATATCTAGTGAAGAGTGTAAAAGCCTTTGGGTCTGTGTGGCGCACATTTTTCTGTTTGGTGTATCTTCTTTAGAGTTTCCTTTTTCCACAAACCTTGTTATGTGAAAAGGGCTGGTTGGCCTCCTCTCGTACCAGCTCGCAACCCAGATTTTCCCACTCGAAAAGTCTGTCCCTTCTACCAGGGTGCCTCTCCACGCTAACCTGTAGCTACAATCAAGGGAATGGTGCAGTGCAGATGAGAGAATTTGTCCTAGACAGCCAAAACCTCAGGACTCCAGGAAAATCCTGTGTTTAAGTTTTGGTTCTGCCGAAATTCATTCCCGTCTCTTAATTCAGACTTCCCAGAAACTGATCTAATCGACACTTTTATGAGCCTTCATGTACAACTTCACCACAGCAAGCAAATAGCTCTATCACCACTTACCAGAATATTTGTGGAATTTGCTTGCTCAAGATATCATTCCCGTAATAAAGGCCACACAGGAATTACCATGTAATGTAGACATCTGTTTTCAGGGGCCCCACAGTTCGTTGTACCTCCCATGACTCTAATGGCTATGGAGTCAGTCCCTAGAGTAGGAGCTCCTTAGCCCAGAGATTTATGTCTTCATAAATCACGATTCTCAGCACCTAGCACAGGGCCCAATACATGCTACAGACTGAATTGTGCCCCATCACCAAGTCCGTATGCTGAAACCCTAACCCCCAGTAGGACTATATTTGAAATAGAGCCTTTAGGCAGATGATTAAGATCAAATGAGGCCATGGGGATGGGACTCTAACCCAATAGGACTAGTGTCCTTATAAGAGAGATAACAGAGATCTTTCTCTCTCTTCGTGAACATAGAGGAAGGGCCATGTGAGGACACAGGGTGAAGGTAGTCTTCCACAAGCCAGGCAGAGAGACCTCATTAGGAAACAACTTGCTGGCACCTTGACCTTGGACTTCTAGCCTCCAGAACTATGAGAAAATAGATTTCTGTCGTTTAAGCTGCCCAGTCTGTGGTATTTTGTTATGGCAGCGTGTGCAGTCTAATACAGAAAGGAAAGCTCTTTAACAAAACTCCTACAACCAGACCACAGTACAGTTCTAATTTCCAAAGAAGGAGAAGGATGGAAACTAATACGTATTGAGAACTGATGTAAGGGGCGGCTCTGTACCAGCTGCTTCTCAGAGACGTTCACCCATTGTTTTCCTATCAACTAAGCCCTCCAGGGAAACTTGTGTACATCCATCAGACGCCCATGGGTGAAGCATTTCCCCTGTGCTGTTTTCCCCCCAACTAGAACTTTCCCAGATGTTGACTGTCAGTGATTTCATGGGTATGTGAGCTTGAAATCAACTTTTCACTAGGTGAGATGAAAATTAGGCAGCACGAAGCTCTCCCCTGTTCCCTCCAACCCGTGTTGCTCCTTGACATTCTCATGAATGTCTGCGAGCTCCCAGGAGGGAATGCTGCGTTTCTCACACTGCGTTGGATTTTATGGCCTTTGTTCCATTTTGATCAACAAAATTTAGTGAGAAAACCAAGCTTCCTGTGAGGAATGAGCCAAAACCAGTGTCAGGTTCTCACCATGAACCTTATCTTTCCCTTTAATAACAGACACCAGGCCACCTGCAAAAACATACCCACAGTTACTGATGACTTTTTAGAAAATAAATATTCACTACAGCTTTGTGAGGGAGCAAAGGCTGTTGCCTCTGAACTTCAAGTGGCCATCTTTGATCACAGAAGCCGTCCGTATACGTGGGTAAGAGCAGAGAGCTGTGCAGGCTCACATCCCATGCAGGGCTCCTCTGGAGATGCCGGCCTTGAATCCTGAGTGCCATTCACCAGATGCCTTGAGCACGTTACCTCATCTCTTCATGTCTTAGTTTCCGATCTCAAAACTGGTGATGATAATACCATAGCGAGGATTAAATGAGCTAGGGCATACAAAACACTCTCGAGAGTGCCTGGCAAAGAGTAAGTGTTCAATAAGTGTTCAGTAGTAGCTGTCTTTCCATCAGGAAGAGAATAAAAGGGAAAGTGATTGTTAAAAAAGTGTAATCTTCTCGGGGGGCCTGGGTGGCTCAGTTGGTTAAGTGTCCAGTAAGTGATCATTAAGCATCCAACTCTTGATTTTGGCTCAGGGTATGGTTTCATGGTTCATGAGTTTGATCCCCGCGTCAGGCTCCGCGCTGACAGCCCAGAGCCTTCTTGGGATTCTCTCCCTCTTTCTCAGCCTCTCCCCTGCTTGTGCTCTCTCTGTCTCAAAATAAATAGATAAACTTAAAAAAAAATGTAACCTTCTCTATAAAATAATTCTTGCAAGATTTTTCCTGCAGCTTATTTTGTTGGCTTATTGTAAACATACACACACACACACACACACACACACACACACAGTACATGTAAAGGATAGTATTTTAAGATGTTAACATCTTTTCCCCGTGTTTTCTTAGGAGAGCCTCTCCCTCCCCCATTCAGTTGGAGGTTTTGATCAAGCCAGGTAAGGGTAAAACCAGAGAAAAGGACAAGGTATGCCCTTGGTGACTAAAGTCAGAGTTTGATTTGTAAATCCTAGACCAGGACAGGAAGCCCGTGAATAAACAATAGATTTGGCACACAGCAGGTGATGCAGGAGGTAGTTTGCCTGCTTCAGGGAGCAACACATTCTCTGGGTAGAAACACAAAAGATCGCACTGAGAAGAGGCTCCGTGCTGTGCCCACGCCTGCCCCAGACCCCAGCCAGTCTTGGGGGAGGGGGGCAAAAACCCACAGGAGGGCTCAGGATATCCCGGTGAAGCTGAGGAGGGCAACAGCGTTTTGCAGCAACCCCAAATGCAACATGAGGCATGGCTACAGGAGTACCCAGGCAGCGGGGGCTGAGATTTTAGCAAGGACAATGTTAGTGATGAATTGCGAGACTTCGCGCCTTCCTCGCCTCCCTCCTAATCCAGCCTCACCACAAAACTTTCTGGAATTTGCCTACAATGTTGGATAAGGAATTAGGGTCCTCAATTAGCTGAGCCCAGGACCATCATACACAGGAATGCAGACTGTTCCTTGCATCGAGATCCCCAGTCCAGGCAGCAGGAAGAGGCCAAAATCTGGTTGGCACTTGGCCATCACACGTTGCTGGTTATGGGGCTGCGTTGGCCTGAAGGGGCACCTGTTCCGATTTGCATAGTGATGCTATAGGCTAGTGGTGGCTGGGCTGAGCGAAGCTGGATTGAAACAGAGATCCTTCTGGATTGACTGAAAAGTTTTCATCACAAGCAGATTGGGGCTCACAGTAGAAATTAATTTGTACTATATAAAAATAGAGTCACATCTTTTGCACATCTGAACCCATGGCCTGAGGTTTGTTACCTTTATATAGAGAAAAGTGTAAAGAAACCCACTCCTCCCTCCCCACACACAAACCCACCTCTAATTGCATCACAGTTAATTTGGGGGTAGATTTTTTCCAGCCTTTTCTTGCTGTATTTTTCTCTAATTAATATCACACAGAATCTGCTCTTTGGTATCACGCATTTTCTGCCTACAGTTCCATCATGAGGGAAATCACGTACACAGTGGACCTCGACCTTGTGTGCATTTTTGAAACATTGGGGTGCTTACATAAGTGTCAGTCCCCAAGGCCAACTCCCAGGCCGATGGAATGAGAAACGCCCATGTCACCAGGTGCCAGATCACGAATTCAAGGTGCACAAATATTTAGAGTAGAGAAGGTGTCTGAAGATTGACTCTTTGAGAGCTCCTTACTTGGATCAGTGCTTTTCGAAAGTTAATGTGGTGTGACCCACCTGGAGGCGTTGTTAAATGCAGACTCTGACTCAGCAGGGCAGGGGTGGGGTTTGAGATTCTGTCTTTGTCACAGATGATTCCACTGGTCAGTGACCCACATTCCAAGTACCACAGGCTTAGAGGTTGGGAAGATGAAGAAGAACCAGAAAAATCATTTCTTTTTTAATTTTTATTTGAGAGAGAGAGAACACGTGCACGCAAGCAGGGGAGGGGCAGAAAGAGAGGGAGAGAGAGAGAATCCCAAGCAGGCTCCACACTTTCAGCATAGAGCCCCATGCAGGGCTCAGTCTCACAATCTTGGGATCATGACCTGAGCTGAAATCAAGAGTTGGATGCTTAACCGACTGAGCCACACAGGTGCCCTGAGAAATCATTTATATTTGAAGCACTTTCTAAATTTACTAAAAACTGCTTCTTAATATTTATGTATTTCATACAATGAATAAGCCATATATTTTCTTTTTTTAAAAAAATTTTTAATGTTTATTTATTTTTGAGACAGAGAGAGAGAGACAGAGCATGAATGGGGGAGGGTCAGAGAAAAGGAGACACAGAATCCGAAGCAGGCTCCCAGGCTCCGAGCTGTCAGCACAGAGACGGACGTGGGGCTCGAACTCACAGACTGTGAGATCATGACCTGAGCCAAAGTCGGATGCTTAATCCACTGAGCCACCCAGGCACCCCCATATTTTTTCTTAACCATTCCCCTATTGTTTGTCATTTAAATTGTTTTCAACTTTGTTATAGCGGATGCAGCAAAAAACTCCTTTGTGTGTACTTCTTTGTCAACAATTTTTTTAATGTTTATTAAAAAAAATTTTTTTAACGTTTATTTATTTTTTGAGGCAGAGAGAAACAGAGCATGAACGGGGGAGGGTCAGAGAGAGAAGGAGACACAGAATCTGAAACACACTCCAGGCTCTGAGCTGTCAGCACAGAGACCAATGCGGGGCTCGAACTCACAGACTGCAAGATCATGACCTGAACCGAAGTTGGACACTTAACCAACTGAGCCACCCAGGCGCCCCATAATGTTTACTTATTTTGGGGAGAGAGAGAGACAGAGACAGAGACAGAGCATGAGTGGGGAGGGGCAGAGAGAGAAGGAGACACAGAATCTGAAACAGGTTCCAGTCTCTGAGCTGTCAGCACAGAGCCAGATGTGGGGCTCGAACTCAGGAACAGTGAGGTCATGACCTGAGCCAAAGTCGGGCACTTAACCAACTGAGCCACCCAGGTACCTCATTCTTTGTCACCAACTTTTAAATGAGCAACTAATTGAGGAAGTGATGGAGGTGGTGAAGCAGGCCCAGAGGAGCACAACCATTCAAGGCACACATGCCTTTCCAGCATGGCCAGTATCACTGTGTCCTCGGGGAAGTTGAACCATGTTTCCTTGCCTCAGTTTTCTCTGCTGTAAAATGGGCTCTTTCTTTTCTCATATCTTAGACTGAAAGGAATGAATAAGTGATCTCTAAGTCAGTACTTCCTTCTGCAGAGCCACAGTGTTATGAAATATTTGCCACAGCTCAGGAACGGTGGCCAAATATGCCCACTGCAATCCCTGACATCGCCTGGCCCCACAGCCTACCAGATGCAGGATCATAGGTGCCACAGTAGTGAATAAACATGGGGATTTGGCCCACCCTTGGCGGTTTGGATTTCAGGAGTAGGAGGTCTGAAAGACATGAAAAAAAAAAAAAAAAAAAAAAAAACAGCTGAATTCCAAGGCACTCCTTCAGATAAAATTTCCTTTAAAACATTTGTACCATTCTTCATCAATATTTATAAAGTGATCACTCGATGTGGCTACATTCCTCTCAGGCTATGTGTATGACACACCCATAATACCTGATCAAAATACAGTTGTTGTTTGCTGGGAGAGAGGGGCACTTTTACAGGCAAAGTCCTGTGAAGATAAAGAACCAAGTCAGCCCCACACAGCAAAAAATTAAAATCAAAATCAGGTACATGAGCACAAAAAGATGAATGCAATTTTTCAAGGTTAGAAAAATCATGGGATTCAGGGTCCTGGGTTTGATTCTTGATCGGCCTCTTGTTGAAGAGATTAACAAGCAAGGTAATTTGCCACTTGGAGCCCCAGTTCCTTCCTCATGGGGTACTATGGAAGTTCTCATGAGTGCAGAGAACAGTACAACTTTTCTAGAAGGAGTTAGTTGATCTCTCTGGCCCTTTAAGCAAACAGAATGTTAGTAACATGTTGAAGATTGAGGCCTCTTAGGATTTCATCCCATATTCTCAGTCGAATCTTTGAGACACAGCAGGAAAGGGATCTAGCTTCCAAGTAAGCCCATCAGGAGATGTCATGTGGTGCCCGCAATTTCCAAACCACTCATCTCTGGGGTTGTTATTCTCATCCCTCGCTTCTATCAGAATTGCCTGAGAAGAATTTTTTAAATGCCAGTGTGCAGGCCCCACTCGCAACCAACGATGGCCATGCTCAAGGTGTTGCTGAGAGTTCTCAAATGATGCTGACGTACAGACTGAGCTCAGAACCACTGACTTATATACAGTCTTAAGACACCTATTAAAAATCCAGGGCAGGTAAAACTCTAAGTCATTTTCCTTCCAACGACCCCAGTTGCAAGAAACTTATCACATTAGCTTGTCACTCCCTTGCAGTGCACTGTAGGAAGGGACAGAAGCAGATGATTCTGAACATCCCAATGAGGCACAACAGAAAGAAGTCTAGAGCACCATGGAAGCATTGGACCTCTATGAAGATTCAGAGAGAGGAGGGAAGAGGCAGTGAGATAATAAACCTGTACGTCCTCAACTACCATTTATTGAATCATTACCAGGTACCAAGCTCTGTACATGAAGCATTTCATATTTTGTTCTTTTTTTTTTTTTTTTAATTTTTTTAATGTTTGTTTTTGAGAGAGAGAGAGAGAGAGAAAGCATGAACAGGGGAGCTGCAGAGAGAGAGAGACACACAGAATCCAAAGCAGGCTCCAGGCTCCTACTTGTCAGCACAGACCCCAGCACGGGGCCTGCACCCCTGAACCGTGAGATCGTGACCTGAGCTGAAGTTGGACCCTTAACCGCTGAGCCACCCAGGTGCCCCTCACATTTTGTCCTTACAGTACTCACATGGAGGCTGGAGACAGGGGCAGACAGAGATAGTGGTTATGGAGTAATAAAATAGTGCAGGTTTTCTGGAAACCAATTGGACAATATGTGTCAAGAGCTCTCAAAACGTTTGCATTCTTTGGCCAAAGAAATTCACGTCAAGGTGACAATCCTACGAAAAGGGTCCCAAATGCAGATGGTCCTTTTGTTCGCAAACATATTCATTGCAGCATGGTTTATATTAATAAGAAATTGGGAATAACCTAACTACCCAATGAAATGGATGGTGACTACATAGATGTTGCCACATCGCACACCGGAGTTTAATGCGACCATTAAAGACGTTTTCCTCCATGAACAAATTTTATGACACCGTAATTTTATATTATAAAATATGAAGTAAAACAGAGTAAGAGAGCAAATGGTCACGTGATTCAAAATTCCAACTATGGAAAATGACTGTAAAATGTGTGATATTTCAAAGCTGGTTGCCATTGGCAGAACTCCATTTGTACCCATGTCTCCTTCAGAGAGCAAAACTCCCAAAGGTTGCGAGTATATTGCCGAAACGAAAATCTTTTAAGAGTAAACACTGGAACTGAGCGCGCTGTGGTGCCCTGTTTGGGTTGATGCGCTGAAGGCTGGAGCGTGCGTTTCCCCCTACAAACCAACCCAGGCAGGGAGGCAGATGTAAACAGGGAGAGGAAATGGAAAACAAATGACAACTGATTTGTCATAGGACCAAAATATTTGTTTCCCAAGTTTTCCTCACTCCTGGAATCGGGTTCTCTGTGGGTGTGAAAAGAAGAGCTGCTGAGAAAGAAGGGCAGATTTGCAGAGGAGAAGACAAAAGGACGCGGAGAAGGTGGGGGGTGGGAAGCAAACAGAATCCCGCTGCGTGCTTGTGTGGGCATCCTGGACTGCCGACCCAGGCTATTTTTATGACAGATAGACAGATGATACATAGTAATGATGTGCATGGCAGTTATACGATGAAGAATATAATTGTGACATACCAGAAAATAGGATACTTCTTTCAGTTCTTCAATCTGGAAAGTAGGATTTAATTCAACGCAGCAAAAGTGAAAATATGGGAAGCTGAGCCTCAAAAGAAAATACAAGACTCTGACAGTGTGTCAGGTTGCTGTGTACTTGAATATAAAATGGCTTTCCCGAGTATTTCAGAGCCAGGCAGATGATTTTTAGTCTAAAAACTAAGTGGTTAAATTAAACTGGGCTCTGGGGTCCTTCAAGAATATCAGTGTCTTTTAAAGATTTCTTGTATTCCAGATGTTTAATTTCTTGTCCAAATCTCTTCGATCAGAGCGAATCCACCTGGAAATATATCAAAATGCAGCTTTCCTATGAGGTTTTCTCTTTCCTTATCACATCTGGGCTCCTATTAAGTCAGAGCCCTCCCAGTGACTTGTCCTTCAGCATAATGGCCCCTTGTTGCAAGGCAGATTGTATGTACATTTAAATTAGTTATAAAAGTTTGTAAAAATTGCTTAAAGTATCTACTCCTCTTTTCCACCGTTAACAGGAATCACTATCCCCCAGCCTTTGCGATCATCTTTGCTTTGCTTTTTTTTTTAATGTTTATTTATTTTTGAGACAGAGAGAGAGAGAGAGAGAGAGAGAGAGAGAGAGAGAGATGGAGTGTGAGCAGGGGAGGTGCAGAGAGAGAGGGAGACAGAATCTGAAGCAGGCTCCAGGCTCTCAGCTGTCAGCACAGAACCCGATATGGGGCTCGAACCCACAAACTGTGAAATCATGACCTGAGCCAAAGTCGGATGCTCAACCAACTGAGCCACCCAGGCACCCCTCATGTTTGCTTTTAATTGCCAAACCAAATAACTGTAACTTCAAGAAATCCAGCACGGGGCACCTGGGTGGCTCAGTCAGTTAAGTGTCCGACTTCCACTCAGGTCATCATCTCACGGTTCTTGAATTTGAGCTGTGCAGACAGCTCAGAGCCTGGAGCCTGCTTTGGATTCTGTGTGTGTGTCTCTCTCTGCCCCTTCCCAGCTCTCTCTCTCAAAACTAAATAAATGTTAAAAAAGAAAAAAAGAATCCAGCACCTTCCACAAGTTTTTCTGGGAGCACTTACATTATCCTGGTATTCCCCTGTCACCTGTCACGCCAAACCTCTCCTGGTCTCGTTTCCATCCCCTCTGCTTTCCTCATCACTGCTCTTACCAGCTGTGTCCTTTCCATGACCACTTTGTGCCCAGTGTGGACACACTACCCTTTTCTTCACTCTCCAAGTCAGTGCCGTTTCCTGTAACAGACCTGTACTGGATGTTTGGAGGTAAGAGAGAAGAATCCTACCACAGATTAAGGAAAAATTCAAACTGAGATATGCAACATCAGTGTTCTTGAATTTCGCTGGGCATGCTTTCCCAGCTTGCTTTCTTGCCATGTGTTAGAATGAGAACTAGAGGATGGGATGTGGGGGAGGTAGAAGAGAGCCATCATCACTACTGCAAGACCAAGTCTGGGTCGCAGATCAATTCCAGGACCCACATGGCCCAGACTCATACTGTATTATATTCAAAGAAACGGTTCAGGAGCAAAAAGACGTTTCGATCTATAATTGCATCTGCTGAAGGATTTGAAAGGCATTTGGCCCATTGCCCTCAGAACCCTCCTCCCCTCTGCCCCTCCTGCTGTCACCTCCTATGGGTATTCTGGAGCCTCCCACTCTAAAACTCCTTGCTCTCAGTTCTCCTCCATGACTCTTCCCAATGCCCAGCCAAAGTGGATTCTTTTTTTTTTTTTTAAGTTTATTTTGAGAGAGAGAGAGAGAGAGCAGGCAGAAGAGGAGCAAAGGGAGAGGGAGAGAGAGAGAAGCCCAAGCACACTCCATGTTGTCAGGGCAGAGCCCAGCGCGGGGTTCAAACTCGTGAGCTGCGAGATCGTGACCTGAGCTGAAATCAAGAGTCAGACGCCTAACTGATTGAGCCACCCAGCCAGCCCCCGATGTGGATTGTCTCCTTTTCTATCAGACTCTCCTGTTTCCATCAGTTCAGCCTCTCGGGCCTCTTTTAGTTTTGGTTTTGTCTAGTTCCAGGATTCAGCATGATAGAAAAGAACGCAGGAGTTGATCATCAAGCAATAATTGTCACCTACTGAGAAGCTGGGAAGGGGAAGAGGAGCAGGGGGCGGAATCTGAACGCATCTACATTGAGCATCCCTGTCCCTGTGCATTCATATTTTTCTCTGCTGTAGTGTAGCAGCCGAACCCACCTTGGGAGGTTAGGAACATAATAAGGGCCTATTAGGAAGGCCGCATCAGGACCGTCCTAGTAGTGGGGAGTCGATAGAACAATGGTTCTCCGAGTGTGGTCCCTGGACCAGCAGCCTCAGCACTGCCTGGGAACTTGTTAGAAATGTAGTCCTCCAGACCCCACTGCAAACCTACTGAGTCAGACACCCCGGAGTGGAGCCCACCACCGTTTCAACAAGACTTCCACGCCATTCTGAGGCAGCTAAAGTTTCGGAAGTAAATTTGTTTTCCTAGCCCGGAATCCTCCAGACCAAGGAACCCATTGGACCTAATTCCTGTTCCGTCTCTGCCTCTTTCTAGCTCCACGACCTCCAAGCTTATTCTTGGCCAATTGTGGGGTCAAATTTGCTTCCCCAATGCCCACAGGCTCTGTGAAAATCAGCACCCTTGAAATAGGGTAAAGCTCTCTGATGAGACACAGAAGTTCCATTAGGCAAGTGGCTCACTTATAGCTAGTACAGGACCCCAGCAAGGGGTTAAAACAAAAAGTTGAAGCAATGTTTCAATTTTAAATACATCTCTCTCTCTCTCTCCCTCTCTCTCTCTCTCTCTCCTCATCAGTTCCTAACCTCTCCTTCTCTCCAGCAAGCTCCTAATTATTATGAGTTAGAGTCCTCAGTAGCATTTTTTTTTTTTCATTTTAAGTCATTTAAAACTTGCCCTAGAAGCTCTGTCCCTGGGGAGTGCAGCCTTAACCCATTGCCCTTTAGTGCCTGAGCAGAAGGGTTTTGGCCAACTAGAGGACTGCTTCTGCCTGGTTTCTGATTCTCTGGGCTCTGGGCTTTTCTGGAGAAAGTAGCAAATAACCCTGGTTGACGTTGGGCACATCCTCATATGCGGCATAAGCCAGAAGCCATAAAGGGGGAATGAAAGTGTGGTTCCAGAGAGCCAAGAGATACACCCGGAACGGACTTGCACACATGCTGGAAAGAAGAAAGGCAGGAAATAGAAAGCCATCTCCACACCCTGGAAATGCACTCACGCTCTCCCAAAGAAATTTTCTGCTACCTAAACAAAAGCTTCCCAAATATGAATGTGCATATGAATCACCTGAGGATCTTATTAAAATGCACATTTTGATTAAGTCGGTCCGGGTGGGCCTGAGATTCTGAGATTTCTAACTGGCTCCCTGGAGATTCTGAGTCTAGTGGTGCAAAGACCACATTCTGAGTAGCAAGAACCTAACTCCTCCATTTCTGAGGTCCTTCACTAAGGGAAGGAACTGTAAAAACCCAAGAGATTCATTAGCTGGGAATAATACCAAGCATTTCTGCTGAGTGTTATAATCAGCAGAGTATAAATTAAAATATTATTTTGCTTGGATTCTGTTTCCACCTCTTTCAGAAAACAAGTATTTTGAGTAGTACGGGTGTGCTGTTGCTGCATGTGCGTCTATGGGTATTATAGTTCCATTGTTTTAGCTGAGTTTCTGCTTGAATAGAAAACTAATTCTAAGGAGCATGATACAGGGGTATAAGTGTTATTCCTAGCGGTTCAGTAGGTAGACCACGGGGTTCAGAACCAGGTAACTGAGGTTCCCGGCGTCGGGCCGGCTATTTTCCAGAATGCCACTTAGGTCAGTGCTTCTCATGATAACACTCCCTCACAGAAAGAGACCTTTGAATCCTTTCGTTGGAACCAAAGACACGCTGAAGATCTTTGCTTCCGGTGCTTCTGCAGTGACCTAATAAAGCACACCAGGACTTCTGTTGCTCCTGGCTATCATTTATTTAGCACCTACCATGTACCAGATACTACGCTGAGGGCTTTGCAAATATCTCAGTGAACTTGACAACTTGCTAGGTATTTTATTACCTCTATGTTAGAGATGAGGGAAATAAAAATGCCTCCCTGCTAGAGTTTGCTCCTCATTCATCTTTCTTTTCATCTTTTTTTCTTTTTTTTTTTTATGCTTTATTTTATTTTTGAGACAGAGACAGACAGAGCATGAGCGGAGGAGGGTTAGAGAGAGAGGGAAACACAGAATCCGAAGCAGGCCCCAGGCTCTGAGCTGTCAGCCCAGAGCCTGACGCGGGGCTCAAACTCACAGCCGGTGAGATTGTGACCTGAGCCAAAGTCGGAAGCTCAACCGACTGAGCCACCCAGGTGCCCCTCGTCTTTTTTTTCCTAATGTGTATATATTTTGAGAGAGAGAAAGAACGAGCGGGGGTCGAGGGGAGAGAGAGAGAGAGAGAGAGAGAGAGAGGGAGACACAGAATTGGAATTGGAAGCAGGCTCCAGGCTCTGAGCCTTCAGCACAGAGCCCGACGGAGCCCAGTGCAGGGCTTTGAACTCATGAACTGTGAGATCATGCTCTCAGCCGAGGTCAGATGCTTAACCGACTAAGCCACCCAAGCACCTCAACTCCTCATTCATCTTTCAATGGGCTACTTACCAGCCCATGATACCAGCTCCTTCTCCCTTGCTAGAAATTTGCTTTCTTCACCATGTAAGTAACTTGTGGCTTTTCACAAAGCAAGTCTCCATGGCAGCATTAACCCTTTCTGAGTCAAAATGCCTTCGACCATCCGTTGGAGAACATGGGCCCTCTTACCAGAAAAATTCATACAAGCAAATACACCAGGTTGCATTCAACTTCAGGGTGCCAAGCGAAGAACTTCTATCCTGCAGAGTTGAGGAAGACAAAGAGAGCTTTTACGGGCTTCGAACTGAACACGACCTGCTATTCCAAGCACTGATCTGAAATGTTTTCCTTAGCCATTTTCCTGATCATTTTAGTTTTCAAATATTTATATTGATAAAAGATTAAACAAGCCCTAAATGTCAAAAATGTTTCTTGGCACCAGGGTGCCTATAGAGTTTCCAAATTTTTTTTAGGCACCAGTCATCAAAGAGACTGTCTTTTATAAGTAGGCAACATCAGTTGAGACTAGCGAATGTCCTGAGAATGCTTGCTTCTCTTTCTCTTGGTATCTAAATGAAACAAGATACTTAAAGCATAACAACATTACTGCTCCCTCCTGGTTTTTTGACATAAGAAGAGACTTGAGCTGTTGACAAAAAATACAGAGGTGGGAAACACAGAGTTTGGTGGTTTCTATAACCCCCAAATATGAAAAAACTGAAGCAGGAGTGGGGAGAGAGGGGGAAAGGGAGGGAAAAAAGACAGAGAAGAGATCAGATATTTATACTCAGAGTAATTTGAAATTAACCTTTGTTGTGCATCTTGCACAGCCATCGTTCTCCAAGGGTGCCCTCTGGACCAACAGCATCAACATCACCAGGAACTTGTTAAAAATGCAAATTCTCAGCCCTCACCTCAGGCCTGCTGAGTCGGAAACTTTAGAGATGACACCCAGCAGTCTGCTTTGAACAAGCCGTCACAGTGGTTCTGACTCATACTAAAATCTGCGAACCACTGGGGTGGACAGACCTTCTGTCCACAGACAGAAGTGACAGAGGGACAGACCCTCCCTGCTGATCCTAAATCAAACCACTGACTCTGTAATGAGCAGGGAGCACGAAGAGCATAATGGTGAGACTATTGTTCACTGAGTAACAACTATAAATCGGGCATCGTGCGCTCATGGTCTCACTTCACCTCTTCCATAAGCCCTAAGAGGTGTTATCTCCATTTTAAAGATTCTTTTTAAAAGAGAAGGATTCCAAGAGATAATATAACTCCTCTAGCTGACAGACCTACTAAGTAGTGGGCTCATGTTAGTATAAAAAGTTATAAAGAAGAGTGTAGGAATGCCCACAATGCCCCTCAAAACAAACACTACTAACATTCAAGGTACCTCCACACAGTATTTTTCCCTGATGTAAGACTCCTCTGGATTTAAAAGCTACTTTGTGATCTCTAACAGAGTTCAGGCTCCAGAGAAGGTTCCTTTCTCTGAGATCTGAAGACCAAGGAACCAAAGCCGTAGCTCCCAATTTTGTCCTCTTCCCCCACTAAAAGCTGATGTCCGGATCCTTTAGTTCTCCGGCCATCCCTATGTTTGATAATACACAGAAATAAAAGCTTAGTGAATTAAACAAGTGAGTTACAGTAAATGCTGAAAGCTGACCTAAAATGAAGTGGGAGCTGAGACCCACCTCTAAAGACTGAGCAGAAATGGACTTTAAGCCAGATGTAAAACAAGCCATTTATGCGCAGTTCCCTAGAAAAAGGATGGAGGCTTGTTCTACGACGTGTGCATCTTGTGGCAGGGTTGGGGGGTGGGTGCTAGAGAGAACTGCTGTTTCTGGCACCCACTGCAAATATCTGTCCAGGGCAGGACATCACGGTCTCTGCACCACGAGCCAGGCATTGTGCACCAGAGTCAGGGAATGGAAGTCATCAAAATTCTGGACGGCGCTTTGTGATGTTTGGATGGTTCTCTGTTTAACCCCCTGTGGAGACTGGTGTATGTCTGTTTCATGCCAGACTCAGAGAAAATAGTAAAGATGAAAGACAGGAGGCTTAGGCTTATAGATGTTGTTTTCATAAAGTGTTTGTTTTCCTTGCTGTTAAGACCACTTGTCCAAGTGAATCATTTTGAGTTGTGTTTGATTAAAGTACCTCAAAAAAAAAGCCAAATGTTTTTAGAATATATAGCTGTGGGAGCCCAAACATAATGAGCTTCTTCTTTTGGAAAAGGAAAGGAAAGGAAAGGAAAGGAAAGGAAAGGAAAGGAAAGGAAAAAAGGAGGGAAGGAGGGAAGGAAGGAAGGAAGGAAGGAAGGAAGGAAGGAAGGAAGAGAGAGAGAAAGAAAGAAAGAAAGAAAGAGAGAAAGAAAGAAAGGAAGGAAGGAAGGAAGGAAGGAAGAAAGAAAGAAAGAGAAAGAAAGAAAGAAAGAAAGAAAGAAAGAAAGAAAGAAAGAAAGAAAGAAAGAAAGAAAAGCTTAGTTTTTTCCTCTGCCACTGAGTCTATGAAATCTGGAAATAATTGCTGTCCCCTGAACCCACAAGCCTTTAGTTTTCTCCTAATATAAAATGAAAACGAAGATAACCTGCAAAGATTTTACATGACAGCAATTTGCCATATTTAGTCTGTGGATAATTGAAATTTACAATCAATTTTCTCAGAAGAATGCCCCCTATGTAAGTCTCGAGGGATCTTTATTATATATGCTAAGAGGGCAGGTTAGGATAAGGGCAGGAAGTGGTTCCAAAAAGAAAGCCACCATTATGCAAGTTAAGGAATAACACAAGAAATTCACTATGAGAGAAAAGTTCTCACATATTTTGCTTTACGACTTTTGGATAGGCGCTGCATTCATATGGTACAAAATTCAAACAGTGCAAAAGGATTGAGAGTGAAAAAGATCTGAACACATTCCTGTTCTCCACTCTCCAGTTTTCCTATCTAGAGCTTCATTAGAGCCACCGGAGAGTCTTTTGTGTTCTGTCAGAGGTACATTACACATAAACAAGCAACACATATAATTCTTAGACTCCATATTCTTTTTTTTTAATATGAAATTTATGGTCAAATTGGTTTCCACACAACGCCCAGTGCTCATCCCAACAGGTGCCCTCCTCAATGCCCATCACCCACCCTCCCCTCCCTCCCACCCCCCATCAACCCCCAGATTGTTCTCAGTTTTTAAGATTAGACTCCATATTCTAATGCAACAGGAACACACTGTTTGACACACACTGATCCACGCCTTGTTTTTACACTGAACAATGTCTCTTGAATATGTTTTCATTTCAATATCTAAAGGACTATTCCATATGTGATCCCAACCTTAAAATCACACCCCATACTGGAGGATCCGTCTGTTTATGCCTGTTTTGTCCCTTATTTTATGATTTTTCCGTGCTTTTTTGTTCTAAGCCTTCTTTCTGTTCTTACATTTCATCTGGCTTAAAGGACGATCAGGTCTTTGTGCTGCAGTGACCCTATGCTTCTAAGAACTCTGGTGATGGTACCTCTGAAGAACATTCCTGAGGTTGGAACTTGAACATTTCTGTAGGCAGATAAGTGACAGGATAAGGAACAACAAGTAGGGACAGGAGAAATGGAACCAAGATTAAAGACAAAGGTAATGTGAGAGGACTAACATTTGGGGTACATATATCCTTAATATAGTCATTGTTGATCATGATTTGGATGACTGGACCAATGAAAGCTACTCTTCTATGAGACGAGTCTGGTAATATGCAGAGGGGCTAATATGCTAAATAGTATGAGAGGGATTATGCTTGACAGGGAGATGGAAGAGTGCACAGATCCACATCATCTTTACAAATGTGATTCAAAGTCGATACATTTCTATGGCCAATTCGGGGGAAAAAAGCAAAGGGATGAAAAATGCCCATACCCTATGAAATTGTTCAGAAACTCCCATTATTTTAAGAAAAGAAGGATAAACAAATTTATCCCATTATCTCTTACTTAGAAACCATCTAAATACCAAACACAAGGGATTAATGAGTAGATTATGGTGCATCCGTAAACTGAAATATACCAGCTATGACGCATGTTTACAGACATGAGAAAATGTTCTCCATAAATTTCTAAACTTAAAAGAAATTACAACAGCAAAAAGTCTCACTCTCTATGTTTATTTTAATGTAATAATAACGGCAAATGTTCATTGAGACTCACCAGGTGCCAGACATTTGAAATATGCTAACTCATTTAAACCTTACAACAACCCCATAAATTAGGAGTTAAGAGTTTTTCCAATTTGCCCGTGAGAAAATTGAGATATAGAGCGATTAAGCAACTTGGTTTAGATCACACAGTTGGCAGGTGGAAGGCTGGGACTAGGACCCAGGTATTCTGTCCTATACCCACACATTTGACCACAGGGACAGTGCCTACCTATGTATCAAGAAATCTAGGAGATAAAACAGAATTAGGCTTGTTTTCCCCCTATGGCAACCGTAGGGGAGAAATGCATCTCTGCATGGAAAGAAGTCATCCTTTGAAAGCAGCTCAGAGGGATGCTGAGGGAGGTGGGTCCAAGGTCAGTCTGCCTGTGTAGCAAAGGTTCAGTTCTGATAAGGCTGCATGGGAAACTGAAATCAAGGATAAACAAATAACTTTAAGGAGAACCGCAAGGGACCAAAATGAATCAACTCAGTATTTTAAGGATAATTTAATCACAAAATATACCATGAAAATGTCTGGATTAAAAAGGAAAAACAACATTCAAGTACTTATATATTGAAACTTGCAAAAGTGATCAACTACTTATTTATTTATTCACATAACAGTTTATTTCATATGTGATGATTGCTTTAGGAAGTGAGTTCTCATCATGCACTCAAAATCAAACTAAATTAAAATATGCAAAATAAAAGAGTAAAATAAGGTTCTTTGATGTAAGATGAAACCAAATCCAAAAAGTCTCAATATTCACCTTATATATTTAATAATTGTTTAGGCAGACATTGATCATAGTTTGTAACTTTTCCTTGGAAATGCGTTCAAGCCACTTTTATCACTAATTTATTATTCTACATTGTTTTTAACAACAACAAAAAACCATTTCACTGATATCAGTTACCATATTTGTCACCAAATGACTATGTTTCTAAAAGTTCAAACCCACTGACAAATAATGATGACTTTGCTACTGCAGAGGCTATTTTAAAAATAGACTAAAGCTTTTCGAGACTTAAAGAGCTATTCTCCTAACGTATCTAGTAATGTCAACATTGTTAGAATACCTATATCTTCCTAAGATGGCTCCTGAGAAGTTCTGACATTTTGCTTGTGAACAAAATTACTCACGTTACTTTTTTTTCACATATGTAACTTCAAGTTTAAAAAATCTATTGTGTACATTGAGTTATATTCATATACACATACATAGAATTTATTTCAAGGCGCGTGGGCACAGGACTCCTTAAGGTACACCACACTATTTTCTTCTTCATTGCATAGTGGCTTGGGGCCTTGAACAAACTAAAATAAACTACACTCATTTTTCAGTTGTATGTTAAAGCCTTAAATCTACCACATAAATATTCCAAAACCAACTCAGAGCAGTAAGCTGATGGTTGGATTGAAAGCACAATCAGAGGGATTATTCCAAGGCTTTGAGGGAGCAGGGGAAAAGCCTTCCTTGACCTTCTGTACTGAAAGGCTCCGTTTCATCTGGTTTCAATTCTCTTGTTTGTGCACCTTGCCATATTTATTATTGAATTCCTGATTTCTTCTTCTTGTTTCATGTTCCATGTTCCAATGATTTATGAGAAATTGCTGATCTAGATGTTATCTTTGGCATCCCGCGAATGCACAGAGTCCCTTCAGAATGCTGACAGAATAAACGTGTTTTGAGCTGTACCAATGCCCAAGCTGAACAGATGTCCATCAATTCATGAAAAATGCCAGGTGAAGATGCTTTAGTAAGAAACATTTTCTTCTTAAACACAATAGTAGCAAGGATCACAGATATGTTTGCCCTCTTTGGTGGATGATCGTTATTAGAAATGATGATTTTGTCCTAAAATAGTGATCTAAGGAGAAATTTAGCCAAAGATAGATTTTTTTTTTTAGTTCAGCTCAAGATGAAGTAGTGTGTTTTCTATATCAGGGATCTGTCCTGTTTGATTTGACTAAGAATTAAAATATGCTAATGACATTTCAGTTAATTTCTAAATATCCCTGTAAAGGTGATTTAGTTTATAATTGTGTGGGCAATGAGTGTGTGGGTCTCTTGCTTAACTAAGTGAAGACTAATTAGCAAGTCTAATGTGCTCAGAGAAAATCATCTAATTAGATAAATTTTTGCAAGCGTATCAAAATATTTGGAGAATTTTCTCTACACTTCTTCTCTCCACTAGAGGGGGTTAAATACATCCCCAGGAAACACTGAACTTTATCTTTGTAGGCAAGTCCTCCTGTATTAGCAAACACCCTAAAGTGGACACGTATACAGATTCCCTAGCAGGCTTCGTGTTTTTGACCATGCCTGTATAATTTTTAAATGTTTAAATTACCACAGGGTGAGATGGGTAGTAATAATCATTAGGATACCAAGTCCTCATTATTCAAGGGGCACCTGGGTGGCTCAGTCGGTTAAGTGTCCAACTCTTGATTTTGGCTCAGGTCATGACCTCATGGTTGTGAGATCAAGCCATATTACAAATTACAAATGCAGTTATATTTGAATTTTATGACAGCACAAAGTACACACGTGCCAGATAGATTAAAGAAGCTAGAGCTGGCTGTCATAGGCTACCTATGTCACCTAAAAGCTGTTATGAGGCCAAATGGAAATAATTTGAAAGGAAAAAGAATCCATTTTATTTTTTTTTTTAAGTTTTAATGTTTAGTTTTTGAGACAGAGCATGAGTCAGGGAGGGGCAGAGAGAGAAGGAGACCCAGACTCCAAAGCAGGCTCCAGGCTCTGAGCTGTCAGCACAGAGCATGATGCAGGGCTTGAACCCACCAACCATGAGATCATGACCTGAGCCAACTGGGCGCTCAACCAACTGAGTCACCTAGGTGCACCCCCCAACAAAATCCATTTTAAAAGTATATTTCAGAAATCTATAATTAAAAAATTGTGTCTTAGAAGAAATTAAGAACTTATGTACTGTGAACAAGAAATCCAACTGAGCTCCCAAAAAATGTAGGTAAGAGAGAAGTCACTATTTCCTCTTTTTTTTTTTACTTTTTGATTTAACTTTCTTTTTTATTTTTTAAAATTTACATACAAATTAGCATATAGTGAAACAATGATTTCAGGAGTAGATCCCTTAGTGCCCCTTACCCATTTAGCTCACCCCCCCTCCCACAACCCCTCCAGTAATCCTTAGTTTGTTCTCCATATTTATGAGGCTCTTCTGTTTTGTCCCCCTCCCTGTTTTTGTATTATTTTTGTTTCCCTTCCCTTTTGTTCATCTGTTTTGTCTCTTAAAGTCCTCATATGAGTGAAGTCATATGATTTTTGTCTTTCTCTGACTGACTAATTTCACGTCGCATAATACCCTCCAGTTCCACCCACGTAGTTGCAAATGGCAAGATTTCGTTCTTTTTGATTGCCGAGTCATACTCCATTGCATATATACCCCACATCTTCTTCATCCATTCATCCATCGATGGACATTTGGGCTCTTTCCATACTTTGGCAATTGTTGATAGTGCTGCTATAAACATGGGGGTGCACGTGTCCCTTCGAAACAGCACACCTGTATCCCTTGGATAAATGCCTAGTAGTGCAATTGCTGGGTCGTAAGGTAGTTCTATTTTTAGTTTTTTGAGGAACCTCCATACTGTTTTCCAGAGTGGCTGCACCAGCTTGCATTCCCACCAACAATGCAAAGAGATCCTCTTTCTCCGCATCCTCGCCAACCAACATCTGTTGTTACCTGAGTTGTTAATGTTAGCCATTCTGACAGGTGTGAGGTGGTATCTCATTGTGGTTTTGATTTGTAATTCCCTGATGATGAGTGATGTTGAGCATTTTTTCATGTGTCGGTTGGCCATCTGGATGTCTTCTTTGGAGAAGTGTCTATTCATGTCTTTTGCCCATATCTTCACTGGATTCTTTGTTTTTTGGGTGCTGAGTTTGATAAGTTCTTTGTAGATTTTGGATACTAACCCTTTATCTGATATGTCATTTGCAAATATCTTCTCCCATTCTGTTGGTTGCCTTTTAGTTTTGCTGACTGTTTCCTTCGCTGTGCAGAAGCTTTTTTATTTTGATGAGGTCCCAGTAGTTCATTTTTGCTTTTGTTTCCCTTGCCTCCGGAAACGTATTGAGTAAGAAATTGCTGTGGGCAAGATCAAAGAGGTTTTTGCCTGCTTTCTCCTCGAGGATTTTGATGGCTTCCTGTCTTACATCGAGGTCTTTCATCCACTTTGAGTTTATTTTTGTGTATGGTGTAAAAAAGTGGTCCAGGTACATTCTTCTGCATGTCGCTGTCCAGTTTTCCCAGCACCACTTGCTGAAGAGACTGTCTTTATTCCATTGGATATTGTTTCATGTTTTGTTAAAGATGAGTTGGCCATACGTTTGTGGGTCCATCTCTGGATTCTCTATTCTGTTGCACTGATCTGAGTGTCTGTTCTTGTGCCAGTACCATACTGTCTTGATGATGACAGCTTTGTAGTATAGCCTGAAGTCTGGGATTGTGATGCCTCCTGCTTTAGCTTTCTTTTTCAAGATTGCTTTGGATATTTGAGGTCTTTTCTGGTTCCATACAAATTTTAGGATTATTTCTTCTAGCTCTGTGAAGAATGCTGCTGTTATTTTGATAGGGATTGCATTGAATATGCAGATTGCTTTGGGTAGTATGGACATTTTAACAATATTTGTTCTTCCTATCCAGGAGCATGGAATCTTTTTCCATTTTTTGGTGTCTTCTTCAATTTCTTTCATAAGCTTTCTACAGTTTTCAGTGTATAGATTTTTCACTTCTTTGGTTAGATTTATTCCTAGGTATTCTTAATGAAATGTTTTAATAAAATTCTTAGAAAAGACATTTAGCCACCTACCCTAGATAGATACATGGTTATGTTTATGGCTATGTTTCTGAATCCCTAAATGTAGAGTAGGTAAGTAGCCATGTTTATGAAAACCTATCTCAATAAAACTTATTTCTTCATCATTGTGCCATGCACTTATGATTTGCACTTTGTGTGTGTGTTTGGCAACTCAGAATTTATTTTCAATATCCTTTTCCCAATGACAAAAGGAATAAGCATTCTAAAAACAATACAAAATTTTCTACTAAAGAAAAAAAATAAAAATCATACTTAATTCTACCACCCAGAAATAAAGATTTTGTGGCCTACAATGTTTACCTTTGAATTTTGGAAATTACGTTAATGGGCTCTGTAAAGAATAACTCTGGAAATCACAGATTTGACCTTAGCCAAGATCGAAATATACGTCCTTTAAAAATTCTTGAAATTCATAGGAGGAATATTCAGTTTTTTTCAATTACTCCTTAAATATCCTAGGATTTAAGTATTTGGAAATGAACATTTGATTCATTAAAATCATCTTCAACCAATTACTTTTTTGCTTAATTTGTTTATCAACTAGAAATGTATTAATTGCTTGAGGTGTTCTAGCATATCTGATACACATGTGTGAAGGAACAACAAGAAAAGCATTCATTCTCTCCCTTATTATCTTGAAAAAAGGGGATTTCTTTTCTCCTTTGATGATTATACACCTTATACTGCAAGTGCACCATATATTATCTTGTCTTAACCTCTTTACATGTTGTCTTTTTTTCCTGTGCTACTATTCTGATTTTACTCTAAGAAATAAGATGGAAATAAATGAAGAATGTAATTTTATTTTTTTAAGTTTATTTATTTTGAGAGAGAGAGAGAGCGAGAGAGCCAGCAGGGGAGGGACAGAAAGAGAGGGAGAGAGAGAATCCCAAGCAGGTTCCACATTGCCAGCACAGAGCCGGCATCAGGACAGGCTCAAACTCACGAACCATGAGATCATGACCTGAGCTGAAATAAAGAGTTGGATATTCAACCCACTGAACCACCCAGGTGCCCCTGAAGAAAGTAATTTTAAATAATTAGGATTTCTTTCTTTCTTTTCTTTCTTTCTTTCTTTCTTTCTTTCGAGAGCATGAGCAAATAGGGGAGGTGCAGAGGGGGAGAGAAAGAGAGAATCTCAGCCGGGTGCTTTCTCACACTAAAACCCTGACACAAGTCTGTGCATTGACGTTTAGGAACCTTGAGATTAGATGATCTCTAAAATATCTTCTGTCTCTCAAGTTCTTTTTTAATGTTTATTTATTTTTGAGAGAGAGAGATAGAGCGTGAGTAGGGCAGGGGCAGAGAGAGAGGGAGACACAGAATCCGAAGTAGGCTCCAGGCTCTGAGCTGTCAGCACAGAGCCTGACACGGGGCTCAAAATCATAAACCGCGAGATCATGACCTGAGCCAAAGTCGGACACAACCAATTGAGCCTCCCAGGCGCTCCTGTCTCTGAAGTTCTTAAGGGAGTCATTTCAGAAACATGCCTATAAGTAATATCATATTTCTTTCCTGTTCCTCATCTCTCTACTTTGAAATCCAGAGACAAATAAATTAAGAGGAAATAGTTCTTACACCATACACAAAAATAAACTCAAAGTGGATGAAAGACCTCGATGTAAGACAGGAAGCCATCAAAATCCTCGAGGAGAAAGCAGGCAAAAACCTCTTTGATCTTGCCCACAGCAATTTCTTACTCAATACGTTTCCGGAGGCAAGGGAAACAAAAGCAAAAATGAACTACTGGGACCTCATCAAAATAAAAAAGCTTCTGCACAGCGAAGGAAACAGTCAGCAAAACTAAAAGGCAACCAACAGAATGGGAGAAGATATTTGCAAATGACATATCAGATAAAGGGTTAGTATCCAAAATCTACAAAGAACTTATCAAACTCAGCACCCAAAAAACAAAGAATCCAGTGAAGATATGGGCAAAAGACATGAATAGACACTTCTCCAAAGAAGACATCCAGATGGCCAACCGACACATGAAAAAATGCTCAACATCACTCATCATCAGGGAATTACAAATCAAAACCACAATGAGATACCACCTCACACCTGTCAGAATGGCTAACATTAACAACTCAGGTAACAACAGATGTTGGTTGGCGAGGATGCGGAGAAAGAGGATCTCTTTGCATTGTTGGTGGGAATGCAAGCTGGTGCAGCCACTCTGGAAAACAGTATGGAGGTTCCTCAAAAAACTAAAAATAGAACTACCTTACGACCCAGCAATTGCACTACTAGGCATTTATCCAAGGGATACAGGTGTGCTGTTTCGAAGGGACACGTGCACCCCCATGTTTATAGCAGCACTATCAACAATTGCCAAAGTATGGAAAGAGCCCAAATGTCCATCGATGGATGAATGGATGAAGAAGATGTGGGGTATATATGCAATGGAGTATGACTCGGCAATCAAAAAGAACGAAATCTTGCCATTTGCAACTACGTGGGTGGAACTGGAGGGTATTATGCGACGTGAAATTAGTCAGTCAGAGAAAGACAAAAATCATATGACTTCACTCATATGAGGACTTTAAGAGACAAAACAGATGAACAAAAGGGAAGGGAAACAAAAATAATACAAAAACAGGGAGGGGGACAAAACAGAAGAGCCTCATAAATATGGAGAACAAACTAAGGATTACTGGAGGGGTTGTGGGAGGGGGGGTGAGCTAAATGGGTAAGGGGCACTAAGGGATCTACTCCTGAAATCATTGTTTCACTATATGCTAACTAATTTGGATGTAAATTTTAAAAAAAAGAAAGTTAAAAAAATTTTATTAAGAAGAACCAATCATACCCTAAGAAATGATTAGTGATGAACTTAATTAACATTTAAATAAAGGCCAAAACAAAAATAATATTCTATAGTATACAAATAAAACTGTAGTATCCCCAAACTGTTCTCAATACAGAAGAAACTGTGAATCAGAAGCGATTAGGTACATTACTAGGGAAGCTTGGCCCCATCTCGGTTCTTGTATTCTCATAGCCCATATCATCCACTGCTACCTCTCTGTGCCCCTCACGGAACCAGATCACATGCTAGGCTGAGTCCTCCCTCAAACATTTCATTTCATTATGTTATGTGTGAATTCATAGTCTTTCTGTGTCCAATTGTTCAAGTCTCAGACTTTAAGAAACAATGTCTTCTTTAATTATACTGCTAATCGCCAGCTATTCCATCTCTAATTGCTGTAGCACAGACCTTTGCGGATACAACTCTGTTCAAATGTCATAAATGTCCACTCTTGTTCCCTATTACAAAACACCTTCTTCTCTCTGAGACAGCGGGTGCAGAGAGGCTTTTAGACCCCTGGGCCTGCCAGGCAGTGCAACATTTTCCTTTATAATGAATATATAGGCTGTCACTCATCCTTACAGGCTGACTCTGTCTTCTCCAAATACCAGTGAGGACTCAGGCCCCTGCCCCTGTTTTACACAAGAAACACAGTCATTCTCAGCATTTTGAGGTTAAAAAATATATAGATAGATTACTACAGATCTCAAAGGGGAAACAGAAAAAAGGTCCTACATGACACATTCTCAGCAAACTGCTGCAAGCATTCAAATCCAAGCTGACTCTCCCCAACCCCTCTAGTGTTGCTGCCATCTGGGGTTTTCCTCATCGCTCTCATCCCCCAAAAAGCACCTAGCCCCGCTGGCTGCCTTTCCTTCCTCCAGTCTCTCACCTGCAAACTGCATACTTGTATACCTGTCATCAGCAAATTAGAAGCCCTCTTTATAATGTGAAGGGGAATTATGAATAACAATTCTGTCTTCTGTCACATTCACAATAAGCTCTCACAAGAAGCCCTCCGAATGGATTTCCTTCCCCCAGTTTACACTGAGGGAGCTCCTGGAGACAAACTCAGGTTCTCTCCAGAGCTTCATTCTAAACTACTACACAATGTCTATTTCCTTGCACAATGAAATGATGTCTGTATCATCCTCGCATAAACGAAAATCCAGACAAAATACCCAAATCAAAATCCAGGCAGCTACAGATACAGGGATGGCTTTTATAATGCAAGACAGGAAAAAAAAATCACCACAGAATTTTGGTTTTGTTTGTCTCTTTAATAATGGAGGAAAACATCTCAAGTTCAAATCCAACTTCCAAGTTTTCTCCCTTAAAAAAGAAGTCACAACAGCTTATTCTCCCTACTTGAGTCACATAAGGAGAAAATATCATTTTTAGGCATCAAGCATTTATGCAGAGTAACAATAAACCACACATTTGTGACTTCAGCATTTATAAAGTTGCATGCAGTATATCCATATATGCCAAACAAAAAAGGAACTCTAAGTAACTTGCTGAGAAAAACGTATTTTCAAAGTTGATAGAAGAAACTGATGTGGTAAAAAAAGAGCTATCAGGAAAAGACCTAGTGGACACATCATAAACACCAACACTGGTCTGGAGCATAATTCTTGGATGTGTGTGTGCATGTGTGTGTGTGTGTGTGTGTGTGTGTAATCTTGTATATATATGTACAAGATTAAGGGTAATTTTTTAGTAATAGTGATAAAGTTTGGTAAATGGTTACAATGGAAGAATTTTGAAGGGAACTGAGATGATTTATAATCTCATATTATTTATTATTTATAATCTCATATTATTTATTTTTTCAATTATCAGAGTATTTATTTATTTAAAAAAATTTTTAATGTCTATTTATTTTTGAGAGAGAGAAAGAGAGGCAGAGTGCGAGCAGGGGAGGTGCGGAGAGAGAGGGAGACACAGAATCCGAAGCAGGCTCCAGGCTCTGCGCTGTCAGCACAGAGCCTGATGTGGGGCTCGAACTCATGGACCATGAGATCACGACCTGAGCTGAGGTCAGATGCTTAACCGACTGAGCCACCCAGGCGCCCCTATTATCAGAGTATTTATAATCTCACAGTTATTTATAGGTTGAAGATAGAAATCTGAGAAGAAAATCAATAGGTATTCAATAAGGTAAAGGTGTATTTGTGAAAATGTTGATGAGCAGTTCTCTTAATTGTCGTTAACATTAACTCTATTTAATATGTACTGAATGCAAACAAATTTAAGACAAATGAGAGCGCATTTCCTAAATAGTGAAATAACAGCATTCTGGAATATAATGCCAAGGAAGTTAGGCAGTCTCCTCCACAGGGTTTGTTTTGTTTGAAGGAAAGGAAAGAGGGTCATCTCTCTTTCAGAGACTAAGTTGATTTTTCTGTCTGAAAAGGACCAAATGATTTCTCTACCACTTCTGCAGTTTGAATTGTAGCGGCACCTTCCTTTGCATTATTTTTCTGCTTTTTGAAGACAGCATAAAACTGAGACACACTTTTCAAAAGGAAATTAGAAGGTTTATTTCTAGTCATATTACCCACAATGAACTGATGATGGATTTTCAAAATTTCTAATAGTGCCTTCAGAAGTAACCTTTGGCATAATTATTTTTCTTATTTACTAAAAATAATTTATTACAGGGGCGCCTGGGTGGCGCAGTCGGTTAAGCGTCCAACTTCAGCCAGGTCACGATCTCGCAGTCCATGAGTTCGAGCCCCGCGTCAGGCTCTGGGCTGATGGCTCAGAGCCTGGAGCCTGTTTCGGATTCTGTGTCTCCCTCTCTCTCTGCCCCTCCCCCGTTCATGCTCTGTCTCTCTCTGTCCCAAAAATAAATAAACGTTGAAAAAAAAAATTAAAAAAAAATAATTTATTACAGATTCATAATCTCTTTCCTAAAAGCCTTGGAGGAGTGCCTGGGTGGTTCAGTCGGTTGAGCATCTGACTCTTGATTTTGGTTCATTTCACGATCCCAGGGTCGTGAGACGGAGCCCCACATCAGGCTCTGTGTTAAGTGTGGAACCTGCTTAAGATTCTCTCTCTTTCCCCCTCTGCCCCACTAGCATGCGCTCGCTCTCTTTCTAAAAAATGAAATTAGATAGATGGATAGATAGATAGATAGATGGATAGATAGATAGTTGCCTTGGAGGCAACTGTATTTTTGAATGTAGTACTTTTCTTTTTTTTTTAATGTTTATTTTTGAGAGAGAGAGACAGAATATGAGGGGGAGGGAGCAGGGAGAGAGGTAAACACAGAATCCAAAGCAGGCTCCAGGTTCTGAGCTGTCAGCACAGAGCCTGACGCCGGGGCTCGAACTCACAAACCACGAGATCATGACCTGAGTCAAAGTCAGACACCTAACCGACTGAGCCACTCGGGTGCCCCTTGAATGCAGTACTTTTCTAATTTTGAAAAGATAGTATGGCACAAATACCTTGTATTATGTAATACCTCCAGTAAAGTCAGGGTGGTATCTATCATCAAATGTGTTAATATTTCTGCAGAATTCATACAAATATTCACACCAAGTGGGGAAAAGACTATAAATAGCATCACATCAGTATAAGTTACACTTTCCAATCAAATAAGCTACAAAATCTTTGGTTTGCAGAATGGGCTCCATGCTAAAATACAGAATGCCCAATTGAATTTGGGCATTAAATTTGAATTTCAGGTAAACAACAACTAATTTTTTTGCGTATGTCCTAAATATTGCACTGAACATACTTACACTAGAAATGCTATTCAGGGTTTATCTAGAATTCAAATTTAACTAAATTTTTTGGTTTTATTATTTGCAAAACCTGGTTTTTAGATTTCAGAATCACAAACAAGTGATTGTGGACCTGTATCTTGAAATACCCTAACTGAAATACTATTAACAGCTATCCGTCTAGGAGAAAAGTTTGGCTTGGGTCTTTTTGAAGGGGGTCACAAAAAAGCATAGTTTTATTAAATATATTTCATATCAAGAGCATGCAAAAAATATAAGATCTGTGCAAATGCACCTGTATTAACAACTCAAGATATTTTAAAAGTTAGGAATAACATGACTGCTCCAAAAACAATTTTAATATGCAGTTCTTTCCTATTTCACCTTAAAATTCATCATCTCTGAAACATTCCTTTTAGAAAACTCATAAAATTGTCCAGTAACAAAGATGTAGCTCCATCTAATGGAAATAATATCCAATTACAGCCCTTCATGAAGCTAGAAATATTTCCACGAGGGTTAGTAAAACTATAAAATGTATATACACTACACACACACACACACACACACACACACACAGTGGATGCTTTTCTGCGCCTTTCCTTTTTCTTTTCTTTTCTTTTTGAAGCCAGATAGGACCCAAAGGTAACACAGTCATAGTTTTTGCAAGATCTGCTCTTGCCTTAGATTTCGGTTATGAAATATGAATGTATTTTTATATTTCATATTATATTTTGTTATATATATAATGTATATAGAAAGTATATATATATATTTACAGAATGTCCAAGTAAATTTCAATTTCAGATAAACAACAAATAATTATGTATATTATATATCTAATTATATATATATATATATATATGTTTATAATATATATGTAGTTTCTTGTGTAGGCCTTCTAGGCCAAGGGCCGGAAAGGGCTTATAAAACATACGGATTTGAAGGGGTGATAATGTGCCACCCCAAAACATGCTTCTTTGGCATATTATATTATGATTTTTTTGAATTAAAATTACTTGGGAACAGCCAAGGCAAGAAGGGCAATCAGAATCTCCTCTGTCTCCTGAAAGCAGGAAATACATTCCCCATATGTAAGTCACTTTTGTTGTACCAGGAGGGTAGAAGGGATCCTTATCCCCAGAGACAGAGTTTAGGGCTGAGAAGGCTGCATAAACAAAACTGGTTACTTAACTAATTTACTACCGGAGGCCCAAACCCCTTTGGCTTGTCAATTCGTCATAAATTCATTGTTTCCTTGTGTAAAAGGCATAAAAGCTTCCTGCCTTGGTCACTTCTTTGAGTTTTGTATTTTCATGGGGCTCCTGTCCATGCAAAATTAAATTTGTTTTTTCTCTTGTTAACCTGTCCTATGTCAATTTAAGTATTAGACTAGCCAAAGAACCTAGAAGGGAAGAAAGAAGTTTTCCTCCCCTAAAAATTGTATGCAAAATATTGTGTTACTTGCGGGTGTGCATTTTATCTGGAGAGACCTTTAGATTCTTACTAAAGAAGCCACTAAAGGTTACAAAGTTTCCCCTGAACAGCCACTTGCTTCTCTCCAAGGACTAGTCACCTTTGCTCCACTGTTTTTCCCAGATGACCACAAACTAACCCCACACCAGAAGTTCCTTCTCAGCTGCTGGCTCTGCTCAGCACTTAAATACTGAGCCTGAACCAAACACAGGCTTCACTGTCAATAAGAAAAAGTCTGCCACATAAAGTTTATATGAATTTTTATTTTTATTTTTTTAAGATTTTTTTTAAAGTAATCTCCACACCCAATGTGGGGCTTGAACTCATATACATTTTTAAAACAAACAACAGCAAGATCTAGCAGAGGAGGAACCAGGGACTAAAAATAGGGTCAGAGAGAAATGGCATCCAAGTAAAAAAGCCAGTCTTTCAAAACTTTCAGTTTATCTCATTAGCCTTCTAGTTAAATAAGGATAATTCCGTTTTCTTTCTGATTTTATTTTTCTGAAATTTATATTTATTTATCGCACCGTTTAGAAGGGAAAACAGTTTATTCTGGAAGTACTTCAGTTGACATTTCTCAGTATTAATTTTATATGTAAATAAACCACGTCTTCCTTGTTTAAGGTATACGAATAAGAACTGTTACAATCAAAGGTGAGTTTGTTTTGGAAATATCTCCCTCTTGAGGGCATTATTATGTATGCAACAGTACATCGTGAACTTGAGCACTCTATTATATACTGGCGGGGGAAACCGAGGTTAATTAGTGCAAACATCTTGGAGAACAATTTGGCCAGATCTGGTAACATTTCAAAACCCATAAATATTAAGACCTGAGGGTAAGGACAGTCATGCAAGCACTATGTAGAGTCACAAAAACTGTAAGCCATCTAATAAGGTCCAGTACTAGTGACTACTCAAATTAAGTATGATAATGCTTACAGTAAAATAACATAGAACTATTAAAAGTTAGAAAATCTATGTATACTGACATGGATTTATCTCCAAGCCATGCTTGCACATATATTTATACATGTATAAAATTAGCTCCAGGTAAATACTGGTAATAGTTATTGCATCTGAGAGAAGAAACCGGTCAGGAGGGGTCAGGGAGAAGATATACTTTTCACTGTATATCCTTTTAAGTAAGGACGGAATTTTTAACTATCTGTTTGTATTACTTGTAAATTAAAAAATACAACAAATTAAATGTTTTGTAATATTTTTGAAGTAGAACTTATACACAAAAAGTACACAAATCATATGTGTAAAGGACAAGAAATATTTACAAAGTTAACATATCCATGTAACAAAAACTCATACTGAGGAAAAAAAGCACTACCAGTATACATTTAAAAGAAAATCCTAGAAGTTTTATCATTTTACCTGTAAATATTTCAGTATGTATGTTTCCTGAAAGAATTGCAATCTAAAATAGAACCAGAGGAAATGAAATGGAGAATCTCAGGCAGTCACCCTCAGGAAAAGAAAACTTAAGAACTGAGAGATTGATTTCCTGTAAATGCCTGATTTACAGAAAACTGAAACTTATCTCCTGACCAATGAACATCCACCAAGAAACCCTGCCCCTTCTCAAGCCAATGAACTTACTGCATGAACTCTGGCTAGACTCCACCCTCTTTGCACTCCCTGCGCATAAATACAGTCCACCCCAAACAGACTCAGCTGTAGTTTCTACAACATACATTTTCCAAATTCCAGTTCCTCTGCTATGGCTGAATAAACTCTATTACTAGTAATTTAAGCTCATCTCAGTTTACCTTTTTATTTGGGTTGACAGTGTTAGCAGATAAAAATATAACCATAATACCATTTTCAAACCCAATGAAATTAACAATGATAAAAATTTTAAGTAGTTAATGCTTAGATTTTTAATACCCAGTTCATGTTCAATTTTCTTTGCTTTCTCAAAAATGTCCATTTACATTTTATTTGTTTGAATCACAATCCAAAAAGGTCTACACATTATATTTGATTGATTTTTCTCTTAAGTCTTTTTATTCCCTCAACAGTCCTATCCCCTTTGGTTAATGCTACTTCTCTATTGTTGAAGAAACTGGTAGCTTATCTTGTAGAATTTCTCACATTCTGGATATGGCTAATTGATTAAATCCTCCTGGTATGATTTAACATGTTCTTTATCCACTGCATTCTTTGGAAGCCAGTAATTAGAACTAAAGACTCAATATGCTTTCTTGAGTTGGTAAGTAAAAATGTTCTATCATGCAGTATGTTTAGGAAATGCTGTACATTTTTGTAAACCAATGAATGAAAGTTCAAATAAAGACCCGAAAAGTCCCCACGTGAGGTAACGTTGTTTGTGTTTAACTGAGCATTTCCCCATGTGTTTTGTCGATGTTGTACTACACATTACATTCACATGGGAACTAGAGTTGTTTTTCACAGTCCGATAAACTCTGGAATAGAAGATCTGAATGATCTTTTCAGAATTCTGTAACGTTGTATGGTGCTCACGAGTGTTTGTTGGTAGATTAATCCAACAGACATTTACTGTGCGTTTTCTGTTCACAGAACTATACTTGAAAACACTATTTCTGTTCCCAAGAAAGAAGACTGAATGGATGAATTAGCATGTGTTCAGAAAGTAAATGCATATATACTTACACATGTATAAAATTAGATCCGGAGGCGCCTGGGTGGCTCAGTCGGTTGAGCATCCGGCTTCGGCTCAGGTCATGATGTCGCAGTCTGTGAGTTCGAGCTCAGGTTATGATCTCGCAGTCTGTGAGTTTGAGCCCCGTGTCGGGCTCTGTGCTGATAGCTCAGAGCCTGGAGCCTGCTTCAGATTCTGTGTCCCCCTCTCTCTCTGCCCCTCCCCCACTCATGCTCTGTCTCTCTCTCTCTCTCTCTCTCTCTCTCTCTCTCTCTCAGAAATAAACATTAAAAAAAATTAAAATGAAATAAAATAAAATAAAATAAAATAAGCTCCAGATAAATACTGGTAATAGTTATTGCATCTGAGAGAAGAAACTGGTTGGGAGAGGTCAGGGAGAAGATATACTTTTCACTGTATACCCTTTTCAGTAAGAACTTATTTTATTTTATTTTTTATTTTTAAACACTTATTTATTTTGAGAGACAGCGTGTGAGTGTGAGAGGGGCAGGGAGAGAGGGAGACACAGAACGTGGGGCAGGTTCCAACCATCAGCACAGAGCCTGACGCGGGGCTAGAACCCATGAACTGTGAGATCATGACCTGAGCCAAAGTCAGTTGCTTAACTGACTGAGCCACCCTGGCTCCCCTACACATGCTCCTTTAAAGCGTAAGGCAGTAAAAAAAAAAAAAAAAAAAAAAAAAAAAAAGTCAGTGGTGCATATTGTAGAATTATGGAGTGAAGTGGCTTTGTGGGGTTTATTGGGTAAACTCCAATGGCAAGATCAGCTTTGCAGTTGAGGGACAAGAATTGGAAGCGGATTTGAGCCAAAAAAGACCCAGAAATCATCTGTCATTACATGAAACCAGGAATAGCAAAGGACTCTCATGGCTGATGAGGGATACAGTTTAAGATTAAAACCAGATATTCCTGCTGCTAAACTTACTGAAACCCTGGGTAGGTCCCATTCAAGTTAATTTCTTTGTAGGTGAACTGTTCTGTTTTGTTTCTCCTCTGGAAGGTTTAGGATTTTCTCTATATCCTTTAGAGTTCTGAAATTTCTTCAGGATGTGTCTAAGTATGAGCTTTTCCACATGAGCATCCTGCCTGGCTTACAGTTGACCCTTTCAGTGTGGGGATTCAAGTTTCCTTAGGCGGAGGAAAACTTTCTTGTGTTCCTTGTATTTCCATGTCTGGGTCAGTTGTTTCGAAGTACTCATCCCATCTGGTTTTCTGTGATGTTATTTGTTTTATTCATTTGGGGGGGATACTTGCTTGATCCTTCCACATTCATGAATAAGAAGTCATGTTAATTAATTGACTTGGGATTCTTTTGCTATTAGATGAGTTCACCCAGAAATGCACACAGAGATCAATTTGACCTCAGAGTATTCACAGTCTAGTGAGGAAGGAAAAAAGTAACCCGAAAATTCTGTCAAAGCATCAGGACGCCTGTGTTGCAGCTTGAGCAAAGAGAAAAGGTTGTGGGATGAGTTTGCGTGCCAGGGGGCTCCAAGTGTGCCCCTCCCCCAACTTTAGTAGCTGCCTCTGGCTCCTCCAGGGTTGTCCTGAAAATGCAGGGGGGCTGCAGACAAAAAGGGAGGAGCAGAGAAGTTCCGACTTAAGAGCTATGGTTTGGTGGTGTGGCTATCTGGACTAGAAGAAAGTTTAAGCCTTTTTCTTTCTCTTGAAGGATACACTTCTTAATTTCTCAAAGATTTATCAGTGAGAATCTTTAGTTGCAACAGTTGTGACCTGCGCAATGCGTTTTCCTAGACTTTGCACTTACTACCTACAGCCCCTGAGTATTTGGCGGCCCATTCTACACAGATTCTTTTCCTTTGAGGTCCCATCTCTCTTCCAAGTAGTTCTCTAAGGTGGAAAAAAACTTGGGCCAGGCCGGGTCTTTCCCCATGGACCATATCTGTCCAGGGGAAATGCTTGCTTATATAACCCTGCATTTGTGAAAACACACCTCTCATCACTCTGCTGTTGGAGGTAAGCGGCTCCGGCCGTTGCTTTAGGCCTTCATTTCTCAAGGATGAGTCAAGCATTCTGGAGTCTTCAGCTTCTCATGTCCTGCAATCAGGTAGTGAACTGAGGCTTACACAACTGGAACCGGGGCATCTCTTTTGTAAGCTCTGTGGAGACTGTAAACACCTCGCTTTGGAAAATGGACATATTTTTAGTTTTGTTCTCAGTTTTGGGGACCACAGCTGGAAAGGGAGAGAAAAGGGAGAGAAGTCCCATTGTGAAAGCTTGTTTCATGCCTGCATGAAAAGAATAAGGGTGATGAAATAAGGAATCTTCCAATCCCGTGCCTTCCCAGCAGTGGGCCCGCTCCCATGATTGATTTTATTACAACAAAGGCGTGTGCCAGACAACCTCTATCAGGCCAATTGGTGGGTCTCAGGCAGGAAAAAAAAAAATGCTTGATTCTCCCAAGAAGCTGAATGGAGCCAGTCGAATGTGCATCACTCTGAGAAAGGATTGCCTGGCCGAGAAAAGTTTAGAAACCTTTTGACACTGAGCCATTTACAGAGCATGAGCATTGAAATCAAATGGGCCTGGGTTTAAGTTCCAGTTTGGAACTTATTAGCTGTGTGACCGTAGGTAGTCTGTTTAGCACTCTCAGTCTTTGGTTTTCTGATTTATGAAAGGGAAATAATAGCAATTTGCAGGATAGCTATAGAGATTAAATGAGATATAGTGTGTAAAGATTCTAAAAGAGAAGGCCACTGGTGCCTAGAATCCCTTTCTCCTTCTTTGTCCCATTAACTTCCATCGTTCCTTAAAGACAGCTCAAGGTCAGCGGCCTCCTCCAGAAGGCGTTTCTGGGTTACCTTTCCCACTCTGCAGGGTATAGGTGCTTCCAAAGCACCTTGTTATGTCTCTATCATGGCACTGACCACACTTACCTAAATTGTGTGTTCCTATGTTTGCTGCCCCCCTTAAAACCGAGGCTCTTTGGGTACAGAAAGCACATCTAAGTCACCCATAAGCTTTCAGGACAGAGCCTGGCAAAATAGCAATCAATGACCACACATTTGTGACATGCCTAGGATCTGTGGAATTCACCATTCTGCCTCAGGGAGAAGAGGGAAAGAACATTTGCATGTTAATGGATCCCTCCCTTGGGGGAAAAACATATCCAATCAATCATAATTGAGATAGTAGATCCTGATTCCCAGGTCTGGTTTTTTTGAATCACACAAAAATCTAGGACAGGGAAAAACTTTAGACAGTACCACATCTTGTGGGGGAGGGGACATATGCTACTTTCAAGGAGCATGCATGTCTTAAAAACCTTATTTAATATTGTAAGTTTATATTTAGGAAATTTAAAGAACCTTACTTTGTTGTGTTTTGGAATAGACATACCAAAAAACTGGGGCACCTGGGTGGCTCAGCAGGTTGAGTAACCAACTCTTGATATCCATCCATGGGGCGCCTGGGTGGCTCAGCCGGTTGGGCGGCTGACTTTGGCTCAGGTCATGATCTCGAGGTCCGTGAGTTCAAGCCCCGCGTTGGGCTCTGTGCTGACAGCTCCGAGCCTGGAGCCTGTTTCAGATTCTGTGTCTCCCTCTCCCTGACCCTCCCCCGTTCATGTTTTGTCTCTCTCTGTCTCAAAAATAAATAAACGTTAAAAAAAAAAATTAAAAAAAAAAAAAAGTGATATCCGTCCATGGTCCCAGGGTCGTGGGAACAAGACCGTGTTGGTCTCCGTGCTGAGTGTGGAGCCTGCTTAAGATTCTCTCTCTCTCTCTCTCTCTCTCTCTCTCTGCCCCTCCCTCCTCTGCTTGCGTGTACACACACGCACGCACTCGCTCTTTCTCTCTCTCAAAATAAATAAACTTAAAAAAAAATACCAAAAAACCTTGGTTGGTGTGGATATTTATAGGCATCAGCCATATCATGGGGAGGGCAATCAGACCTGAGCAAGGCAACAGGATGGGTCTGTGTTCATCAAAAGGAGGCGGGGTTCCTAAACCGAGAAATGCCGGCCTATTTACAACCACTTCTTTACACACAGATGCGGAGACTCAGGTGGCAAAGAGGGCTGGCTTGTCTGAGGTTGCATAGCCAGTAGTCAGCAAGGCAGAGCTCTCAACCCCCAGATCAGTGCTCCTCCTCCACCGCATGCCTGACCATGGCCTTGTGCAGGGAGCAAGTGGCCCCGCCCCAGGGCAGGGGAAGCACTGGGTCAGGACTGAGAGGTGGATGGCACAGGGAGATCCTGGGGCAGTCAGTTCATCCGAGACTCAGTTTCCTCATATGCAAAATGGGGAAGATAATATTCTGCCACACGGGGCTGGTGATGAATCAAAAAAGAGGAAGAGAAAGCCCTTTACAAATGGCACCACTGTATTTAAAAATGGCCCTTCTGGCATTTATATCATCCAAGCACACTAAGGCTGCAAATGTAGACAGTTGCAACCACCTCAGCAGCACCACGGGAAGGATTTCCAGACAAGTAGGAAAATCAATGCTAATCCAGACTTCCTGAGTACTTTGTAATCAGGGGTAACCGTGTAAGTGGGTAGCCACATGGGAAAAAGAAAGGTTACATTGGATTTACTTTTAAAATTGTAAACCAGGATAAATTCAAAATAGAACATAGACTTAAAGTTTAAAAATGAAACCATACCAGCATTAGAAGAAAACATGAATTCTTCTGCAACTTAAAAATGGGAAAACTTTTCCAACCATGGCTCAAAATCCTGAAGTAATAATCAGTAAAAGATTAATAGATTTAATTACATAAAAATAAAAATAATGCCTCTAAAGCAACAAGACAAAAGCAAACACCATAAGTATGGGGAAAAAACAAATGACAAACTGAAAAGAAACTGTGCAACATACATCACAGACAAGAGTTTAATTGCCTTAATATACAGGGAGTGCCTAAAAATAAAAAATAAAAAGACCAAGAATCCTATGTATGCCCTAGAGATAACAAACAGGCGATGGTCCTTTATTAACTTATTAAGTGGCATTTATCCTCACTCATAAGATAAATGAAAATTTAAACTATCCTGAAAACAATGTCTCACTTATCAGATAGACCAAAAAAACCAAATGGACAACATAATCTGTTGCTAAGTCCATGGGAAAATGGGCATTTTCATACACTGCTGGTGGAAAGGATAGTGTGTGTGAGCAGGGGGTATAAAAGGGTACAAACCGCATGGGGGGAAATTTGGCAATATATATTGAAATTACACATTCATTTATCTTTTGACCTAAGAGTGTCACTTCTTGGGATCTGCTCCAAAGATTTAATGGCAAAAATAAGAAAAGGCATGTGATGGAGGCTTTTCACTGCAGCACTAATTATAGTAGCAAAAGTTTGGAAACAATTCAAATGTCTATCAGTAAACAACTGGTTGAATAAACTATATATATATATATATATATATATATATATATATATATATATGTATATATATATGTGTGTGTATATATATATATATATATATATATATATATATATATATGTTATTTTGAGAGAGAGTATGTGAGCAGAGGAGGGGCACAGAGGGGGGCAGGGGGAGAGGATCCCAAGCAGGCTCTGCATGGTCAGCACAGAGCCCAATACAGGGCTTGAACTCAACAACCATGAGATCATGACCTGAGCCAAAATCGAGAGTTCTACACTGAGCCAACCGGCAGCCCTAGTCTTCTTTAAATATACTTTGTTTGGGACTTTGGAACTTTGTAAACATTTTACACAATTATAAAATAGAAAAAGATTTTAAGTGAACTTTTTAAGATCAAAAGTAAAATGAAACAAATGAACCTGTATGTCGAGTTTGTGCCCAAACCACAGAGAGATGAATCATTTCTAGTGACTTTAAAACACAGGACTTTGTTCATTCCTGGTGGGATATACAAGAAGGACAAAAAGAACTGCAAAACAATCTTAAATTGCAAAGTATATTAAGGGTAGTAATATTGGTTTTGCTTTTGGTGACTATTACATATGTATTGTGAGGTAAAGCAAATAAATACTTGTGTTGGTGTCGCTGAAATTTTTAGCATAGAGAAAGGAAATAGGACTATACAATAGATGACGTAAAAACTGTCATGGTAAATTTGATTGGACGTATCAATATAAATTTTATTATTTTGAAAAACAAGTTTTTTGAGAGCCAGCTGCATATTGCAGTATCAGAAAGAGAAACACTTGTCTTTGGAAAGCTTATACACCAGTGGAGGAAGACAGAGAGTAAAGTAAAATGCCATGGTACATGGTAAATAGGGGAAAAAGAAGGGAGATAGGGAATTACGGGAGTGCTGCACTTGTAAATAGGGTCAGGAAAGGCTTTACTGAGAAGAGCTCAGAGTAAAGACCAACTAGACATCTAGGGGAGAAGCATCCAGGCAGGCACAGGGGCGAGCAGAGTAAGCCCTGAGGCAGGGGTGCCTCTGGTATATTCAGGAACAATAAGGAACTCTCTGTGACCTGAGCTGAATGTGTGGTGGAGAGAATGAGGTGACACCTCTGAAAACCACTCTCCACAACACAAAGATCTTTTTCAAAATGTGGATCGCATTGTATCACATTAGTTTATTTAAAATTCAGTAGCTTCCCATTGCTCTCAGGATAAAAGAAAACATGGATTTCTGTCCTGCATGGGGCTGGTTTCCACCTACCTTTCCAAATTCTTCTCATAATCACGACTCTATTCCAGGTAGACTCTATACTAACCAGATTCTCAATGTCCTGAGAATTTTACCTATGCTGTTCTGCCTGAAACACCCATTTTCCTTTACCCAGCTAATACCATGTCTGTTCTAGGTTAGCTCAAATACTTCCTGTTACCTTCTTTGACTAGATCAAATCCCTTTTATAAACGCCTCTCCTTTGTTGTACTCAAGTTTTTATGGGATTATCTAGTCAGTTTCCCTCACCATACTAGAGTAGGCTGTTTTTACTCCCTTGTATCCACAATGCTCAACAAAGGAAGCACAGTAGGATCTTGGTAACTATTGGTAGAAAACACGAACAATTCAAACAAGGCAGTTAAGAGGTTATTACTATTGTCAGGAAAAGAACAAAGGAGTTGTTGTACTAGGGTAGTAGGTTAATAATATTAGGGACCACTTCAAGTTCTTAAAAATCAAGAGAATTAACATTTAAAAATATTTTCTTAGTTTATTTTGAGAGAGAAAGAGCAGGGGAGGGGCTGAGAGAGACAGGGATGGCATCCAAAGCAGGCTCTACGCTGACAGCAAGCTTGATAAAGAACAGTGAGATCATGCCTAAGCCCAAGTCAGATGCTCAACTGACTGAGCCACCCAGTAGCCCTTTTTTAAATGTCTGAGAGAACAGTGGAGGGGCAGAGAGAAAGAGGGGGACAGAGAATCCCAAGCAGGCCGCATGCCGACAGCAGAGCGCCTGATATGGGGCTTGAACTCATGAACCATAAGGTCATGACCTGAGCCAAAGTCGGACACTTGACTGAGCCACCCAGGCGCCCCAAAAGAATTAACATTAATTATTCCAAACATTCCCAAACCAATTAAGTAAATGTGTACATCAGGTTGTTACAGTCAAGATGCTATTTTTGCAACATGATTCTACTGGTATTAGGGCCTGTGTTCCAAGTACCTGAGTTACCACCTTCAGGTTAGAAAAGGAAAAAGACACATTACTTAAGACCACTAGAAAACAAAATTGGTATGGCTCTAGTACCCCCATCCCAGTATTCTTTTCTCCTGCAATCTCAATTTTACCAAACCATTCTGCTTTGCTCAGACTACTTTATTCGGGGGAAAGGGTCCATCCACTGAGAACTAATCAACAGACAACCACTTTTAGAATTACCAGTAAGGTGTCAAAGAGGGGACAAGATTCTCACTGGCTAAGTAAATTATTCAGACAAGGAACACAAACGCAGATTTAGTGGGTAAGAGATCAATGGTTGACTTGGAAGGTTTTGAGATTCTAGTGCTTACAAGGCATCTGGTTTGAGATGTCAAACAGGCAATTAAACATTGGTTTAGAGCCGTGCCCTGCTCACGCATAGTTTTTATGCGAATTAGGAGTCCGCATCCTCTGAAGCAGAGGGCACAAGTGCTTCAGTTGTGAGCACTTACGTGCAAGAACTATTCTAGGCACTCAGAACTGCCATCTTCAAAATGTACAAAAATGTTTAAGATTGTCAAGACAATTTAAAATATTTCACTATATAATCATACACAATACTGCCCTTCATTATTTCCTCTGCATCACTACATACTTTGAGGACACCCATAAAAGGAGTAAAACTTCAGAAATCCTGGAAAACAAAAAAAAATTCTACCAGCTATACGCAATTTAAATACTGCTCAGGAGCACCAGGGGCGCTCAGCTGATTAGGAGATTGAGCCCTTCATTGGGCTCTGTGCTGAGCCTGCGTGGGATTCTGTCTCCTCTCTGCCCCTCACCCCATCCACACTCTCTCATGGGCTCTGTGCTGAGCCTGCGTGGGATTCTGTCTCCTCTCTGCCCCTCACCCCATCCACACTCTCTCAAAATAAGTAATCTTTAAATACTGCTTACAAAAACTATCAAAGGAAAGGCCAGAATCATGTAAACAACATACACTTAAAACAGAAGAGGCAGAAGCTTAACACACAGGGTACAGTGTTTTTTATTCACAAATAAACTAGAAGTCCATTTCTAGATGTTTCTTTCCTTTGCATGCTTCATTTGTTTTATTAGTGAGCAAAACCCTATAAGAGGCTGCCTTATCTAGTCTTCAGATTCAGATCCATCTTCATCTTGACTAATCTGGAAGTAACGAAGTTCGTAAGTCTCCTTGTCAGATGCAACCACACGTAGCCAATCACGAAGATTGTTCTTCTTAAGGTATTTCTTGGTAAGATATTTCAAATACCTGTAAGATAAAAACATGAATTTCACTAGGAAACATAATTATCTACCACGCACAGGATTATCATATAAGACATGCAGTTGTATTCATCTTTAATGTTCCCTCCAAAATATTTCATTTGTATCAAACACTGTGGAAGGTTGCTGGGGACAGAAGAATAATTAGGCAGCTTCTCAACCCCAATTAGAATCAGTTCATGTCCTACAAACCCTATTCCCCCACCTCCCTAAAATAAACGTCCTTTATGTTGAAGCTAAAGAGAGAGCCACAGTAGCTTGCTCTTCAGTTTTACTGCCATAACAAGATTACGTTTTAATTAAATACATAATCTCGTTAGGGTGCCTGGGTGGTTCAGTCAGGTAAACAACTGACTTGATTTCGCTCCAGTCATGACCTCAGGGTTCTGGAATCGAGCCTGGTGGAGGCTGCTTGGGATTCTCTCTCCTCCTCTCTCAAAATAGATGAACCTAAAAGATCAGCACACCTGCAACTAGCATATGGCTCAGTTCTTACAAAAAACTTTCAGCATGGTCTTATTTCATCACTCCAGCCACTCTCTTCCATTTATGCTTTACGGTAATTCTGAACTACCAAGCATTCCTCAAGCTTCTGTTTTTCTTTCTTAATGCCGGTCCCTCTGGCAGGAATTACATCATTCGACTGGCAACACTGCTGATCTCAGGTTCTCTGCAAATTCTTAGCCCGATCTCTACCTTCAACACAGCTATTATAGCACTGCATTTTACAATTATGTGCCTATTATAAGATCCCTGAGAATATTACGTTTTCACCCCTGAATCCCTAATGATTAACCAAACAGCTAACAAGCGTCACTACTTTAGTCCAAGCCACTACCATCTCCTCTATTCTCACATTAAGTTTGTTGTCTTCAGCTTCACTTCTCAACTACTTAATACTGCACTTCACTGTCTCCACTAGAATTTAAGCTCCTTTGGTGGTAGGTACTTGGCTTCTTGGCCCACTGCTGGGCTATCCAATCCTACAACAGTGCTACCATATAAATTTGTTGAGTAAATTAAATGAACCTCTGACTACCTGCCTATACTAAACCAACCACCAAAACCTTTAAATTACTTATATATATGAAAACATTTACATTAGGCAAATTGAGACATTACTTTCAAGTTACACATTAGACACGTTTCTTGCAACATATTCTAATATTAAATCATCTAACATCATTAAAGTTTATATATAACTTGGATTTCAGGGACTATAATGTACTGGACAGGAGCCTATATTCCAGCAAAAATTTATGCTTACTGACAACCAGCCTAAGTAATTGGCCCAGTTACTGAATAGATTTTCCATTCACGCAGGCTATTAGGAAGTTCAAAACACTTTTCATGTGCATCTCTGAACGTATCAACACATCTATCCCTGCATATGAAGAGAAAATATTAGGATTACGTATTCTGTAATATTCAAAATTACCATCATTTCACTAAAATATTATGGGAAACAAATACCAACCTTTTAGAGAACTGTTTCTCAGAAACAACTGTGATTTTATTCTTGATGCGTTCAATGTGAACAACATTCCCCAGATTTCCAGTTTTTCCATTGACTTTAACCTTCTCCCGTAGAAACTGTTCCTATTTTAAAACAGAAAAAATGCAAAACTAGGGAAGAAAACCCTAGATTTTCACTAGGGAAGGTACCCTAGGAATAGAGCTTAGGTTAAAATCAAGAATTATATACTTAAATCATTAAGCACTCTAATACAATGATAAAAACAAGCCAAGGAGAGTGATACTTACAAAATTTCCAGAATCAAAAATTCCATCTTCTACTGGATGAGTAAGGTCCAAATTAAATTTCCAGGTTGACTTCTTAGGCTTCTTGTCTTTCTGCTACAGATAGTTAACATAATTAGGACTAGTCCATTCACTCATTTTTATATTGCAAAACTTTAAAACCTGTTATCAGCCCAAAGATGCAGTGTACTGTGATGTCATATTATGAAATGGTGCAAAATTGTAAAAAGTCGCTGTATTTATCTATTGGGTATACCCCTTTTTCTTAGTCTGTCAGAAAAGGGTACACTCAACTTGTTTAAACCGGGTTTTTGTGAAATCCAATGGTAATTCTCCCTGTTCACCATGCAAGTGTCTCAAAAGTGCAAAACTCAAGGAAGCATGAAGCGTATGGGTAGCCACTATTAGTTCTCTGAATGAGAAAATTCCAAAGAATCCTATATTTACAACTGGAAAAGATTAATAAGAGAATCAATTTACTTTCTACTGTAAATTAAAATTAAACCACGACCTGGGGTTGGTTTGAACCTCTAACCAAGTCTATTCTGTTCCAATCATCAAGAAAAGTTTTATGGGCTTTTAGTATTTTCCAGGTCACTGATGTTCAATTTTAAATTATCAGGTACTATTTACTATAGGCCAGGCCCTATGGGAAACAGGTAGTATACACCACTTTGCCCAAGCTCAATTATACACCAGAACAGGATACTCTATCCACTCAAGCCTACAGAATTAAATCATTATTGTGTTATGAGAGAGGAAGGAGATATTTAATCCAAGTATGTAATTTAAAAAACATATGTAACTTTAGTTTGCCATACCCCAAACTCAGAATTATCACATAATCAGGCTGTACAAGTAAAACGTTGCTCTGGCTACTATCAGTATACATTCAGACAATGTCCTAAAAACAGACAAATCAGTATTCATCAGAGGATGCATCTCCAAATTAGATCCACCCAAACAGATACCAAGTACTAATGCCAGTTTGCTTTTAGGTAGACGAGTAATTTGCACCAAAAAAAAAAAAAAAAAAAAAAAAAAAAATCCCCTCCAAAACTTAGAACTGGTAAATTGCCGACGTATACCTACCTTTTCAAATGCTCTTTAGACTGGTTTTGGTATCTGATTCCCTATTTAACAACGTAAATAAGATCTTTTCACGCTTTTTTATCTGCCTAAAATCGTGACTTTTACCTTTTAAAAAAATTCCTTCATGAAGTAACAATGACAATTCTTCCTTTAGTCCTAAAGTTCTCTGAAACTTTTGTAGCCTCGGAGCTCCCTCCGCGCTGGCGAGGCTATCAGACCGGCCCGATTACCCACATTTCTTTCCTGGTGCAAACGAATAGGACAGCATCGGCATTTCCAGAAGCGAAACTGAAAAGAAAAAGGCCCCAGTGCTGTCCTACTACCCTTGTTCATCGTCGTGCCTCCTCCTTCCTTGCGCTGCCACAGCCACCCATCCCAAGCCAGTTCCGGACGGGACTCGAACTCTACTAGACCGCATGGCAGTCTCCAGGAATCTCGAAAATAACAACTTGTAATTTTAACAACGTGCTTGTGTTCCTGACCTAGTCTCCATTTCAACTCTTCCTTTATCTCGAATGAGAGGTCCCCAACTCGCAAAATTTTTGTAGATGTAAAAATCATCTACACCGGGGTAACACCCAAAGAACGCTCCCACCCAAAGAACGCTCACTCACCGGCGCCATCTTGGAGGCCAACCGTGGGATCAGAGAGAAAGCTACAGGCGCGCGTCACGTATTTATAGCAAAACGTGCTGCGTCACGCGCTGAGAACGTACGCTCGCTGCCTCCCGGAAGAGAACGTGTGGAGGCCGGTAACCCAGGAAACTGGGGCGTGGCCAGGGTGGATAGGTTTCCTACGCAGTCAGGTTTCCCGGGAGCGCCGGCTAGTGGCCATTGTAAAGTAATTCACGATTTTCCGCTAAAGACAACACTAAGCCACGGACCTCCGAGGTCTCTGCAGTTCCTGGGAGGTCGCTGTCAGATAAACACAACCGAGGGATGCAGGAATCATCTTTCATTGATCACCTAGATCTTCTTTCCAATCAGGGCAAGACAATGTCACATTTCAGGGTGTTTTGGGATCTTCTGTCTTATATTGTAATTACAATTATGCAGAGAAAAAGTTACGTCTGTATTCATGTTTCATCTATGAGTCTTGTTTACTAAATGACTGTTGAGGGGAGTGTTTCAAGGAGCCAAAATAAATTGGGTTCTTGAGGAAAAAAGCTTCTAAGAGAAAAAAAAAAAAGGATTGCTCTCACTTGTTCACTTGTAGAGTGTGATTTACTTTTATCATGGGTTTTAGTTAGCCCTGTGTAGAAATTAAGATGGAGTCACTCTTGGGGCGCCTGGGTGGCGCAGTTGGTTAAGCGTCCGACTTCAGCCAGGTCACGATCTCGAGGTCCGTGAGTTCGAGCCCCGCGTCGGGCTCTGGGCTGATGGCTCAGAGCCTGGAGCCTGCTTCGGATTCTGTGTCTCCCTCTCTCTCTGCCCCTCCCCCGTTCATGCTCTGTCTCTCTCTGTCCCAAAAATAAATAAAAACGTTGAAAAAAAAATTTTTTTTTTTTAAGATGGAGTCACTCTTGTGAGGCAGAACTTAGGTCAAGCAGTGATGTAAGCGGCCAAGGGCAGTGTAGGTAAGACCAGGTACCTTCCAAGCCAGTACGACTGACCACACCAAAACTGATAACCAGCAGAACCAGAGGAGGTCTGGTTGAATCCCTTTAAAAAGGAAGGATTTTTGCAGCAGACTGTCAAGACTTTCCAGATGCTGACCCTTTCACCTCTGACCACACCAAAAAGGCGACTACCCCAAAGGTTCTGCCTAGATGGTCTCTGGGCAGAACAGAGATCCTTTGCTGTTTGAACATAATAAGCAGCAAGTGCTGAGAGCTGGCCTAGACCCAAGGGAGGCCTTATCATAACTCCACACTCAGAAAATGGTTGCAAGTTTAGTTCATTAATTTCCTACCTCTTGTTTTATCTTGTTGTGTGCTTGCCTTGTGCTTTAATTTGTGTGATGGGTAAGAAACCAAGTTAAACGTGAAATGTCATTGAGTTTGGAATCCTGAACCTGATTTACAATTTAACTTTGCTTTATGATTGAATAAAGCTGATATTATGGAAAGACACAACTCATGTGTGCACCTTCATAGCATGCCCATGATACCCTAGGGCTCCTGACTTCCATCCAAAATGCGTCCCAATTAAAGTTCAACAAATATTTGCTGAGACCTAACTACTAAAATGCATAAAGCACATGAAGGTGAATGTGGGGTGGGGACAGTTTTGATGACAAAAGGAAAAAATAGCCTTTGAACTTTGAAGAATTGTAAGTTGACAACAGAGCAGAAAAATGATATCCTTCTCAATATTTTGCAATTTGTTTTACAGAGGTGAAACTATCATACTGGGAGCCAGAGGTATGGATGGGGGGACTTTTGTTGTTAATATTCAGAAAATTTCCTAGAAAGTAACAAATGCATATATTTTTTAAAAATTTGTTTAATATTTATTTATTTTTGAGAGAGAGACAGAACATGAGCAGGGGAGGGGCAAAAAGAGAGGGAGACACAGAATCTGAAGCAGGATCCAGGTTCTGAGCTGTGAGCACAGAGACTGATGTGGGGCTTGAACCCATAAACCCTGAGATCATGACCTAAGGTTGGATGCTCAACCGATTGAGTCACCAAGTTGCCCCTATTTTTTATGACAGTGGTTAGTCATAGTGGAAACTATGCTTTAATAAAGCATACAATGTGTAGGATCTGAATATAACTATTGAATTCCTCGGAGAAATCCATTTCAAGAGGTTTTTTTTGGTCGTTTGCCTCAAGAACCAGAATTTCTTTCTCAAAGATTAAGGGAAAAAAAAAAAAAAAGGAAATTGGCATTTTCTCCTCAAGGGCTGCTCAGGCTGCAGAGCAGAAATTATACTTGCAGTATTGGGTATTTTGAAAATAAACTGTTAATTGATACACTATTTTATTTCTGTTGTTTTTGGCAGACTTCCACGTTATGACTGAAAAACGAAACAAAGAAATAAACAACAACAAAAAAAACCCTTTAGGAACTATTAAGTCATTTGTACACAGGAGATATTAAAATGTGCTTCAAACTAGCTAGTAATCTCAAAATAACTAAATTGAAACCATAGTGGAAAAAAAAGAATTCTCTAATTTTTTAATGCTGAAAAGAATATTAACTAGAAATGTGCAGATGGTAAGATTAAATATTGTAAATAACACAGTATTTCCCAAATTTTACACATGAACTATAAACACTCAATGCCTGTCAACACCCCCTCCCAGACAGTTCTTACTTTGAAATGGATTCTAAAACATATGAATTAAATGTCTGAAAAGAGTCAAGAAAATTTAGAATAAGGAAAAGTTACCTTTCCAGTCATTCAACTATAAGATACTATAATATATGATAGACATAGTTCTAATATACACTTCAATCATTTGATCTACATGATTCTGGAGCCTGAATAGATCAATATAAATAAAATATAGAAGGACAATATGGCAGATTGGATGGAGAAATCCCTCCATATGTAGCCACCCTAAAAAAAAAAAAAACTGGATAAAACACAGTGTTATACATAATTTCTAATGTATGATCAAGTTGGTTGAAAGTAAAAATTTTTTGGAGGCGGAGATGACAAGGCATGCTCATGTAACTTTGGGACTAGGATCAGCTCTGCTCAAATAGCATGAAAAAACGTCAACCTAAAAATATTGTTTAAAGAGTGCTTGGATTGATAGTGCTAGGCAAAAGTAAATGTAGATCCTATCTGTATAGATGTACTTTAGATTCAGGCACAAAGGATTCCCTGAGATAAACTTACAGAAATATGAGTTGACATTTTTTTTTTTTAATCACTAAGTACAAAAGAAAACAAGCTACTATGAATGAAAATCAAACTCCTCCAAAAAAACTATACAATCAGACCCATTTATATTGGAATTATATAGAATATAAAATAAGTGTCTTGAATATATTTAGAAGGTAATGGTATTTCAAATATGGTGAGGGAAACAGGAACAATCAAATTGGCTAGTACTAAAAGAAAATAAGTTCTAGAAATTAAAAATAGAAAACTTTAGTTAGAAAGAGTGGAAGAGTTAAACAGGAGAGTAGCCACAGCCACAGAGAAAATTAGTGAATGGGAAATTACTTAGAGTGCAACATAGACAAACACTACGCATCTCCAGAAGAATATACTCAAATGACATTGTAGCACAAACAGTCCTATGGAAGCAAACTGCGCAGCTTTTTTTTTTTTTTAATTTTTTAAAAAACGCCTTTTGTTTATTTTGAGACAGAGAGAGACAGAGCATGAGCAGGGGAGAGGCAGAGAGAGGGAGACACAGAATCCAAAGCAGGCTCCAGGCTCAGCTGTCAGCACAAAGCCTGATGCAGGGCTCAAACCCACAGACTGTGAGATCACAACCTGAGCTGAAGTCAGCCGCTTAACCGGCTGAGCCACACAGGCAACCCTGCACAGCTTTAACAAAGGATGTGCTACAGCCCTTCTATGCAAACTGTGAGGCACTGAGAGAAACTTACTACCGCCTAAGAATATTGCTTTTGATCCTCCAACCTTGAATGTTCTTTGTTAAATATTTATAAATGAAAGTTAAGGGCGCCAGGCAGGGGAAATAAATCTGAAGTCACTCCTGCTTGTCTTTCCTTTACTAATTTGATTAGAAAGCATTAAACATTAAAACATTAAAAACTGAGATGAAAAAGTTTATGCTTGCTTCAATGCATCTTTTCTGTCTGTGTATATTTAGGAAAACCTTAAATGGTTATTTACTTTTATTATTTCTAACAACTGTAATTTCAGAAGTAAGATTTTCTTGTTAGTGCTGTAGGAATTCTGAATAATTGATCAAATTTTAAAAAAAGAGCAAGTATCTTTTTTCATTGATTATTTTCTGTAATTTTTGTCTTGTTATTTTTAGCTTGGTCATTCAAATTATTGCCCGTTTAAATTTATTTCCACCTTTTCACCATTATAAGCAATGCTTTAAGGAACTTTTTAAATAAAAAAAATTATTATCTTAAGTCAAAAGAAATTCTCATGAAAAGAAATACAGAGAAACAAAAAAGAGAATGCATAAAAATATCTAAAATCCTACTTGCTTAGAAATAGCTTTTTAATGCATTGGGGGCATGCATGTTTGTGAATATGTATGAATAAATATAAATAATTTAGATTACACAAGTAATTACATTCATGTATAAAAATTGGATGGTACTATACATGATTTTTGAATTAAAAAACTTCTTTTTGAAAAAATTACTGTACCTAAAATTGTAAAAGTTACAAAAATAGTTCAAAGAAAGCACACACACACATACACACATATAAATATAAATGCATAAAAATCCGGACAAAGGCTATATAAATACATATATGTGTCTATATATCCTTAATGCGGATTTTTACTTATTATTGACATTTTGCTCCATTTATCATTTGTTTGTCCTCTTTCTCTCCATCTATATCTACATCTATAAATCTTTGTCAGGCAGGGGCGGGGGGCACCTGGGTGGCTCAGTTGGTTGAGTGTCTGACTTCGGCTCAGGTCATGATCTCACAGTTTGTGAGTTCCAGGGCTGCATCAGGTTCTGTGCTGACATCTCAGAGGCTGAGCCTGCTTCAGATTCTTTGCCTCCGTGTCTCTGCACCTTCTCCACTCTCACTGTGTCTCTCAAAAATAAATAAACATTGAAAAAAAATTTAAATCTTTGTGGGATGTTTTCTTTATAACTTTCTCATTTATTAAATTTGTTCTGTTTAGGCTCTCTATTTTTTTTAAATTTTTTTTAATGTTTATTTTTGAAGGAGAGAGACAGAGTGTGTGAGTGGGGGAGGGGCAGAGAGAGAGGGAGACACAGAATCCGAAGCAGGCTCCAGGCTCTGAGCTGTCAGCACAGAGCCCGACGCGGGGCTTGAACTCACAGACCGTGAGATCGTGACCTGAGCCGAAGTCAGATGCTCAACCGACTGAGCCACCCAGGTGCCCCTAGGCTCTCTATTTCTACTGAAGCTGATTCTAATAACCATATTTTCCTAAGAAATTATATCATTTAGGTTTTCAAATGTATTTGCATAGAATTTCTTGTTTTACTTTTCTTTCCTTTCCATTATTAGTCATTCCTATTATTTCTCACTTTCTATACTTGTGTTTTCTTCCTTTACCTTAAATAAATTGGCCAATGGTTTGTTGTTTTGTTAATTTTTTGAAGAACCCCAATTTTATTTATTTTTTAATTTTTAAAAAATATTTATTTTTGAGAGAGAGATGGAATGTGAGTGGGAAAGGGGCCGAGAGAGAGGGAGACACAGAATCTGAGGCAGGCTCCAGGCCCTGAGCTGTCAGCACAGAGCCCAATGTGGGGCTCGCACCCACGAACTGCAAGACCATGACCTGAGCCAAAGTCGGATGCTTAACTGATGAAGCCACCCAGGCGCCCCAAGAATAGTTTTCTTTTTAATGTTTATTTATTTTTTAAGAGAGAGAGAGAAACAGAGTGCAAGCAGGGGAGGGGCAGGAAGAGGAGACACAGAATCCGTAGCAGGCTCCATCCAGGCTCTGAGCTGTCAGCACATAGCCCGACGCGGGGCTCAAACTCAGAAGCCAGGCCATGACATCATGACCTGAGCTGAAGTCAGACGCCTAACCCACTGAGCCACCCAGGCACCCCCAGAATTTTATTTTTTAATGTGTTATTTTTCTATTCACCTAATTTTTGCTTTTATCTTGATCATTTCTTCCCTTGTGCTTTAAGTTTATTTTTCTGTTATTTTTCTAGTTTGATTTAGGACTTTAATTTCACTTATGTTCATGCTTTCATTTTTATTGATATAGATGTTAAGGCTACAATTTGTTTTCTACAGCTTTACATACATTTTCTTCATCATCTTTCAGGAATTGCTTCTGTTGTAGTTCCCTTTCAACATAGTATTATGTAACAGGTTTTTAAATTTGCAGATAGAAAGGTTTTCTTAAATTTCAATTTTAATTTCACTTGGGATTGGTATCAGAATGCTATTTTAAATATTTCTACCTTAGGGGTGCCTGGGTGGCGCAGTCGGTTAAGCGTCCGACTTCAGCCAGGTCACTATCTCGCGGTCCGTGAGTTCGAGCCCCGCGTCAGGCTCTGGGCTGATGGCTCAGAGCCCGGAGCCTGTTTCCAATTCTGTGTCTCCCTCTCTCTCTGCCCCTCCCCCGTTCATGCTCTGTCTCTCTCTGTCCCAAAAATAAATAAACGTTGAAAATAAATAAATAAATAAATATTTCTACCTTAAAGAAACTAATGTTTTCTTTGTGCCCTAAATATTCTTTTTTTCCCCAAAAGTTCCATTTGCCTTTGGAAGAAAGGTATATTCTCTAATATCAGAGTGTTAATGATATGTACATAAAATCCCCAAAAGATTTACCTTATTGATTGCACAGCAATTAAAATGAACTAGAGTGACAGCAATTTTAAGTGAAATTCACACACATAATCGTGAACGAAAAAGGGCAGACAGGCTATCAGTGTTGGGTAGGTGAGCCTCTGTTCTCCCAATTAGAATCTGGTTAGGGATCTGATGGCAACCAAGGTTGCCAAGCTTTTCTGGCCCTTCCAAACACTGGGGCACAAGTCATTGTGATGCTGGGATGTGCCCATGGTATGGCCAAAAATTATTTTACTGGATCCAGAAATAAATCTCAAATTGGACAACAGATTGATATGACCTTGTAGGTGAGTCCTTTTCTGCAGTATACACCCAGTGGTTGTAACTGATCCTGCTGAATGTATCATGGGAACATAAACACACCTCATCTTGTGCTTAGCTTTATTGCACTTCACAGATACCGCATTTTTTGCTTTTTAACAAATTGAAGGTTATGGCAACCCTGAGTCCAGCAAGTCTGTCGGCACCATTTTTTTTTTCCAACACCATTTCCTTACTTCATATCTCTGTGTCCTTTGGTAATTCTCACAATACTTCACACTTCTTCATTATTATTATAGTTGGATTACTGAAATTTCACAAAACTTTAATGGATCAGAGGTTGCTTCCTATGGATGAGCAAGGAAAGTGGGTTTCCTGAGATGGAATCTACTGCTTGTGAAGATGCTGTGAAAAATCGCTGAAATGGCAGCAAAGGATTTAGAATAGAACATAGTCAATACAGCAACAGCGAGGTTCGAGGTTTGAGAGGATTGACTCCCATTTTGAAAGAAGTTCTATTGTGGGCAAAATATTATCAAGCAGCATCACATGCTACAGGGAAATAGCTTATGAAAGGAATAAGTAAGTGACGCAGCAAATTTCATTGTTGCCTTATTTTAAGAAATTGCCACAGCCTCCGAACCTCCAGCCGCCACCACCCTGACCAGTCAGTAGTCATCAACATCAAGAGAAAACCATCTACCAACAAGAAGATTGACTTGCTGAAAACTCAGATGAGGGTTAGCCTTTTTTTGCGGTATTTTTTTTAATGTTTATTTATTTTTGAGAGACAGAGAGCATGAGCGGTGAGGGGCAGAGAGAGAGGGAGACACAGAATCTGAAGCAGGCTCCAGGCTTTGAGTTGTCAGCACAGAGCCTGACACAGGGCTCGAACTCATGGACCAGGAGATCATGACCTGACCGGAAGTAGGAGGCCGGACGCTTAACTGAGTCACCCACATAGCCCATTTTGCAATATTTTTTAATTCGTGTGTGTACATTATCTTTTTAGACATATGTGACTGCACATTTTATAGACTACAGTATATAGCGTAAATGTAACTTTTCTATGCACTAGGAAACAAAAAAATTCACCTGACCCACTTTGTTTCAATATTCACTTTCTTGCAGTGGTCTGGAACCAAACCTGCAATCTGAGGTATGCCTGTAGATGTTATTTTTGTTTATTTTTAATGTTTATTTCTTTTGGGAGAGAGAAAGAGTGTGAACGGGCAAGGAGCACAGAGAGTATCCCAAGCAGGCTCCACACTGTCAGTGCAGAGCCTGACATGGGGTTTGAGGCTGGATCTCATGAACCGTGAGATCATGACCTGAGCCTAAACCAAGAATCGTATGCTTAACTGACTGAGCCACCCAGGCTCCCCTGCCTGTAGATGTTTTAAATTCCCAGTGGAACACATACTTTAGATAGGCAGCCTGAGTTCTAAATGTGGCAATTCCACAGGACACCTCCTATTTGGATAGAATGTTTAATTAAAAGGTTGGGGATGGAGGAGGGATTAAGATAGGCTGACACATAACAAATAATTAGTCTTTTCATGCTTTTTCCCCCTCCCATGCCTCCCTCTGGGAGCCTAGGCTACTGGTATTTGCAAATGGCAATAAAAGAGTGGGGCTGAGAGGTGGAAGACTCTAAACTGGTGCCTCTCTTACTGCACAATTATCTTGCTGATTTTGGAAGGTTATGGATATCAGCAATACTAGTTATGGATATGAGGTCACAACTGCCATGGTAGTCCTGGCATGGATCAAATGTCAGGGAGTGAGAGTGTTCTAGAATGGTACAGTGTGTAAAAGGAAAAAAGAGTTGAGCCATCTAGGGATGAAAATGTCCACACGGTGTTGATTACACACAGAATTGGAAAAAGGATGAAGCGTTTGTTTCAGGGACTCATCACACCATTCACATCACTGGGGAAAGAGAACAGCAATGCTGGTAGGGAAGGAACACCTCAGACACTGGGAAGGTCAGGGGTAGGGGACCATTAATTGCCCTTGCATTAAAAATCTCTGGAAGAATGCAAGGAAAAGGATGAAGATGGAAAGATGTTTTTACTCTTGTAATTACAGAATTTTGAATCATGGGGCTATTTTACATATTTTAAAACTATTAAAATTTTAAAATGAAAACAAAACTATACCTAAATCTGGAACTAAAATGTAAAAATTACCATTCCCAGCCATAAAGCTAGGGTACTGTCTAGTAAGGATCCAGAATATAAAAACACAGTAAAAATAAGTTAGATTTTCTTTTAACAGTGATCAACTCATAAATACATACTATTTTCTTTTATTTTCTAAAAAAGTTTTTGAATGTTTATTTATTTTTGAGAGAGAAAGAGACAGAGCACAAGCAGGGCAGGGGCAGAGAGAGGGAGACACAGAATCCGGAGCAGGCTCCAGGCTCCAAGCTCTGGGCACAGAGCCTGACGCGGGGCTTGAACCCACGAATCATAAGATCATGACCTGAGCTGAAGTCAGAAGCTTAACCGACTGAGCCACCCTGAGCCACCCAGGCATCCCCATACTATTTTCTAGCATAAAAATGGTTTTAGGAATGTATATGTACAACAATAGGGCAGGCTGTTAAGTTAACTTTATGTTTATTTAATATAGCTGATGAAGTTACCAGACAAATATATTTTAATGTAACAAAAAGTTATAATTGATGTATATCATCTACAATGTAAAGGATTTTAATAATTTAGTATACCCAAAGACATTTGAATTTTACCCATTTTTGAGATGTAAAATACACAATTATAATACTCATACTACATATCTTATAATTTTAAAGTTTTAGCTAAAACATGAGTCTCTGTAGATAAAAGCAAGAATTCTCCTGTACCTAAGACAAATAAAAATGTATTACTAATAAAGTGCCACTGGATTAGACAATGCCATTTCAACTATTTCCTTTTTGGAGAGGAGAACACAAGTACATAATAATATGGAACTAGCCATTTTCATTATACTAGCATAGAACTAGTAATGTGCATTGTATTTTGTAACAAGCACAAGAGTGCTCATTTATAGTAGGTATTAACCATAATAAAGAATTCCTTTCAAGAAAGATCACAATTATGACTTATGACAAGCTGTACAGTCATCACTGAATATAGTTTGGTGTCCAGAGTTTTTAAAAAATACCATCATGAACTAAGATGAACCTAAGTCTACCAATACCAAGAAATAGTTTTAGGGACTTCATATAAATAAAATAACCTCTCTCTCAATTGTAAAATAGGTTTCATCCAATTCTAAGGCGAGAGGAATAGTAGTGGTTGGTAAAGTTTGGCAACAAGTATGTTTCTAGCAGGTGAAAGAAAGCTCGATATGCATTGCTATAAGATGCCTCTTTCACACAAGGAAAACATGCTAATTAGATGTACATAGCACTTTTCAGGCACTTGACCTCACTTGGTAGTTAAGTTGATGTTCAGATGTATACTTAATGGAGAAACATTAAATTATATAGTGACTTCAAGTCATGTTCTCACAGAACATCTGTGTTCCATAAGCTAAATCCAAATGTTCCCGCTAAAATCAAATAATGATGCCATATATCCAGTTCAGAGAAAAAAAATTTAATAGATTAAAGTTAATAGATTGAATTTTCTCAATTTTAAGATTTTCCACAATAAATTTTTCATAAGCCTTTGTTGTCTAGTACTTGTCTGAATGCTAGGAGAAAAAAAGGCTTAAAAACTATAAAATATTATGCCTAAGTAAAGTTAGAAAATTTTCAACTGTTGATCAGTTCAATATAACATACGGTTTATGGAAATATGCTCAGAGTTTGCTCTTATACTGCTTAAGAGCCATATTTTCTCATAGCAAATTTGTTTGTGGTTCATATTATAGAATTCAGTATGTAAACATTTTCATGTACCCAAAGAGCATTATGAATTTTTGATCTGTTGTCCCTAGATATGTTTGAGAACCACTACCTATTTGTCTGGCTCTAAAAACTATCTTTGGGGTCCATGCCAAAGAATTGCTTTCAGATAGATCATTAAGGTTTGGGTTCTAAGATAAGACTACCAAAGTCTATTCTACAATGAAAACTATATGGCAAGATTTCAGTATAGATGTTATCAATGTTCCCATTTTGTTTTAATACTTAGGTTAAGTATTTTGATGTTAAGGATTTTTATTTGCATGTTATCATTGTATTACAATTTGGGAAAATTTGGCAATATACTTTCAGGCAGCTTTAAAATAATGCAACTTCAGCTCTTAGCACAAACAGCCCTGAGAACAATGCATTCAAATTACAGCTCAACTAGAAATAATCTAATTGAGAAACTTTAAAGTTACAAAAACAAATTCTGGAAAAGTTGTAAATTAAAAAAAAAAAAAGTCACAACATTTGAGGCACTACCAGACTACAGTACTTTTAAGAGTTGAAAGGACTTTGTAAAAAGAACAAACATACAAAGCTGGGTGTGCATATGCACACACTCCACATTGTGCTATAATGAAAAATTGTGTCCTCAAATTTTATAGCCTAAACATTTAATTATAGCATCTCCTATTAAAGATATCATGCTCCGGCTGCAGGAGAGTTTTGGTAATTGTTATAAAGCATTGGTACAGAATTTTGTACCATAAATGGTAACGGATTCAAGAGCTTGGTTAGCAACAATTTCAAGTGACAGACAGCCCTTGGAGGGGAGAATGAAACATCATAATTATGTTTATGACGCAAATGCTAAGTCAAAGTAGCAATGATTTGATCTATTTCAGAGGGTATTCAACTTTGTAGTAGCAAATAAGGTATAACAAAGTCTTCACAGTAGAAATAAAATATGTTGCTCTAGAAAGAAACAAATATTCCACTTGTTAATATTGTATACAAATTGGTGAAATGCCTGCCGACAAAAATGGTGTATCATCGTATAATCTATCAACATGACAGTCTACACTCTATACATGGTAACCTGTGATATTTAACATTTGCTACAAAAAAGTACAACAAATACTAGGAATCAACTTTTAATATTTCTGATGTCAAAAAGAATGAAGTTACTGCTGTTCTATGTTAAAAAATACGTTTACCTGCTTCCTTTTAATACAATTTATAAAGCTTTACTAAATGAAATATTTTGTTCTAGAGAAACATGTACTGACTTATGTGAAAATAAACAGTCCCATATCTTTAAAATCTATACTTATACTTATATATCAGAAGAGTATTTACATTTCATTATGGTACTTAAAATATTTATGCATAAATAGCTTTTGCCATCCAAGGTATGAAGATAGAGATGCATTATAATTCACATATGCTTACCTCACAACTGAAATGTATTTATGTGAAGTTTGACAAGTTAGGAACAACAAGGGCATGCTAATCCAGAATTAACAGTAAACCAGAACACTAGTATGGTTAACTGGGGTCATGTGAGTGAACAGCAAGCAGCACAGATTGAGAACTTCCTGGAATTCCTGTGGCTAACAATGCCAACCAGTAACAAGTAAAACACACAGAACAGACTACTAAAACACTAGAGCAGTATGAAGTAGATACTTAGATGGAATACTGGAAAGAATTTAGCCTAATTTCTAATTGTGCTTCAGATGGGCAAAAGCTAAGATGTTACGCTAAAATGGTTAACTATAACCTCTATATTTCTTGTGCTTTAGAATTCTCCTTGCATTTCTCTTAAGTATCCTGTTTTCCTCTCCAAATGGGTTTGCTGAGGCCTATACAAGATTTAAAAATGTGCACAAATTAAGTAACTAAACCTTTGGGATCTTCTGTTCCTAATACTATTTTCAGTATCGCTTCTCGGCCTTTTGGCTAAGATCAAGTGCCTAATACTATTTTTAGTTACTGATTAGATCGGTTACAGCATCATATATGTTTTCCTCCAGATGATAGGAACAAAGGTCTTTCAGAGGTCAAGGCATGATGAGAATGGTCTCATAATCAGTCTTAGAGAATGATTACTGAAGTAGTGATTTTGTTCTAAGTTTAATTTCAATATAATGATTGTTTTTAAGTCAAAGGTCCTTGCAAACCCTGTGACAGTGTCTAGAATCCCGGAAATAAGATATACGAAGAGAAATGTAGCTGAGTCACCTAAAACACTTTTTAAAATTATTCAGTTTTTAGAATTCTTTCCTAGTTATGTTTCACACTGGTAACCGAATTAAGTACATAACAATCAGAAAAAAATATATGTACTTCTCAAAGTAAGAAAAATAATCATCACAGAAAGTAACTCTTGCTCCATGATGCACTTTCAATTCACTTTAGAAAAAGTGCACATAAATTTAACAAATATTCCAAATCAATTTAAAGAATATCCAGTTTTGCTGGACAACTAAATATTTTAATGCCAAAAAATGTACTTAAAAATGGTTGGAAAGGAGGGACTACTATAAATACCAACAATTTATTCAACATATTGATAAAGAGCACTGCATAGCATCCTATAAAGCAGGTCACTCCTTTAAATACAGAGAGAGAACAAAAAGCAAAAACATAACTAGAAAGAAACTTTCTATTTTTATGCCAGTTACACAGGCCTCAAGTAAAAACCTATAGCTCTAACCAATCCCCTTTGCCACTGTCCCCTGTAGACTCCTCCTTTGTAATCTGACTTGCTAATAACAGTCAATCTATAGTTCAATGTCTGTCAACTATGAGCAGGTAGCAAAATCACTACATATAAGGTTATGTTTAGTCTTGCAACAATTTGGCAAAGGAAAGTATGACTGAGGTAATACAGGTGGCTGCACATGCCTACTAAGAAAACTGACACTTTTTGATAACATGATTTTTGGTTAAGGATTTGTGCTTGCCACACACAGGCTGAAACTGGGACAATTCCAATCCATAATCAACTCATTCTATATTAGGTCTGAAATTAATGCAGAACAATTCAACTTAAATGTGGTACTTTGATACCACTAGATGCTACATTGTCTGATTTTAAGCCCTGGTTTATCTATCAACTAAAATTCAGGAATGATTTGCTCAGACAAATCATATCTGCTGAAGCCATCTTATCTATTTCTTGTACTCACTGAAAACCACAGGAAAGTTATAGGAAAGACACCTACAAAATTAAAAAAAAAAAAAAAAGAATTACAAACTTGATGATTTTAAATTACCAATTGCCTACAAAACTGAGTACAATTTCAAAACAATTTAAAAAAATGAGGTGGCTTATGAAGGCCATAGCTTTGGTGACAACTTAGACCCAAACTTTAGATCTGTGGTTGATCCAGACCTAACATTTTGCTCATGCCTGATGTTCCCATTTATTTGCAGGGCTTTATGGCTACAGCATATTCTTCACTCATTGCACACATAACAGACACCTAGAAGGGAAAAATGCAGGCAAAAAGTTATTCAGAAGGCAATACATACATAAGATATGTTATTATATACTGGGTATTTGTGGATATTTTATACATGCTGACTTTGGAAAGAGGTATTCCAAGACCAGATAATCTACTTTCTTTATAGTTTTCCAAAGTAAAATTTCTCAAACTGTGGTTTTTAAGGTGACTTCCAGGAAACAGGAAGAATAAGAGCTATGAATGTCTCAATACTTATCAGATGTCATACTTCTGAGAGTCATAGCAAAGACAAAGAGTAAATCACCTTCACGCTTTAGTATTCCCATACCATCTTTTCTTATCTTTCATAGCTCAGGTGCTGGTCTTCAAAACAAATTTGGGGTTGGCAATGTCTGCTTAGCAAAAAGTGAACTTTGATACTTTCTTTGGTAATGGACCTCTCGGGGTATCATGGGAAAACCGTCTCATAGAGCAGTATTTAAAAACTACATTTCATATTTGCCATTTTTTGCTAACTAGTTTATGCCACAGTTCTTATAAAAAGCAATCTCCCCTTAGGTCTTTACCTGTACATCTTCACCTGCATTGTATTTTCCTTCTATTTCTTTACCTAGTTCACCTTCTGGCAGCTTAAGATCCTCACGAACTTCACCGGTTTCTGTCAGCAGGGATAAGTAACCATCCTGAATACATATCAGCTATTAAAAGAAATTATATCATTTGCAGTGATTAGATTATATCACTTTGTAATATTTACATAGTTAAGTTGCAATCCACATTAATTTGTACAAGTACACAGTAATACGTTAATATATTCTGAGCTTAAATAATGCTAAACATACAAAACCATAAAAGATGTATAGACTAAAAGTATAAGTTCACTCCTTCCTGCACACCATGTCCCCCCAACTCTCTCTCTCTCTCTCTAATATGCCCTGAAGCATTTATGTGTATGTGCACAATACAAATATAGTTGCTTTAGAAAAAATAAATGAGAATCCAAGGTGATTCCGTCTACATGGGGTCTGCTCATGTCCCTCTTCAGGAAATTAGTAACTTGGAAAAAAATCTGACATGTCTTAGGTTGTTGGAGGGAAGGGGATGTTTGTTTCCTTTGCCTTCCTTTGGCTGCCTACACGTATACTTCAACCCTTTCTGGATAGGTTGCGTCTTCTTAAGCCCTTGACCTAGATCAGAGGCATTGATACACATCAGGTTTCTTTAGTCATCAACTATGACCTTCCCACCAACAGGGGAAACTATCCATAGAGTTGGTCCTGGTGGACGATTTGGCCATAAGGGTGTGGCCCTTAACATGGTGACAGAAGAAGACAGGAGGACTCTTTGAGATATTGAGACCTTCCACAGATCCTCAATTGAGGAGATGCTCGTCAATGTCGCTGACCTCATCTGAAGGACTGTCCTGTTACCTAGCCCTATCCAGGATTCAGGCCCTGGGAGCTGAAGAGGAGCAGGAGTGGGGAGGGAAGGGAGCCATGGGATAGACATCTTGTCAGGTTTTTTTCTTTTCTTTGAATCAATGTCACTTTTTGTGTCAAAAAAACATAAATGGGATATTACAGGTATTTTTCAGCAAGTTGTTTTCACTTAACAGTATGTCTTAGAAATCTTTCCAAATTGGAAACTATAGGCCTACCTCCGTCTCTTTAACTACTTCACAGCTGCATAAATAGATTGTAACTGATTTAACTGTTTTCCATGATTACAATGTGTTTTATAATTTGATTATGAACAAAATTCTGTAGAAAACTTCTGGTGTCCAGTTTACCTATTAACATTAGATTTTTTTTAAAGACAAACATTTGCTTGTTGATGACATTAATGAAACAAACCCAGTCTAACCTACAAAGAGACACAGTTTTGATATTGCTGATTTTTTTTTATTACAGGAATGATGAAATAGCCAGGCTGTACTTATTTATTCTAAAAGCATATACAGTATGTCTAGATTTCTTTAAGTTTATTTAAATTTTAGTTAATGTATAGTGTAGTACTGGTTTCAGTAGAATTCAGTGATTTATCACTTAAATACAACACACAGTGCTCATCACAAGTGCCCTCCTTGATGCCCTTCACCCATCCAGCCCATCTCCCACCCCCTTCCATCAGTCCTCAGTCTCTTCTCTCCCCCCCACTGCCTTCCCATATCTGTTTTGTTTCTGAAATTCCACATATAAGTGACTACTGGGGGGAATGCAAACTGGTACAGCCACTTCCACTCTGGAGAACAGTATGGAGTCTCCTCAAAAAAACAAAAATAGAACTATCCTGCCATCCAGCAACAGGTGCCTAGACTTCTAACAGATTTTATAAAAGGCAATTGTTCGGAATACCAGATGCTAACATTGACAAACACAAAAGGAGTTGAAGATTTGGTCCTTACTCCCCTTTACTGCTTTGTGTTACTGTTTGTAACACAAACCTACCATAGAGGTAGATTTCAAAGCTCCTCTCTATGGCACTACCAAATCTGGCTATGGCTTCCCACAGATATCTCATCAGATTTCAGCTTTTGCACACGTCTAAAACCTCAAAAACAAAAAGCATCCTCTAAGCAACTACAAATCCTTTTAATTCATCTTTACATCACTCAAACATTTGTGAGGTAGTTGGGAGAGGAGTGGGAAACAAGGAGGTTGAGGCAGAAGTGTAGTTTTTTTAATTGTACCAATCTTTGTATACACTACAAAGTGATCACCAAAATAAGTCTAGTTACCATCCATCACCATACAATTGACCTCCTTTACCCATTTCACTCATTCTCCAATCCCCTTCATCTCTAAAAACCAACCACCAATCTGCTCTATAAGTTTTGTTTTGTTTTTGTTCATTTGTTTTTTACATTCCACATAGAAGTGAAATCATACAGTATTTCTTTTTCTCTCTCTGACTTATTTCTCTTAGCATAATATCTTCAAGTTCCATCCAGGTTGTTGCAAATGTCAACATTTCCTTTTTTTCATGACAAAGTAGTAATCAGTTGTATATGTATACCACATCTTCTTTATTCCTTTATCCATTAATGGACATTTAGGCAGTTTCCATATCTTGGCTACTGTAAACAATGCTGCAATGAACATCTGGGTGCATATAGCTTTTGAAATTAGTGTTTTCATACCCGAAAGTGGTATAGCTGGATCATTATGATAGTTCTACTTTTATTTTTTGAGGAACCTCCATACTGTTTTATGTAGTGACTATACCAATTTAAATTCCCACCAACAGTCCAAGAAGTTCCTTTTTCTCCAGATCTTTTCCATTAATTGTCACTTTTTGTCTTTTTGATAATAACCATTCTAACATGTATGAAATGATATCTCATTGTGGTTTTGATTTGAATTTCCCTGTTAATTAGTGATGTCGAATATCTTCTCAGGTACCTGTTGGCCATCTGTGTATCTTCTTTGGAAAAGTTTGTTTTGATCCTCTGCCCATTTTTTAATCAAATTGCTTGGGGTTTTTTTTTTTGTTGTTGTTTTTTGGTTTTTTGTTTTTTTGTGTTTTTTTGCTATTGAGTTCTTTATATATTTTGGACATTAACCCCTTATCAGATATATGATTTGCAAATATTTTCTCCCATTCAGTAGGTTGCCTTTTCATCTTGTTGATGGTTTCCTTTGCTGTACAGAAGCATTTTAGTTTGATGTAGTCCCACTCACTTATTTTTGCTTTTGCTGCCTTTGCTTTTGGTGTCAGAACCAAAAATGTAATGCCAAGACCAATGTCAAGAAGCTTACCACAAATGTTTTCTTCTAGTTTTGTGGTTTCAGGAATTATATTCAAGTCTTTAACCAATTTTGAGTTAATTTTTGTATATGGTGTAAGATAATCTAGTTTTATTCTTTTGCATGTGGCTGTCCAGTTTTTCCAACATCATTTATTATATAATTCTAAATAGCCACAGGCTTACAAGGCAGAATCTTTTTGATTTTGGCTCTTTTAGCAATTCCCTGAAGTAGAACTTGTCTATTTCGAGAATTAAAGGTTCCCACTGCCATTAGTGACTGAAACATAAAAGTCAAATAATACTACTGATACTTTGATATTTATTTATATAATGGTGGTATTTTATTTTTAAAGAGTTAAGAATTCATCAGTTAAACTGCGGGATGAAATATAAAGCATTTCAAATAAAATATGTATAGACATTATAAAATATCTAGTAAAACAACATTTTAAAAAATTAAACATCTTATTAAAATAAATTGCTATATGAAATAAAATTAAAATTTTGAAAAATAAAACTGTAGAAAAATAAAATTAAATAATGAAAATTATTTGATCTTCTTACACAAATTATTTTTAAAATTTCAGATATACAGTAAAGTTACAAAAATAATACATCAAAATCCCATATTTTTCCCCTTGATTCACCCATTAACATTTAACCGCATGTGCATTTATGTATATATGAATACATAAAATACATAGAATATACATTCTTGTTCTTTTCTTCTTTTTACTAAACCATTTGAGTATGTTTCAAAAATCATGATTCTTTAGCAAGAAAGACAAATTTTTTTTCTTTCCCAAAAAAGACAAATTCTTATATAACCAACTTATTTTTTTTAATTAGGAAATGTAATATTGCTAAAATATTATTTAATATGTAGTCCATATACAAATTTATCAATTGTTCCAATATTGTCTTTGATAGAAACTATTTCCTCCCAACTCCAGGTTCATACCTTGTACATATTTGGCATGGATACGTGCATGAAGACCACCACAGCACAATAAATATAACTGAAAAGGCCCACAGAGCTAAATTTTTTAAATGAACAGAAATAAGTATTACATGGTGACTTGATAACAAAGGGGTATGATCACTGAGTACTTACGATGCAAGGCACTGTTCTAAGTATTAACTAACTAAACCTCCCGTGAGGTTTACTATTCTTATCTTCACTTTATAAATAATGAAAAAAGGCAAGAGGTTAAATAACTTGCCAACCAAGGTCACGTGATTAGTAAGTGTTAAAGTAAGGATTCGGACCCAGCCTATCTGGCATGAGTCATTCTCTTATCCATGATCCAGTACAGACTACATACCAAAGGCTGACACTAGGATGAGGAAAGTGAAGCACTTGTTCTGAGTGCAAAATTTAAGGTGGCACCAAAAAAACTCATCAGTGATCACATATTTTAAAACTAAAATTAATACAAAAATTCCATGATGAACAAAGTATCAAAATTTTAAATAAAGACAAAATTTGAACTACTGATTTTTCCTTTTAGGTGGCTTAGTCGGTTAAATGTCCCACTTCTGATTTCGGCTCAGGTCATGATCTCACTGTTCATGGGATGAAACCCTGAGTCAGGCTCTGTGCTGATATCACAGAGCCTGCTTGGGATTCTCTCTCTCTCTCTTTCTCAAAATAAATAAACTTAAAAAAAAAAAAATTTGTGCTCTAGGCAAGGGCATCACTTACCTCATTCCCCTTACCCTGGTCTGGGTCCTGCTGTGTCCCCAAATAAAACCCAAACTAAATTTTCCTTTATGTTAAATCTGGAGCTCCAATCAATGATTGACTAATTTTTTTAAATATTTATTTATTTTTGAGAGAGAGGGGGAGAGAGATAGAGACGGAGAGATTGTGTGTGCATGGGGGAGCGGCAGAGAGAGAGAGGGAGAGAATCCGAAGCAGGCTCCCAGCCATTAGCACAGAGCCCCGACGGTGAGATCATGACCTGAGCCGAAATCAAGAGTCAGATGCTTAACCGACTGAAAAGACTTAAAGGAAAAATTTGGTTTGGGTTTTATTTGGGGATACAGCATGGCCTAGACTAAGGTAAAGGGAACGAAGTAAGTGAGCCTTTGCCTAGAGCACAATATTTTTTTACAATTAGTCAATCACCCAGGTGCCCCAATGATTGACTAATTTGATCATGGTAGTAATTATATGAATTACTGATACTGTCTTTCTGAAACACTCAAAGGCAAAAGCATTCTATGTTGAATGCGTATTAATGTATATAATGAATATTGAATATTCAAAGCATTCACATGTTAAGGATAAAAAAACAGAAATCCATTTTTGGCAAAAGAAAAGTCTATGCTTAGCCTTAGCTGCACTATCCTTACTTCAATGAATAATCACATATGCATTTAACAAATGTTTATTGAGCACCCACTATAAGCCATGTCTAAATTAGGTGCTCCAAGCATAATGGAATGATTAAATGGAATTTTTATACAGGAAAAGGGGGAGCAGAAAAGGACTACTTTTTGGTACATATCTACTTATGAGGTAATTACGGTATACATTTTCTCATTTAATCCTCACATTATCCTTCCTTTGTAGATGGGAAGACTGAGTCTCAGAGAGATTGTATAATTTGTCCAAGGTTGTCCAGCTAGAAAGTGGCAGAACTAGATCCAAACCCAAATTTGCCTGATTAAAAAAAAAAAAAAGCCCATACGCTATTATTATAATAAGACAATTCAAATGTCTACAAAGACTCCAAGGAAACCTAGAAAATATTTATAAATGGGAAAATGAAAATATAAAACTTACTAGATTAAAACTATGTAAAAATACGTTTACATTATGTGTGAATAAAGAGTAAAAGGAAGTCATATGGGAATTGCAGCTGAAGGTAACATGCTCTAAAAATTACATAATACAATGTAAGATATAGCAAGAAGTCAGTTTAAAATGAATTTAAAAAATCTAGGTATCACACTTGTATTTTTCACTGTGTAAAATATAACAGAAAAGAGTTCTGTATATGGTATGCTTGTCACTGAGATTGAAGAGTTACAAGAGAGACTTTAGTTATGATTAATCTGAGCTCCCACATCCTATGAGGTCAATGGTTTGGTTACCATCAATTCTCCCAAACCAACAAAATGTTATCATTACACATGACCTATCCAAATATATAATTGGAACTAAAACTTGGAAGTTTATACCTATAATTTAACAAAAGGTCACAGCATGGTCACTGAATGTAAATAAAACAATTACATAGTTTTGTATTTTCTTTACTATATGCAGTGGCCAGGTACTTGATCTTTTATATTAATGGCTTTCGGCTGACTTCCCTATTTAAGAATACCAAATTCTAACTCACATTCATTAATACACAAACTTGGTTGGTGGAACATGAATCCCAAAGACTTCATAAAGTCTTAGGTTTGAGAAGTGAAAAGAAATAAAATACCAGGGAGGGAGTTACCTACATTTGAAATAGTTTACAACAAAGAGCAGTTTTACCAAACATTGGACTTATTCAGTCACAAAATGCAGTCACTTGATCTGAGGAACAATAAGACATGTTCAACTTTTTAAAAATTCAAAATGTTAAAAAAATAGCAAATTAGCAATAATTATAGATAAGGTACAAGTGTTAAATATCACTATTTTTAGGATAAGTGGTGCCTAATATTTGGTTAGAAAAACCTACAAAACTACTCCCAGGTTTTGTTAAATTACAGTTAACAGTAGAATGTATTTGCAACTTTAAGAAACAACCAGCATTTTACAGGAAATTGGTACTCACTTGATAATCATTTCTCTTAATATTTGGAACATCCATGTTGTGAGTGGAGGGACAAATATCTTCATATTTTTTGCCCGTGAAAATATCAATTCCAACAAGGTGAACCTAGCAGAAAAGGGAGAACAGGAAACCTGTTTAATCTTTGCCAAGTATATCACTCATTACATACACAAGAGCACAATACCAAAGCTGATTATGACAGATTCTTTCTCCTTCCAAGGTCATCTTATTTTATTTTCTTAAAAAAAAAAAAAAAAGTAGTGGTCATTGACTTGAGAAGCAGTGAACCAAACTAAACAGTATCATGACATATCCAGACCCAATATCATATATAGTCCAGTAATTCAATTATAAGATGCATAAGAAAAATGAAGTTATGTTAGAACACGTTTTCTCATCTGAATAGATTATTCTAAGTCACTAGGATTTCAGGAAAGTTTCATTTCCCAGTTAAATGAAACATTATAAGGGCCCCAAAAGGAAATGCTATATTTCAGTATGCAAAGCAATAGCTGGTCACCCGGTAACTGTGGGGAGAAAAAATTGTGATTATTACAAAGTTATAAATATGGAAATCTCATGTTCCGCACTGTAATTCAAATGATTAAAACCCCAACGCAAAGAGAGACCTGGAAGGGCACTTACCTTGGCATGACCGTGCTTTCCAGTTTTGGAAGTTGACATCTCCACTATTTTGCATGGTCGTCCTTTGAGAACCACGAAGCCGTTTTTGCGCAGGGCCGAGCACTGCATTGGGTAAGTGCTGGAAGCCCCAGCATCTCCAGTAGTGAAATCAATTTCATCCGCCATGGTGGGCTGGGGAGATGCTAGCTTTTCCCAGGGAACTACACAAAAAGTTTGTGTTTGCTTTTTAACAACGGGAACGCAGGCAGGGAAACATCACATTTCGGACAGGTTACGTACCAAACATCATGGATCTATTATTTTTTCATTTATAGAACACCCACAAAAGAATAGGGGGCACTTCTAACTCCGGCCTCTACAAACTTTTCCATCCATTGGTGGGGAGGTAGGGAGGGAGGTCGCAGATGAGCTCCTAGCGGGTGGGGGATACCCGCCCTGGGCACTCACCGGCGCGGGGAGCAGCAAATCTTGGCCCCCGTCGTCCCACCGCAGGAGAAACCGGCGACCTTCCCGCACAGCGCCGCGCCGCGCCACCCGGCCCTCCGCCGCCGCCCTTATGCTCACTGCGGGGGACCCAGCCCAGGCCGCACATCCCCGACAAGGATGGGGATAACAGGACCTGGTCAACAGCACCTGGCCCCCAGGCAGCAGGCGTGCACCCCGCCCTCCAGCCTGCGGCGCCGTCGCCCCGGCCTCTCAGGCGCCCCCTTGTCCTGCCGGCATCCTTGGCTCGGCCCGGCCCGGCCCCGCAAGGGCCTGAGCCCTGGCGGGTCCCGCGCTCTCCTCCGTTCCCCCATCCATCCTTCCTCCTTCCCTAGTTTTGGACTCGGCTCCGGTCGCCTTCTCCGGCCCTGCCTCGCTCCGGTCCCGGCCCTACCAGCTTTTCCCCATGTCTTCACCTTTCAGCAGGGAAAGAGCTCCTTTTGCCTGCGCACCGGCGCCGGTCCCCTACAGCTGCGGCGGCGGCAGCGGTGGCGGCCCCGGCAGTTCCAAGAGACGGGGCGGGGCCGCCACACTTTCCACACCCCGGCCTCCCCGCCCTTTCCCGCCCCCACCACAGCCCCACTTCCGGGATAGGTCCCGGCGCGTCACAGGCACCGCCCTCTCGGGCTACCATTGGCTACAATGTTCACGAGGTCCCGCCCAGTCACGTGAAGAGCGCCCTGGCAACCCCACGTGCTGCGGATTAGTGCACTTCCGGCGTGAGGAGCACTTTTTGGAGTCCGATTGCTGAGGGTGAACTGAAAGGCAAGGAAACTTGCTACCTCAAACTTTTATGTTGGTTGCACTCGGGTCCAAGTTGAAGTTAACAGGAGCCAAACCACGCGTTCTGTGGCCCCTGCCATCGGGTGCGTGGTGGTTGTCACGTGACAGTTGTCAGGCCCTGTGAGGGACACGGATTCAACGGGTGCCCTGCGTGGTTGTGGGAGGAGATTTGGGGTCGAACTTCTGGCTCAGGTTGATGGTCGAAACCACATTTGGCTCCTCAAGGAAGAGCCCAAGTGCAGTATTTTATTACCGGCTCTAGCCTGTCGGCTCACAGGGGACCCTGGCCATCCGTGATGAGGTTCTGGCAGTGACTGCCACTGGGTGCCTGGGCAGGGTCAGCAGTGCCTTCTGGGGTGGGAACTCCTGAGACATCTGCGACCCAGATAACAGCAGTGAAATGACCCAGCTCATTCTTCACACTAGGCTGTTACAGAGTTGTGAAGGTGAATGGTGAATGCCTACCTCCTTCCTTCGTCATGGTCCCATCCAGAAACTCAGACCAGTCCAGTTCTGAGAAACTCGGCTCTTCTTTCCTCTTGGCATTGGTATTTGAGTTTGAGGTATGTTCAAACCTCAGTAGAGCTGTTGGGTTGTCTTCAAAATAGACCAGGAGCCAATAGAGACTTGACTAGGATTAAGGACCAAGGTTCTTAAAAGAGATGCGCCCCCTTGTGTTCCATTTCACAACGCACTGCATTCTACCTTGGGGAGGTGACCTATACTCCCCAGGAACTGGTCCTGTAATTTTGTATTGCTGTCTTTTGAGTAGCCAGTCACGTTCTCACATTACTATGTGGCCCTATGGTTTGCACAGGTATTTGACACATGTTGAATTCAACCTTTATTATAAAAAAGTGGACTCCCATGAACGGAATTCAGCTTCTAACTAATATATGAAAGAGTCGAATTAGAACCCTGGTTCATGAGTCCACTCTGCTTTTCCTTACACCGTCTAACCTTTCCCTGTCTAATGTTATTAGAATGATTGCTAATATGTAAAGAGTATCTATGCAAGTAGGTAGACATAAAATGTCTTATGTGCATTATTCCTTTAATCTTAACTGTTACCCATTTTTTAACCTCAAATTTATTTTTTTAAATTTTTTTCATCTTTATTTATTTTTGAGAGAGAGAGAGAGAGAGAGAGAGAGAGAGAGAGAGAGCATGAGCAGGGGAGAGACAGAGGGAGTCACAGAATCTGAAGCAGGCGCCAGGCTCCAGGCTCTGAGCTGTCAGCACAGAACCCAATGCAGGGCTAGAACCCGGGAACCTGAGCTCATGACTTGAGCTGAAGTTGGACGTTTAACTGACTGAGTCACTCAGGTGCCCCTTAACGTTAAGTTTACTACGTTATAATTTCTACAAATTAAAACTTACCCTTTTCAGTTTTGTGAGTTTTTAAAAACATAAGTAGTTCTATAACTATGACTTCAATCAAAATAAAGAATATTTCCCTGATTCCAAAAGTTCCCTCCTTTTTGTGGTCAGTCCCCTCCCCCTACACCCAGCCCCTGGAAACCATTAGCAACTACTGTTTTATCTACATTTTTAATTGTGAGAAAAAAGCAGAGAAAAGTATTTTGGCCAAACTCACACAGCTAGGAAATCAGAGAGCCAAGATTGAAGTCTAGGCAGCTTGGCTCCATAATCACTACTTTAACTACTGCTGCATTTGCATAAGATTTGGATTTGGAATCAAATGATCCAGCTTCATTCATTCAACAAATACAGTCAATTCTAGTGAAGTTGCTGGAACACTGAATCAGCAAATACTGAACCATTGTTCCTAGGGGAAGTGCAGAGTTAGGTTCCTGTGAGTCTCTGGTCACAACATTTTTGTGAACTGACCAATAAATAATCTTGTTTTATGTGTGTTTCAGTTTCACCTTACTTAATACGCATTGGTTCATTAACATTTAACTCACAGCCAACAGCACTATAATTATTATGCCTGAGTGGAGCTTATCTAGCACATGTATTTTCTCCATAAGGTACATCACAGCCTTCTTGTGCTTAGAAGCACTAGACGGTGTTTCAGTACTATGCTTCAGAGCCATCGTAAACAGCCAAGTCACCAACAAAAGTCACAAAAATGTGAAAAGTGGTGCTAATGGACTGAAAAGAAATACTTGCTGAATTTGACAGCTGTAGCAAGAAGGCAGAGCCTCACCTTGTTTGACCTCAGCTAGGAAAATATGCATTGGATGACTTCTATCTTTTGCTGTTCTGTGCTTGTCCATAACTGACTGAAAGCACTGCTAGTCCTGATTATAAGTAAATTGAATCCATAGGCAGAGCCACAAATATGGAATCCATGAATAATGGGGATTACTGTTTTTATTTTAATACCTTTAGCACTGGAATTACCATGTTTACCAAGACAGCCCCCTGTTCGTTAGGTGCTTGCAGTCTACTATATGATGCAATTTAGCAATTTTAACAGATAAAATAAATACAAATAAATAACTACAGGGTTCTGAAAAAAAGGATCTCTTCCTCATCTAGTCTAGGTGTAATCCAATAGAAATATGATGTTAGCCACATATAATTTTGAGTTTTGTTGCAACCATATTTAAAAAGTTAAAGGGGATAAAATTAATTTCAATAATATATTTTATTTAACCCAGTACAGGCAAAAGATTTCTTATGTAACCAATATAAAAATTATTATTAAGATAATTTTATAGTTTTTTTAAACTGATCCTTCAGTCTCTGGTGTAGGGTACATCTCAATTCAGACTACCCAGACTACCCATATTTTAAGTGTTCAATAGGTATGATGGTGTCTATCATATTGGACACATCACAGGTCTAGAAGATTTCAAGACTGCTTCTCTAGCAGTGAATATATTAATCTGACATGAAAAAAAAATTAGTAGAAGTTAGCAATGAGGAGAGTTTTGGAAAAGGTATTTTAGGCAAAGGGATACAAAGACTTGTAGATGAAAGAATTATAGCATCATCCTGGACTGTAAATGTTTCAGTGTGTCTGGTGCATACTGTAAAAAGAGATAAGTGAACTTGAATTTTCTCCCAAGTAAACCAGAAAGATATTGAAATAGTACATATAAGAAAATAACAAGAATGTAGCTTTCATTTAGAAAGACACTTCTGGTTATGGTATCGAGGATTTGGGTGGAGGAGAAAATATTGGAAATAGGAAACTGATTAGGAAGAAATAGTTATGTTGGTGAACAAAGGTGGTGACTATGAGAACATAGAGAGGACATATTCAAGAGAATTACGTGAAAAATGGAAATAGTGTTATAATTAATTAAATGTTAGGGGTCAAAATGGAAAGAGAGATGCAGGGTATGAGGAAGAGGATACAGTAAAAAACTGGGAGAATGATGCTACCATTCATTGAGATAGAAAATATAACAGAAAGAGCAAATTACCAGGGAAAGTTGAGTTTACTTTTGGGAAGATTGAATTTCAGCTTCCTATGGGAGATATATGTATATATCTTAAATAGAAATGGACATTTGTGAATCATTAGTATATAGATGATTATTAAAGCTAAAGCAGGAGACTTACTTCAGCCTTAAGGGCACAGACTGAAAGTGAAGGGATGCAAAAAGATAATCCATGCAAATAGAAACCAGAAGAAAGATGAGATAGTTATTCTTCTATATCAGACAAAATAGACCTTAAGACAGACTGTAATAAGAGACAAAGTTATATAATGATATGGGGGTGAATTCAGAAAGAGGATATAACATTTGTATATAATTATGCACCCAACATAGAAACACCTAGATCCATAAAGGAACTATTAACAGACGTAAAAGTAGAAGTGGACAGCAATACAATAATAGTAGGGGACTTCAATACCCCACTTTCAACAATGTATGGATCATCCAGATAGAAAATCAATAAGGAAGCAATGGACTTATACTACACATTAGACCAGATGGGCTTAACAGACATTTGCAAAATATTTAATTAACAGTAGCAGAAAACACATTTCTTCTCAAGTGCACATGGAACATTCTCCAGGATAGGTTATATATATGTTAGGCCACAAAACAAATCAATACATTTAAGAAGATTATGAGCATATCAAGTATGTTTTCTGACCACAAAGGTATGAAACTAGAAATAATTACAAGAAAAAAACCGGAAAATTCACAAATATGTGGAGATTAAACAACATGCTACTGAACAACCAATAGATCAAGGAGAAATAAAATATCTTGAGACAAATGAAAATGGAGACACAAATTACCAAAGCAAAATGGAATACTACAAAAAAAATTTGAAAAATATTAGTATAATTAAAAGCTATTTAAAAAAGTAAACAAAACAGATAAAAACATTTACCTAGACTTACCAAGAAAAAAGAACAGTTATAAATGAAAAAAAGTTATAAATGAAAGAGGAGGCATTACAGCTGATACCAGAGAAATAAGAGACAACCATGAACAATTATACTTCAAACAGTTGGACAACCTAGAAAAAATAGATAAATCCTAAAAACATACAGCCTACAATTACTGAATCACACAGAATAGAAAATCTGAACAGATCAATTACTAGTAAGGTGACTGAATCAGTAATCAGAGCCTCCCAACCAAAAAAAAGTCCAGGACCAGATGTCTTCACTGATGAATTCTGCCAAATATTTAAAGAAGAATTAATATAAACTTTTCTTAAGCTTTTTCCAAAAAATTGAAGAGGGGGGTTACTTTTAAATTCACTTTATAAGACCATATAATACCCCAAGCAGACAAGCACACTACAAGAAAAAATTATAGGTCAATATCCCTGATGAGCATAGATGCAAAAATCCTTAACAAAATATTAACAAAGTAAATTCAATAGTACATTAAAAGGATTGTACACCATGATCAAGTGAGGTTTATTCCAGGGATGCAAGGATGGTTCATCATCTGCAAATCAATCAATATGATATGCCACATTAGCAAAATGAAGGATAAAAATTATACAGTCATCTCAATAGTTGCAGAAAAAGCATTTGACAAAATTCAACATGCATTCATGATAAAAACTCTCAACAAACTGTGTATAGAGTGATTGTACCTCAATATAATAAAGGTTATATATGACAAACCCACAGTCAATAATGAATTAAGACAAGGATACCCACTCTCACCACCTTTATTCCCCTTGTTGTTAGGAAGTCCTAACCAGAATATTTAGGTAAGAAAAAATACTAAAAGCCATCCGTATTGGAAAATAAGTAAAATGATCTCTGTTTGCAGATGACATTATATTGTATATAGGAAACCCTAAAGTTTCTACCAAAAAAACTGTTAGAATAAATGAATTCAGTAAAGTTGCAAGACACAAAATTAATATGGAAAGATAGTTGTGTTTCTATACACTCGTAATGAACTATCAAAGAAATTAAGAAAACAATCCATTTATAATTGCATCAAAAAGAATAAAATTCTTAGGAATAAATTTAACCAAAGTGGTGAAAGACCCATACACAGAAAACAGTGTTGATGAAACAAATTGAAGACACAAATAAATGGGAATATTTTCTGTGCTCATGGATTGTAAGAATTAATATTATGAAAATGTGCATACCACCCTAAGCAATCTACAGATTCAGTGCAATTCGTCTCAAAACTCAAATGGCATTTTTCACCTTAGGAGAAACTCTTTAAATTTGCATGGAACCACAGAAGCCCCAAAGTAGACAAACTAATCTTGAGAAAGAAGAACAAAGCTGGAGGCACCACACTTTTGGATTTCACGCTGTATTACAAAGCCAAAGTAATCAAAACTCTATGGTACTGGCATAAAAACAGATACATAGATCAATTGACTAGAAGAGGATCCTGGCAATAAACCGATGTCTATATGGCCAATTAATTTACAACAAAGGAGGCATAAATATACAATGAATACAATGGAGTATACAGTTATATACAATATAATCTTTCAATAACTGGTGTTGAAAAAACTGGATAATCACATGCAAGAGAATGAAACTGGACCCCTGTCTTACACTGTATACAAACATAATTCAAATGGTTTAAAAACTTGAACGACAGACTCAAAACTGTTAAACTTCTAGAAGGAAACAGAGGGGTAAGCTCTTGACGTTGATCTTGGCAATGATATTTTGGATTTTTCACTGAAAGCAAAGAAAACAAAAGCAAAAATAAACAAGTGGGACTATATCACAGTAAGAAGCTTCTACAGCAAAGGAAACCATCAACAAAAAGAAAAGGCAATCTATGTAATCAGAGAAAATATTTGTAAGTCATGATAAGGGGTTAATATCCAAAATATATAAAACTCATACAATTCAATAGCATAAAAACAGTCTAAATGTAAAAAATGGGCAACGGAACAGAATAGATATTTCTCAAAGTAGATATACAAATGGCCAACAGGTACATGAAAAGGGGCTCTGCATCACTAATCATCAGGGAAATGTAAATCTAAAATCATAATGAGATATTACCTCCCACTTGTTAGAATGGTTATCCTCAAAAATGTATTTGATAACAAGTGTTGGTAAGGATGTGGAAAAAAGGGAACCCTTGTGTACTGTTGGGAATGTAAAGTGGTGCAGCAGCTATGGAAAACAGCATGGAGGTTGTTAAAAAAAAATAAAAATAGAACTACTATATGATCCAGAAATCCCACTTTTGGGTATATATCCAAAGGAAATGAAGACAGGACATCAAAGAGATATGTGGACTCTCATGTTCATTGGTATTCACACAGTCAAGATATGCAAATAATTTAAGTGTCCATTGATGGGTGAATGGATAAAAAAGATGGGAGACACACACACATATGGCTGAATTATAATTCAAATATATAATTCAGCCATGAGAATGAAGGAAATCCTGCCATTTGTAACACACAGATGGATCTTGAGGGCATTATTCTAAGTGAAGTAAGCCAAATGGAGAAAGACAAATACTGCATTTAGATTGTTATGTGTGGAAACAAAACAAAACAAAACCAAAAACAAAAGTCGAATGCATAGAAGCAGAGAATAGAATATTGTTGCCAGGCAATAGGGGACAGGGAAATAGAGACAAGTTGGTAAAAGGGTATAAATTTTTACTTATAAAATGCATAAGGTCTAAGGATCTAATCTATAACATGGTGACTATAGTTGATAACATTTTATTGTATGAGAGTAGAACTTAAATGTACTCACCAAACAACAACAACAACAGTAACAAAAAATAACCCCCAAAGTATATGAAATGTATAAGTATAAGTATATGAAATGATGGATGTGTTAATTAACCAAATGGGGAGAATCATTTCACAATGTGTATGTATATCATATCATCATGATGTACACTTAAATTTTCTTACAAATATATTTGTCAATTATACCTCAGTAAATTGAAAAAAGAAGATAAATTATCTAATAATGTCCTATATTGATCACATATTGAAATTATATTTTGGATATGTTACGTTAAATATATGTCATCAATCTCAAAAGAATCAGATGGGGCAAATAGGAACAAATAACAAAGAGACCCAATCCCAATTAACCAGATCAATAATTACATTAAATATAAATGGGTTAAACATTCCAATTAAAAGGTAGTGATTGTCAGACTAGAGAATCTCAATCTCATAATACCCAACTATATGCCATCTACCAGATACACTTTAAAAAATTTTTTTTAATTAAAAAGCATTGAATTTTATTTAAATCCAAGTTAGTTAACATATAGTGTTACCAGATACACTTTAAAAGTGAAGACACATATTGGTTGAAAATAAAGGGATTAAAAAAATGATACCAATCAAACAGTAAGCATTAAAATGTTGGACTGGCTTTATTGATATTACATAATGTAGACCTCAAGACAAAGAGTTATTACCAATGTAAAAGAGACATTGCATGATAAAGGATCAAATCATTAGGAAAACATAATTTAAGTGTGTACATGACTAATACAGCTTAAAAATACATGAAGCAAAAACTGACAGAACTAAATACATAGCCTAGTCTACAATTGTAGGTATTTTTCAATACCTTTCTCAGCAATATATGAAACAATAGACATAGCATCATTAAGAATGTAGTATGGTTTAAAATCACAATCCATCTTGATCTAATGGACATTTTTAGAGTGCTGTACCTAAAATCTGTAAAATACACATTGAATTCAAGTATACATTGATCATCATCCAAAATACGCTTGATCAATTTTCAGAAATCTTTGGCTGACCTCAATAGAATTAAATAAAAAAACAGTAAGACATATTTTAAAACTGAAAATATTTAGAGATTAGGACATCTGTAATTAACCTGTAGGTCAAAGTAGAAAAGGCAAGGAAAGTGAGAAGAATATATTAAATTGAATAACAAAAATACAATATATTAAAATTTGTAGGCTATAGTTAAAACAGCTGTAGAGAAAAAAGTGATAGCTTTAAATGTTTATTTTAGGAAAGGAGAACGGTTTAATTCAATGGCATAGATTTCCACCTTATGCTAGTGAAAGAAAGGCAAAGAAATTTTTTTCAAATGTTAAATGAGTTTCTCTTTTCTCAAAATGTTAACCACAGAGTAAGCATCTGACTGAGCAATTCCACATCTAGTCATATAATATTCCATTATATTCTATGCAATGAAAAATATTTCACAATAAAAAGAAAGAAGTACTTATGAATAGTACAACATGGATGAGCCTTGAAATATAATGCTATTTGAAAAAAGGCTGCATATTGAGTGATTCCGTCTATATGAAGGGTCTAGAATAAGCAAATTCATAGAAACACACAGTAGATTAGTGGTTACCAGGACCTGGATGGAGGGGAGAATAAGTTACTGCCAATGGGTACAGGGTTTCTTTTGAGGTGATGAAAACGTAAAGTGAAACTAGTGTGATGGTTGCATAACTCTGAATATACTAAAAAAAAGTCACTGAATTGTACACTTTACTAGGGAAGTTTTATGGTATGTGAATTATACCTCAATAAAGCTGTTATTTAAAAAAGATAAAAAGTAAGCATTGATGCATAAATAATTTTGCATACCATAGTGAAGTTTCTTTCATAAACCTTTTCCTTTATATGCTTATATGAAAAGTTCCATTTGTTATGACTTTCCTAAATATTAATTAAAAAGATAGAAGAAAAATTCAATATAATTCACCACATTAACAGAAAAGTGTTGAAAAGCCATATGATCATCTCAATAGATGTAGAAAAAGCATCTGACAAACTTTATATACATTCCTGAGAAAAACTCAGCAAACTAGGAATATAAAGGAACTTCTTTAACATAGTAACATATAAAGGACATCTATGAAAAAACCCAACAACGAACATACTCAGCAGTGAAATACTGAATATGTTCCTTTTATATTTCTTTTCTATTGCGGCCATAACAAAATTGTCACAAATTAGGTGCCCTAAAATAACTCTCACTTAAAAATCATTCAGTTCTGTACATCAGCAGTCCATGCACAGTGTGGCTCAGTTCATTTTCTGCCCTGCATTTTAGCAGGCCAAATTGAAGGTGTCAGCAGGGCTGTGTTTTTTGTATTGTATTGTTTTGTTTTTCTGGAGGCTCTAAGAATGAATCCACCTCTAAGACCATTCAAGTTGTTGGAAGAATTCAGTTCCACACAATTGTAGTACTGGGGTCCCTGTTTCCTTGCTGTCACTTGGAGATTATTCCCAGCTTGTAGAAGCCACTTGTGTTCCTTGGCTCATGCCTGCCTTCTTGCGTTCTCAAAATCAGCAATGGCAAGTCAAATTCTTCTTATGCTTTGTTTCTCTAACCTCCCTTTTTTCATCATCTTTCCTTTGCTAACTTCCTCTTCTTCAGCATCTCTCTGACTGACTTTTCTGCCTTTTTCTTCTAAGTGCTCATGTAATTACATTGGGCTTAATAGGATAATCTTCCTAATTTAAGGTTAGCTGATTAGTAACCTTAATTTCATCTTCAGAGTCCCTACACAGCAGTACCTAGATTAGTATTTGATTGTATGATCACAGAATGAGAATTTCGGGGGATATTTTTAGAATTCTTCCCACTATGTCCTCTAAGAACAAAAACAAGACAAGGATGTTCACTGTAACCACTTTTATTCAATATTGTATTGGAAATCCTACCCAGTGCACCAAGATATGAAAAAGAAATAAAAAGTATACAGATCAGAAATTACTTTATTCATGATGTCATGATCATCTCGGTTGAAAATCCAAGACATCTATTAAAAGCAGACTAGAATTAACAAGTGTGTTTACGAGAATTAATATAGGCTCAATAGGAAAATCAATTGTATTTCCATGTTAGCAACAAACAATTGAAAATTAAATATTTTAAAAGAGGGACCCATTTATAATAGTATTAAAAATTAAATACTTAAAAATAAAATGTGTATAAGACCTATATATTGAGAACTACAAAATATTCAAAATATTCTAGAGATAAGCTAAAGATGAACTAAATAATTGGAGAAATATACTATGTTCATGGATTGGTATGCGCAATATCACTATGATGTCATTGCTTCCTAAATGGATCAATATATTGAATGCTATCCTAATCAAAATCCCAGTAGGTTTTTGTATAGAAAGTGACGAGATTATTCTAAAATTTACTTGGAAATTCTAAGGACCTATAGTAACAAAATTAATTTATAAAAATATGAAAAGTTTGAAGAAATGCAAGGCTTATTATTAAGCTATAATAATAAAGAATAAAACTCGTAATAAAAAGACAGCCATTTTTCAAAATGGGCAAGAGACTTGAATAGACATTTCTTTAAGGAAAATATAGAAATGTCCAAAATGCACATAACAAGATGGTCAAAATCATTTGTAGGGAAATGAAAATCAAAACCACAATGAAATACTACTTCACACCCACTAGAATGGCTATAATTTAAAAAAGGAAACAAATATTGGTTGAGAAATTGGGGAAATTGGAACATTGCACATCCATGTGGGAATGTAAAATGGTACAGCCACTGTGCAAAGTAGTTTGGTGGTTTCTCAAAAAATTCAATTCAGAATTTTTATATAAACTGGCAATTCCACTCCTAGGCATATACTCCAGAGAACTGAAAGCAGATACTCAAACAAATACTTGTACACAAGTTTCAAAGCAGCACTATTCAGAATAGGGTAAACATGGAAACAACCCAAAAGTCTTACTAACAGACGAATGGATGAATAAATGTGGTACATACATACACTGAAGTATTACTCAACCACGAAAAAGAATAAAGTACTGCTACATGCTACAATGTGGGTGAATCTCAAAAATATTATGCTATAGAAAAGAAACCAGACACAAAAGTTCACATATTCTGTAACAACATTTATATGTATCCAGATTAAGTAATACCACAGAGATAGAAAGCAGAATAATGTTTGCCAGGGCTGGAAAAAAGGATGGAATGGAGAAGAACTGCTTAATAGGTATAAGGTTGTCTTTTGGGGTGATGAAAATGTTATTTATTAATAATTGCTTCTATTGAGGCGATTGTTGCATACATTGTGAAATGTTCTAAATACCACAGATTTGTACACTCTAAAATGATAGATTTAGAGGCCGCCTGGGTGGCTCAGTCAGTTAAGCGTCCAGCCCTTGGTTTTGGCTCAAGTCATGATCTTGCGGTTTTGTGAGTTCAAGTCCTGCATCAGGCTCTGCTCTGGCAACATGAACCCTGCTTGGGATTCTCTGTCTCCCTCTGTCTCTCTGCTCCTTCCCCACTCACGCTGTCTCTGTATCTCTCAAAATGAATAAACTTAAAAGTAATTTTAAATGATAGTTTTTATCATTTAATCATTTATCATTTATCAAAAAAATGATGAATTTTACATCAGTAAAAAAAAATGAACTGCAATCCCTACTTCATATGCTACATAAAAATTAATTGAAAATAGATTGTGGACATAAACATAAAATAAAATTTATGGAAGAAAATATAGGAAAATATGTATATACCCTTGTGAATAGGCAAATAATTTTTAGAAGACATGGAAAGCAATAGCCATAAAAGAGAAAATTATATGTTAAACTTCATCAAAGGTAAAATTTCTTACCAAAATAAATAGGCAGGTTATAGACTGGAAGAAAATAATAATTTTTTAAAAAGGTAGCCAAGATACCTTTCAATAGGTGAATGGATAAGCCAACTGTGGTATTTTCACACAATGGAATATCTCTCAATGACAAAAATAAATAAACTACCAACCATTTAAAAGATATGGATAAGCCTTAGATGCACATTGCTAGGTGAAATAATCCAGTCTGAAAATGATTCCCATTACATGACCTTCTGGAATAGGCAAAACTATACAACCAGCAAAAGATCAGTTGTTGCCAGGGATTTGGGGGAAGGAGGGAGAGTTCAATAGTTCAAGGCAAGCAATATATTTAGGGCTGTGAAACTATTCTGTATGATACTATAATGGTGAATACATGAAATTATGCATTTACTAAAACCCATACAGCTTCACAGCACTGAGTGAAACAATGTATGCAATTAAAAGACATCATTTAGGAGGTTGGGGGATTCAGGAAGGAATGTAGATGAGACAAGAGACTCTAACTGTATTACAATGTATAAAACCACTTCCTTGCTCTGTTAGCAAGGAAATAAATATCACAAGTGTATAGGAATATAAGTAAATGATTGAATAGGGAAATGAAGGAAGGAAAAGAGACAAATATCCCTTACAGAAGAATTCTAATTTTTTTACGTAGATGATCTGCCATGAAGGAGCATAACTTCCCACTGTTCATTGATTATCTTCCAAAGAGTACAGTATGGAAGGGGAGAGGGGAGAGTAACTTTATAGAGGAGAAATCTGACAATACTATCTCAGCCATATGAGCAAGGTCAATATCAACAGTGATAAACCATATTCATAATATGTACCTTTGATATGATGTGAAGAAAATAGCAATTTACCTCTGGGGTCTTCATCTCCATACCCATATCCCCAGTCTAATCATGAGAAAAAAATTAGACAAATTCCGTTAGAGGGATATCCTGCAAAATGCTTGACCAGTACTCTTCAAAACTGTAAAATTCATCAGAATAAAGGAAGTCTAAGAAATTCACAGCCAAGAGGAGCCCAAGGAGACATGACAAGTAAATGCAATGTAGAATCCTGGGTAGGATTCTGGAACAGCAATATATATTAGGTAAAACAAACAAACAAACAAAAAAACCAAAAACAAAAAACTAAGGAAATCTGAGTCTTCTATTGACTTTAGTTAACTGTAATATAAAAATACTGGTCCATTAAATTGTAACAAATGTGCAATACCAACATAAGATGTTAATAATAGGGGAAACTGGGTGAAGGAGTATATGGAAACTCTCTGTACCATATTCTAATTTTCTGTAAATCAAAAACTTATGTAAAAAAGAAAGTGTATTAAAAGTATATGGCAGGGGCGTTTGGGTAATTCAGTGGGTTAAGCAGCCGACTCGGCTCAGGTCATGATCTCATGGTTTTTGAGTTGGAGTCCATATGGGTCTCTGCTGTCAGCACAGAGCCCACTTCAGATCCTCTGTCCCCCTCTCTTTCTGCCCCTTCCCTGATCTCACTGTCCTCTCAAAAATAAAATTTAAAAATCTTAAAAACTGGTTGATCTTTTCAAAGAACTAAATTGAAAAAAAAAAAGGTATATGACAGACATATTCCTATTAATGAAAGGAATCCTACTTAATGATAAATAATACTTAATGATAAATAAAAACAATAAAAAAGCAAATGACTTGAATAGATACTTCACAAAGGAAAATATATGAATGCCCAGTAAGTGCATGAGTAGTTAATATCACTAGTTATTAGGGAAATGCAAAAGTAAAACTACAATGAAAAGCCACTATTGACCCACTAGATTAACTAAAATTTAAAACACTGAAAAGACCAAATGTTGGTCAGGATGTGTGACTCCCATCCATTGTTGGTGGTATTATAAAATGGCACAACCACTTTGGGAAATATTTGACAATTTCTCATTAAATAAAGCAGTTCCAAGTTTAGATATTTACCCCTCAAAATAAAATCTCATGTCTACAAAAAGGGCTTGTACATGAAAATGTATAGCACCTTCACTCATAACAGCTAAAAACTGGAAATAATCCGTATGTCCATCATTGTTTATTAGATAAATAAACAGTGTTGTATTCATAAAATGGAACACTACTAGGTAATAAAATGGAACAAACTATTGATAACCACAGTGGTATGGATGACTGAAAGAAGCCAGGACATTATGCTAAATGGAAAAAGCCAGATACAAAATAATTTGTACTGTAATGTACTTTATATGATGTTCCAGAATAGGCAAAAACAATCTATGGTAGAAAAAATCAGAAAAATTATTTACTCTCGGAGAGGGGTGGTATATAGCCTGGGAAGGGACATGTGAGCACTTATCTGGGTTATGCAAAGTTTCTATATGTGGGCAATTGTGGATTACCTGCATACATGAATTTATCAAAAGTCATCATGTTATAAAGTGAAGATATGTGTATTTCAATATGTAAATTTACTGAAATAAAAAACTCTGAAGGGGAAAAAAACTCTTAAGGAATAACTGGATTTTGAACTGGTAATTTTAATAAATTGAATAATTATTTTTAAAACTCTTGAATAATTTTTGTGCTTAAAAAACTATCAACAAAGACATTATAAAAAATTCAAGATTAGATAATTTTGGCAAGAGATTTTGCCAAGAACAGGAGGACAGAAATATAATGTTAGAGTCAGATGTGGAATCCAGGCAAAGTTTTTTATTTTACCTATTTATATTAAACTTTTTATTTTGAGTGAATTTTTAAATGTATAGAAATCGTGATGATAGAAATGTTTCCATATACCCTTAACCTAATGTTATATATCATAGAATCACTGTACATTTATATAAACTAACAAATTTATGTTAGTACAATATTATTACTGAAGTAGAAATTTTCTTTGACTTTTCCAATTGATTTTCTTTTTTTGTTCCAAGATCTGATTTTGGGCACTACACCATTCTATTTTATTCGTCTCCTCCAATATGTGACAGTTTCTCAGTGTTTTCTTGTTTTTCATGACTTTGATAGTTTTGAAGAATACTGCTCAAGGTATTTTGTAGAATGTTCTTCAATATGAGTTTATGTGACGTTTTTTGTTCTGCATTTTCTTAGATCCTGTATTCATAGTTTTGGCATCCATTGATCATAGGGCCAAACTAACAGCCAGAGTTCTTTGCATCTCCTTTGTGATCCAGCATTCACAGGTACATGAAAATCATATTACAAACCCTCACCAGTTCTGGTCCATGCTCTGGATAACCTCCTTTATCTAACCATCACATACCAAGCCAATATTTCCACTGCTTTAAATCACCCAGGGCCAGGAACCAGACCACACCCGTAGCTGAGAGCCAGTTGATATTATTTGAAGTAGTCATTCCTAAGCGGTTTCTCCTGTCCTGTCTTGCCTGTTCCATTGAAAATACAATAAAGTTTTAGGCCATACGTTGCCCTTGCTCCTACTTCTGTCTCTTGATCAAAACTGGTGCTTTCCCATGTAGTCCTATATGGCATGGCATAGCCACTTCTCTTGGGAATTGTAAGTAATGAATTCTTTCACTCACATTAGCCTCTCCATGTCATCACTCAGTTACCTCCATAAATTTAAATCCCACGTGTACATTTTAATACATTTTCTCATTATTAGACAAGGGCTATGAATTAGGGGGAAGAATACTGTAGAAGTAAAATCCTCTTATCACATCATTTTAGGGGCACATGATACCAACATTACTTATTATTGGTTATATTAACCTTGACTCCTTGGTTAAGGTAATGCCTGTCAGGTTTGTCTGCTGTAAAGTTAATGTTTTTCCCATTCTATATTCTTTTTTTAAAAATTAAAAAAAAATGTTTATTTATTTTTGAGAGAGACAGAGAGAGAGAGACCATGAGTGAGGGAGGGGTAGGGAGAGAGGGAGACAGAGTCTGAAGCAGGCTTCAGGCTTCGTGCTATTAGCACAGAGCCAGACACGGGGCTCCAACCCACAAACCGTGAGATCATGACCTGAGCTGAGGTCAGATGCTCAACCGACTGAGCCACCCAGGTGCCCCAATACTTTCTCTATTCTGTTCAGTAGAAGCAAATCACTAAATCTAGCATATAAGAAGTAGAATTACGTTCCACCTTTTGGTGGGAGAAATATCAAAGATTTTTTGGACATATGTTAAAAGCACCACAATTATTAATAAACATGTTGAGGTAGATATTTCAAGGCTATGCACATACCCTATTTCTCCTTAAAGTTTTGCCCCCAAATTATAGTGCTAATTTTTATTGTGGTATTCTAATGGTGAATTTCTATTTCCCTTATCTTTCTGCATTTATTACTTGAAATTCTTTTCTAAAGATTTGTCCCTTCTCTTTTTCTCTTCCTCTTTCTCTCTGTTTTCCTTATTTATTTGCATGAATATGAATTCATGGATAATTTATTTTACTCACAGATGTATAATCAACACTATTATTATTTTGTTATTTAAATTGTTCCAGCATTGGCCATTGGGAGCCTGTGTCCTTTTGACATGCCCCCATCTCCCCATCCTCATCTTTTTTTTATTTTATTTTTTTAATTTTAATTTTTTTTAATTAAAAAAAATTAATGTTTATTTGTGAGAGGGAGAGAGAGACAGAGTGTGAGCAGGGGAGGGGCAGAGAGAAGGAGACACAGAATCCAAAGCAGGTTCCAGGCTCTAAGCTGTCAGCACAGAGCCCGATGTGGGGCTCAAACTCACAAATCATGAGATCATGACCTAAACTAAAGTCGGATGTTTAACCAACTGAGCCACCCAGGTGCATTGCTATTAGGCACACTTGCTGCTTTTCAGCTCTCTGTAGACAAAACTAGAACATAAATGTATGTATACTAACCCATGCATACACATTGCATTGGTGGTCCTCATGACCACTTTCAGGTTCAGTGTTTTGCTAGAAGGACTCACAGGCCTCTGAAATCATTATATTCATGGTTTATTACATAAAAAAGATACAAATAAAAATTATCAAAGGGAAAAAGCACATTGAATGAAGTCTGGAGGAATTCAAATGCTCGTTTCCAAGAGACTTCTCCTAATGGAATTTTACAGGATGCACTTGATTCCTCCAGCATTTAATTGTAACTGCATGTTCAAACTGTTGTCTACTAGGGAAGATTGCTTAAGCCTGGGAATCCAGAGTTTCTATTGGGAATTAGTCACATAAACACACAGTGAATGCAGTTTCTGAAGTTCCCTATGCCCAGAAGGAAAGAAAATATTCACTATAAGTCATACTGTTTGCACAAATTATCTAAACAAATTGGTATAGGGGTTCAGGGCTTCTTTCACTTAGAAATGTAGCTGAATGAATCAATACTTCGTTCCTTTTTATTGCTGAGTGGAACTTCATTTTCAGGATATACCATAGTTTGTTTATCACCTTTTGAAGGATGTCATCTAGGTTTTGTTGATTAATATAAAACTGCTATGCACATTTGTATACAAGAACATAAGTTTTTAATTCTCTTGGGTAAATATCTAGGCATGGGATTGTGGGGGGTCATTTGTTTGAAAAGAAATGCCAAAATGTTTTACAAAGTGGCTGTACAATTTTGTATGTACACCAGCAGTGAATGAGACTTCCAGTTCCATTCTCAACAGCATTTAGAATTGTAAGATATTTTGACATTAGCCATTCTATTATGTGTTTAGTAGTAGTTCATTGTAAATTTAGTTTGCGTTTCCCTAATAATCAATGATGTTAAGTGCCTTTTCATATACTTATTTGCATGTGAAGTGTCTGCTCAGATCTATTGCCTACATTTTTATTCAGTTTTTTGTTTTCTTATTGTTGTATTTTAAGAACTCTATATAGAATTCTGGGAAGTTGGAAGGGTAGAAAGCACCAGTCTCTACCTAGACCACAATTGCTTTGGAGGAATCTGTCTGATGTAACTATTTTAGAACCCTGGAGTCTATTGAAGGATTGCAACTTCTGAAGAAAGGCTCAACAGTAAATTTCATTTAATTTATGTCAATTTCAGTTTAGCACAGTAGTAGCTACCCATCCACCCATCCCCAGATCCATGGCAGGCAGCTGTGCACATGTTCCAGGAGCAGCTTGCATGCAGTTTGTGGAAGCCACAGTGGACAAAAAAGACCCTGTCACCTCCAGCATTACAGATCTATCCTCTGATACAGGTTGGAGCTCCTGATCTCAGAGGTGGGGGCAAAGAGTTGGGTGACCTTTGTTATTTTACCTCCTTTATTGTTGCAAACCCTTCCTGCTCCAGTCAAAGTGACTTCCACAGGATTTAAAGGGTCAACGCCCTCCTCTCTTCATTTTTCTCTTATTCCTCTTTTGGGAACCAAACATTAGAAATGAATACTCAAAAGCAATTGCATATATGGGGGAGATTAGAAAGTCACCATGCATGCCCATGGATAGGCTTAAGCTCAGATAAAATCTGTGATCTTTAGCACAGACTTTGCCTACAATAAAAAAACAAAAACAAAACCCCCCAGCAAATTATAGGGGTAGGGAGAGAATCTAACTTCTGGACTTATCACAGTTTTGGATTCAAGTTCCCAGCTGTCAACAGCAACAACAACAAAATCACAAGACATATAAAGAAACAGGAAAATATGGTTCCTTCAAAGGAAAATAAAGCATCAGAAACTGTCCCAGATGGCAGATCTATTAGACAAAAAATTTAAAGCAACTGTTTCAAAGATCCTTAAAGAATGAAAGGAATATGTGGAGACAGTCAAGAAAATGATGTATGAAAATAAAATATCAATAAAGAGATAAAAAATCTAAAAAGAAACCAAAAAGAAGATTTCGAGCTGAAAAGTACAATACTGAAATGAAAAGTTCACAAGAGAGAATGAGGGTCGTATTTGAGTAGGCAGAAGAAACAATCAGTGAGCTTGAAGATAGAATGATGGAAATTATCAAGTGTGAGAAACAGAAAGAAAAAAATTTTGAAAAGTGAATAGACACTAAAGGACTTGTGAGCACCATCAAGTGGACTAACATCCATGTTCTGGGAGTTCCAGGAAGAAAGAAGAAGAAAGGAACAGAGATTCTTTGAAGAAATGATGGCTGAAAACTTCGCAAATTTGATGAAAGATGTGAATATAAACATCTAAGAAGCTCAGCTAACTCCAAGTAAGTTGAACTCGAAGAGATCCACAGTGAGATACATTATAACCAAACTTTCAAAAGACAAAGACAGAGAATCTTTAAAGTAGCCAGAGAGAAATGTTGAAAGCAGTCAGAGAGAAGTGACATGTCAGATCCAAGAGCTCCTCATTGAAATTATCAGTAGATTTATCATCAGATACTTTGGAGGCCATGCCAGAAGGCATGATATATTCAATGTGCTAAAAGAAAACAAAAAACCCTATCAATTATGAATTTATATCTGCAAACCTGTCCTTCAAAAGTGAGGAGAAATTAAGACATTACCAGGCAAACAAAAACTGAGGGAATTTGCTACCATTAGGCCTGCCTTGTAATAAATACTAAAGGGAATCCTGCAAGTTGAAATGAAAGGGCACTAGATAGTAACTTGAAGCCCTATGAAGAAATAGAGATCTCAGTAAAGATAAACAAACACCTGGGAAATTATAAAAACTAGTATTATTGTAACAATGGTTTGTAACACTTTGTTTTCTATGATTGAAAAGACTAATACATTTTAAAAATAGCAGTTTAAAAGCTAGTATGATTACAACTTTAGTTTGTAACTCCATATATTTTTCTATGTAATTTAAGAGATTAATGCATTTAAAGAATTAGTAGATTATGGTTGGGGCATACAGTGTATAAAGATATTTTTTTGTGACATCAACCACTGAAAAAGTTGTGGATGGAGTTGTAAAGGAGCAGAGTTTTTGTATGTTATTGAATTTAAAACTGAAAAATTTTTCCTCTTAGATTAGGAATAAGGCAAAGATGTCCACTTTAACCACTTCTATTCAAGTACTAGGGGTCTAGCCAGAGCAATTAGACAAGAAAAATAAGTAAAAGACATCCCTGTTGGACAGGAAGAAGTAAAATTATTTATCTTTACAGATGATAGGATCCCATATGTAGAAACTCCTGAATGGTCCACAAAAGTGTTAGAACTAACAATGCTGGGAAAACTGTATATCCACATGCAAAAGAATGAACTGGACCTTTACCTAACACCATATACAAAAATTAACTCAAAATGGATCAAGAAAACAAATGTGAGAAATAAAACTACAAAACTTTTAGAAGAAAACAGAACAAAAATCATGACATTGGATCTGGCAATGATTTTTTAGATATGACACCAAGAAAAAATAGACAATTTAGACTATATGAAAATTTAAAATTTTTATTAAAAAAGAGTCAATACACAGCTTGTATAGTTACTACCTTTTATATGAAGAGGTCAGTGTTAATACTATGTAGACTAAGAAAAGTTAAGGATAGATGTTAAAATCTCTATAGTGACCATTAAAAAATTAACAGAAAGCTGTATAACTAAAAGGCAACAGATAAATTAAAATGAAAATTTTAAAGTAGTTCATTCAAAAACAGGCAAAAGTAGGAACAGAGGAACTAAAAACAGAGAGCACAAGCAGAAAGCAAAATAATGGAGTGGAATACTTAAACCATATCAATAATAACATTTAATAATTATAATAAGACACCTAGAAATACTCTGACTAAATGTAGAGATTTTCAAAATGGATAAAAAAGGAGGACCTGCCTATATGTTATTTCCAAGAGAGGACATAAATAACATGTTGCATGTCATATATATTTATAAATGAATATCATACACACACACATGCACACACACAATGTTTTTGAAAGTAAAAATAGAAAAAGACACATGATGCAATAGGTGAACAAAAAACTGGAGTTCTATATTAGTATTGATAAAGTAAACTCAAGGAAAAGTATTACTCTGAGATACTACTGCAATAAAAAAAGATATGTTATAAAAGAAGTAATTCATCAGGAAACATAATAATCACAATTGTGTATGTGTGTAACAACAGAATTTCAAATCATGAAATAACAATTGATGGAATTAAATGGAAAAATAGACAACTCCTTAATTATAGTTGGAGATTTTAACACTTTTCTGTCAGTAATTGATAGAATTGTTTAAATCAGGAAAGACATAGAAGATCTGAATAACTCTATTAACCACATTTACCTAACTGACATTAAGTGGAACAATACACAACAACTGGAGAATACACATCCTTTTCCAGTAGACATTGCTAAGTTTACCAGGATGGAATGTATGCTGGTCCATAAAACAAGTCAATAAGTCTCCAAGCATTGAAATTTCACAGAATATACTTTCTGATGAGAAAGCAAGTATATTAAAGACCAATAACAAGATATACAGAGTAATCCAATTACTTTGAAATTAAATAACACATTTTGAAATAAGCTGTGGGTCAAGGAAAAAATTTCAAGGGAAGTTAGAAAACATTTCAAAGTAAATGTTAGTGAAGATGAAAAATATCAAAAATTGTGGGATGCAGATAAAGGTACTTAGAGGGAAATTTGCAGCCTTAAAGGCTTATTTTAGAAAACAAGAAAGGTCTAAAAAAGTAAATAAATAAACAAAGGTCTAAAATCAGTAACCTAAGGTTCTGTCTTAAGAAGCCAGAGACAGAAGAGCAAAGTAAAACCAAACTAAGTAGAAGAAAAGAAGAACTAAAGACTGAAGTAAAAATCAATGAAATAGAAAACATAAAGACAATATAGAAATTTCATAAAGCCTCAGTTTGTTCTTAGAAAAGGTCAACAAAGTTGATAGACTCCTATCTAGACAGATTAAAAAAAAAGAGACCAAAATCACCAATAGGAGTAATCACTACAGACTCTAAAGAAATTAAAAGGCTAATTAGAGAATTAAAAAAATTTTTTTTAAGTTTGGTTATTTATTTATTTATTTATTTATTTATTTATTTATTTATTGAGAGGAAATGAGCATGAGCCGTGGATGGACAGAAAGAGAGGGAGACAGAGGATCCTAAACAGGCTTTTAGCTATCAGCGCAGAGGTAAACAAGGGGCTTGATCTCATGAATAGTGAAATCATGACCTGAGCCAAAATCAAGAGGCAGACGTTTAACCGACTAAGTCACCCAGACACCCCAGAGAAAGTTTTAAACAACTTTAAAGCAATGCATTTGACAGCTTGGAGAAAACAGACTAATTCTTTGAAAGATAAACTTACACAAATTGACACATGATTAAATAACACTACATCTATTAAAGAAATAGAATTATTAAAAACCTTCCCACAATAAAAAGTGAAAGCCCAGATGGTTTTATTATTTAATTTTCTCAAGCGTTTAAGAAAAGATATCAAACTAATCCTAACAAACAAACTCCTTCAAAAATAATGGAGTGACTACTTTCCAATTTATTTTATGAGGCCAGCACAACCCAATACAATACCTAACAAAGACCTTACAAAAAAAGAAAATTACAGCTCTATATCCCCAATAATCTTATAGCACAAATATCCATAACAAACAATTAGTGAGTCAAATCCAACAATACATAAAAAAGATAATACATTATCTAACAAAACATGTTAACAAAACTAACATGACAAGTTAGTTTTATTCTAGGAATAGAAGGTTGGTTTATATTTGAAAATCTATAAAAGAAAGCATATTAACAGAAAAATGGGAAAACTATATTGTTATTTCAATAGATACAGCAAAAACATTTGATAAACTTCATTCATTTGCTAGTAAACACTCTCAGAAACTAGAAATAGAAGGGAACTTGCTCATTCTGATAAATGGACTATATGAAAATGGCATATATGAAAAAATAACAGTACTGCTTAATGGTGAAATATTGACTGCTCTCCCAGAAATTAAGAACTAGGCAAGAATACTCATTCTCATTACTTTATATTCATTCTCTCTAAGGTTGTAGCCATTTCAGTAGGGCAATAAAAAGCAGTAAAAAGCATAAAGATCAGAAGGGAAAACCTGTTATTTTGTTGTTGTTGTTGTTGTTGTTGCTGTTTTGGGCAGATGACATGATTGTTTATATAGAAAATCTTAAGGAATTTACAAGATAACTATTAGCAAAATTTCAGGATACAAAGTTAATACACAAAAATCAATTGTATTTTTGTATATTATCTTAAACTACTGGAAAATAAAATAAAAAGCTAATTTCACTCACAATAACATAAAAAAGTTAAAATACTTAGTAATAAATTTAATAAAAGACATGCAAATTATTTTCATTGAAAACTATGAAACATTGCTGAGAAAAAAGGATTACATTATATGAAAATATATACCATGTTCATGGATTGGAAGACTCAACATTGTTAAAATGTCAATTCTTCCCAAACTGATTATAGATTCAACACGATGCTGGTAACAGTTCCACTATGCTTTTGGTAGAAATTGACAAACTTTTTCTAAAATTCACTTGGAAATGAAAAGGATTTAGAATATCCAAAGCATCTCAAAAAAAGAACAAAGTTAAAAGACCTAACTACTTAAGTTCAATACTACTATGAAGCTATGGTAATCCAACTGTATGGTATTGGCATAAGAATTGACATGTAAATCAGAGGACAGAATAGAGAGAATTAGGCTCACACTTATAAGCTATTTGATTTTCGACAAAGATGCCAAAGTCATCTGATAGGTAAAGGAAAACCTTTTTAACAAATAATTTTGGAATAACTAGATATCCATATAGAAAAATTAACTTTCATGCTTATTTCATATTATAAACAAAAATTAATTTTAGATAGATTGTAGACTTGTGCATAAAAAGTAAAACTATAAAGATTTTTTTGAAATTCAAATAACTTTTATATAAATTGACAAAAATTCTTAAAACTAAAACTATAAAGATTTTAGAAGAGTATCTGTGATTTGTGAATAGACAAAGGTGTTTTGGGCAGAACACAGAAAAGCGATAACCATAAGAGAAAAAAAATGTGTAAATTGGACTTCATCATAATTAAAAATTGCTCATCAAAAAAACGCTAAGAAAATAAATAATATAGCCATAGAATGAGACAAAATATTCACAAAACAATATATTTGATAATGGACTTGAATCCAGAATACAGAATAAGTCCTTTCACTACATCATAAAAAAACACAGACAATCCAATGAAAATAGGTAGAAGATTTGAGTAGACATTTCATGAAGGAAGATACGCAAATGTCTGGTAAGCATATGAGAAACCAAAATCTGGGTGCTAGTTCTGTTATTGCTGCTGCAATATCTTTGTTTAAATGATTAGTGGACAGAACTAAGGAGTTATTCTTTGTTTCTTTTTGTAAGATTTTATTTCATTTTTTATTTATTTTATTTTATTTTTTTTTACGTTTATTTATTTTTGAGACAGAGAGAGACAGAGCATGAACAGGGGAGGGTCAGAGAGAGAGGGAGACACAGAATCTGAAACAGGCTCCAGGCTCTGAGCTGTCTGCACAGAGCCTGATGCAGGGCTCGAACTCACGGACTGCGAGATCATGACCTGAGCCTCAGTTGGACGCCCAACCGACTGAGCCACCCATGTGCTCCTGTAAGATTTTATTTTTAAGGGTCTCCTGGGTGGCTCAGTCAGTTAAGCGTCCGACTTCAGCTCAGGTCATGATGTCATGGTTCCTGAGTTTGAGCCCTGCATCCGGTTCTGTGCTGACAGCTCAGAGCCTGGAGCCTGCTTTGAATTCTGTGTATCTCTCTCTCTCTCTCTCTCTCTCTCTCTGCCCTCCCCCACTTGTGCGCGCGCTCTCTCTCTCTCAAAAATAAATAAACATTAAAAATTTTTTTTTCAACGTTTTTTATTTATTTTTGGGACAGAGAGAGACAGAGCATGAACGGGGGAGGGGCAGAGAGAGAGGGAGACACAGAATCGGAAACAGGCTCCAGGCTCCGAGCCATCAGCCCAGAGCCCTACGCGGGGCTCGAACTCACGGACCGCGAGATCGTGACCTGGCTGAAGTCGGACGCTTAACCGACTGCGCCACCCAGGCGCCCCTAAAAATTTTTTTAAAAAGGTTTTATTTTTAAGTAATCCCTATAGCCAAAATGGACCTCGAACTTACAACCCCCAGATAAAGAGTCACATGCTCCACTAACTGAGCCAGCCACTCACCCCAGAAGTAACTTTTTTTCTCCTGGAACTTAGAACCCTGAGATAAAGAGCTGCATGCTCTACCAACTGAGCCAGCCAGGCACCCCAGAAGTAACTTTTTTTTTTCTTGAAGCATGAATTAATATTGATAATTCTAATTCAAGTGTAACATTATAGCATTTTTCCTTAGCTAATTATATTTGATTTCTGTATTTCTTTGCTCTTCCGGTGAAATCTTGGTTCCTAATTTTATGAATACATCTGTTCATTTGCTTAATTTTATAATGACATAAAAAGTTTCAGAATTACAATACCATGATTACTAATAATATACAAACTAAGTAAAATTTAAAATTTCTTATTTTTAAACGTTTATTTATTTTTGAGAGAGAGAATGAGAGAGAGAGCATGCACACACACTGGGGAGGGGCAGAGAGAGAGGGAGACAGAGGATACTAAGTGGGCTCTGCGCTGATGACAGAGAGCCCATTCATAGGCTTGAACTCAGGAACCACGAAGTAATGACCTGACCTTGGCTGCTTAACTGACTGAGCTACTCAGGTACCCCAAGTTCGAAATTTCTTTTTCAGTTCTTTTTGTCTTTGAGATATAGCTCACCAAGGGTGTACAGAGTACTTGGTGAAAATCTGCTTGTATCAGTTTGATTTATAGCTAGGTTAATTTATTTGTTTCTCTTTGATAATTAATGTCAAAAGAATGATAGAAATAGAAAATCATTTTGCAATTTCCAGTATAGTTAACTGATTCGATTAAGGCGTGTCAATGTATGTCAAAACCTTTGTGTAAAAATTTGTTGGAGTGAAGATATTCATTTGGTCTCAAGGTAACTCTCCACTTACGGCATTAATTATGTGGGGTAAAATTTGCAGTTACCACTTTAACCAAGTTGATCAAACTTGGCAACACCAATAGTAGGACAAACTGCAGTAAGTTTTCCTGAAGAGATGCGATAAAAACTACACAAAGTCACCTATGAAGTATTCAAAATGTTTACTATGAGCTTAATCATGGGGATAATAATCAGACAAATCCAGAATGTGGGACGTCATTCTAGATTAGAAGAGACCTCAGAAACAACAACTAGTTGAAAAGCATAAGTCTTGATTAGATCTTGGATTAAAAACAGAAATGTTTTACGACAATTGGGAAAATTTGAACATACATAGCATATTGTATGATGATGTAAAATTATTATTAACTTTTCAGGTAAGGTGATGATATTATAATCATGTACAGGAAATCCTTTTCTTAGATTCATGCAGGAAATTTTGGAGCTTAAGTGGTTTTGTGTCCACAATTTACTTTCAAATTGTTCAGTTATGAACACATATAGAAACAGATAAAGCCAATGTAGCAAAACACTAACTATTTGTAAATATAGATGATAGTATAGGGGTGTTTACTTTAGTATTCTTTCAAGTTTTATGTATGTGTGAAATTTTTTCAAAAAGCAATTGAAAGTAAAAAAGAAGGAACCAGGACCTTTGGGGAGGGGCAATCTGAGTTATTGTCACCAGGTGGTGCTGGTGCTTTTCAAATAAAAGCTAAATAAAGAGCTGAACAGTCTATGTTGACAATTAATTGGATATTTATTTAGGAAAAAAGTTGGGTGCGTGTGGAGGGGAACTATAAATCCAGCTTTTTAATTTTGCCAGTTTTCACTCTTGCTTGCATGATTTTATTCTACGTAACTTGAAGAATTTCTCTATACATTTTCTTTCCTCACAGTCTGCCTCTACCTGCCCCTTTCCTTTTTTCAGGCCCTTATTTACTTCTTCTGCGACTACTACAATACTTCCCTCTACCAGATGCCTCTGTGACCCACATTGCTGACACACTAACCTTCCTGCAGCATATCTCTCCCCTTCATTAGCTCCCCATTTCCCTACAAATAGTTTCTACTTCTCAGCAATGTGTTAAAATTTGATTATCAGTCTGCTTCCCCAGTATATCTCTCATTATTGCCTTGCATTAACTGTACTCATGGGACACCTCAATTGCTGCCACCCCCACCCCCCGCCTTTGTTACAAATGTCACACACTTTCTTGCCCTTGGTCCTTTTGCTTGGTATGTCTCCATACCCAAGATGCCTTTCTGCCCCCTGCCAGTCAAAGTCTGACCTTATCCTCATCAAAGTCCAGATTAAATATAATTTCCTTTATATAAACCTCCCAAACATCCTATTCAGAAATATTTTTATTCCCACAGCATTTTGTAATTTTCTTATTGAACTTATTGTATTTTGTATTATGTAATAATTATGTGTGAACACTAAATTGTAAATACTTTCAGGGTTGGTGGTTCATCTTTATAGTCTCCACATTGTTTTTAGTACTATGTGGCATTCACTGAACTTCAGTGGAATTGAATTTCAGGATTACTCGAAGTTAGTTTACAGTAGGGGTGACAGTACTGACTAATCACCACCAATTGCCGGCCTTACTCTGGCTTTCATTTCACAGATACTCAATGAGGAGCCACTATAGTGAGAAACCAATCAGGATGAAGAATGTCCATGGTGTGTCAACACCCACTAACCAAAAAATTCATTAATTCAAAGTAAAATTCCCTTCAATTTAACAATATATGTCAAAACTCAAACTTTTGCATGCCATTTGATTCATTTATCCCACTTTTAGGTATGTGATAAGAATGCTCAAAGATTTGCTTTAAGAATATTTGGAAGGGCATGTTTATAAAAGATAAAAATTGGAAGCAGCCTAATTACTCCAACAACACAGTTGGTTAAACAAATTCTAATAAGCTTGTACAATGGCTTACTATGGACCCATTAAAGATGATGTTAGATAATAATGTTTAGTGACATGGAAAGAGGTTACAATGTATTAAGTGGGAAAAAATTACAGAATAGTGTTGACATCACAATGCCTTTTAATGGAAGAAAAAAAAAGCATTGAAAAAAGACAAAATGATGGCAGAGATATTTCTAGGTTTGGAGACTGAATGTTTTCAAATTTCTTTGTTGCTATCTTTTTAAAAGTTTTACCGATTGAGCAGCAATGTTAAAAAAGCAATAAGGAAAGTTCATTTTCAAGGATTACAAAACAATTATATACTAAAATTTATTCTATTGTATACATAAAATTCAGTAATACATGAAGGAATTTCAAGCTCTAACACTATTCCTTGGGCTTCGCATAGAACCAAGGGACACTGAAGGTCAAATGATGACACAAGGGAAGACAATATTAGAGGTTAGAACAGGTAAGAAACCCAGGCAGAAAAAGAGTGAGGGCTAAGGAGTATGATTACCATGCTCTGGAACAGACAGAGTCAGGAGTGCAAGTAGGAGAACATAGAAATTAAGCAGGTACCAAGATTGTAATGTAGCAGAAAGATAACTACAGTTAGAAATCTGGGTCCGGTATTCAGTATTGTTTAGTATTATTGTCTATGAGGTAGGTGATTTTGAGTAAAAAATTTATATTTTTAAGGATCAGAAAATACTTTGATGGTATTTTTATTTCCATTTTACAAGTGAGTAAAATGGCCCTCAGAAAATATAAATGAAGTCCCATATACATGTAAGCTGAGGTTTCTCAACATTAGCACTTCTGGCATTTGGGGCCAGATATACTTTTGTTATGGGGAGCTGTCCCGTATGAACAGGTAAATTAGTAGGGGACAATAAGTGATGATGCCAATTTCAAAAAAAGAAAGAAAATTGCTCAGTGAGAAGGAAAGCAAGCAAGAGTGATTCTGTAGGTCATCAAGAAACTAGAAATAATATGCCATTTTACACAAAAGCTCCCTAAACACTCAGTACGTATCTTGCCAAGGAGTACTCTCCCCTGTGGGCGATTCGAGAGAACTTCAGTGTCTGTAGTTGGCAGGCATATGCCCCAAATCTATTCAAGTCGCCAAACCACCAGCCAACAGAGCATCTCATGTGAGTGATTTTATGTCCAATCTTCGTCAGAAAGGGGCCTCATATCTTTCTTGTCTATACAGAGATGGGTCCCCAGGGTGGGTGGACCTGGTTCCCAGGTTATTGTTTATATGACTCTAAAATGTAGAGATATGGAGCTGCTTATCTGCTGATTACCTCATGCTGTCCTTTGGAGTGTCAGACCCACCACTTTCTGTTCCTTCTCCCAGTCTTGGTCATCAAATCTCAACCCTTTCCACAAATAGTTGGAAAAAGGGCCAGTTTTCAATGACTTGCAGGCACACCCTCTTTCAAACATGCTCCCCTCCTTTAAAAAAAAAAACAACAACAACTTCCTAAACATTACTTGTATCAGTTGACAGTTGAAATCTTTTACAAGGGCCAGCAGCAAGCATTGTTCACCACCTTTTTCCTTCTCTCTTACCCTACTCCCCTGTCTCTCTCCACCCTTTCTTTCTTGTTACAGCCAAGGAATAAATTAAAGAAGGTGGTGGGCACCTGGGTGGCTCAGTTGGTTAACCGTCTGACTTCGACTCAGGTCATGATTTCATAGTTCCTGGGTTTGAGCCCCATGCCGGGCTCTGTGCTGACAGCTTAGAGCCTGGAGCCTGCTTTGGATTCTGTGTCTCCCTCTCTCTGTGCCCCTTCCCTGCTCACGTTCTGTTTCTTTCTCAAAAATAAATAAACATTAAAAAAAAAGTAGTTGGAATCTTGGCATAACATTTTTCAGAAGTTGCCAAATCTGGTATCATTGGAGGGGATAAATAAGAACTAAGGAAAACTTCTAGAAAATATATTTTGCCTGGTTTTTGTTCATATTTTTCCATAAAACATGTAGTTCTAGGCAAAGAACAATCACTGCCTTACACCTGTTTATTTATTTTTTATTTCTACAACTAGCACTCATTTTTCTCTTTAGTGGTACTTGTTATTATGAAGGATTTGTTATTGCTTGCTTGTTTGTTTGTTGGGTTTAAATCACTTCATAGGAGTTAGTATAATTATTACAATGCATGGGGAAAGACAAAACCATGAGGAGATTCACACCAGCACACTATCCTCTGAATATGTCAAGTTTGGGTAGGAAAAGTCTACTGTGCCTTTGATTCCACTTTGAAAAAATATTTCCCAAGAGCCACCCCTCCCCTTACAACATGCCTATGTATGGTATTTCAATTAAAGTAGTGGGGAAAAGAGATAATTGAGTACATGAGTAGAAGTTGCACCCATTCCTTTCTAACTATTTATACAAGTAGTTCATTTGTATTTAGCAAAAAACAAAACAAAAGCCCCAACCCTTTATTTTTCCTCTTTCTAAACGTAATACAAGTTCACTGTGGAAAATTGAGAATATAGAGATCAATGAAATAGGAAAAAAAAACTTGACCTGTAAACAATAAAAATTTATCTCTAATTCTGTAACAGAAAAAAACATTATTGCTATTTAATGTTATAACACATCCTTTCAGTGATGTTTATGTATATATGCCATTTAATTTTTTCTTTTTTCTTTTCTCACATGAGCAAAAAGTGGGTTTAGTGGTTAATTTTTTAAAAAGTTGAATGCATCGAGAATGTGTTTCCATGTCATTAACTATTATTTTTCAACATCATTTTTTAAAAAGTTTATTTATTTTGAGATGAAGAGTGAGAACCAGTGGGGAAGAGGCAGAGAGAAAGGGGGACAGAAGATCCAAAGCAGGCTGTGCACTGAAAGCAGAGGGTCCCATATGGGGCTCAAACTCATAGACCCTGAGATCATGATCTGAGCCGAAGTTGGACTCTTAACTGACCAAACCACCCAGGCATCCCTCAACATCATTTTTAATAAAAGCCCAATATTCTACTGGGTGAACAGATAGTAATTTATTTAACTAATCTCCTATTGTTAAAATAGATGTATATTTAAAAAAATATATATGTATTAGTAAGCAACGTACAATAAGCATAAAGCAATATATGATATGCTTTTTAAAACACTTCTAGTGTACGTGTATCTGTTTCCTTTTAGTCTTCATTCTAGAATCTAGTTCTGCAGTAAGACCTGACAAAATTTAAATTGTAAAACAATGGGATGTTGCCATTGATTCATGATATCTTTTACTCACTTATTCAACAAAACACTCATTGACTGCCTACTCTGTGCCAGGAACTGTGCTAGATATTCAAGATATAATGATTAAGAATGTAGAAATAGTCCTCATTCTGAAGAAGTTTAGTTTGTGTGGGAGAGACACAATAAGTAATTACAATAAAGTAATTGGATAGGTGCCATCACAGAGGAAGTACAAACATCCAAGGGAGCATAATAGAGAGGTACTCTGGGGAAGGAGTGGTTAAGTGAAAATGTTGACATTGCATGAGAATTCTCTGTGACATATTCTCATGGTTGCAAAAGGCTTCAAATATCATTTAGTTCAAACTCCTCTGCCACTGGAATTCTCTGTCAAGTGGTGATCTCATAACACAGGACTTTGCAGTATGGTCAGTGGATTTAGATCTGCATGTGTGATTTGGGACACATTGCTTAAAATCCCTATGCCTGCTTCATCTGTAAAATGGGATAATAATAGTACCCACTTAAAGGTGTGGTTGTGATAGAAGATATAATATAGGCAAAGCACTTAAAAGAAGGTCTAGCACATAGTGCACATGCAATTCATGTGTACTCAGTTCATGCAGTGGTCATGTTGACGGGGAACATTTGAATTGTAAGAAAGTCATTCTTCATGACAGGCTGAAATTGGGCCATTGTAGCTTTAAAAATTTTTTTTTAATGTTTGAGAAAGAGAGAGAGAGACAGCATGAGTTACGAAAGCGCAGAGAGAGAGACACAGAATCTGAAGCAGGCTCCAGGCTCTGAGCTGTCAGGACACAGCCCAATTCGCGAATCGCAAAATCATGACCTAAAATCGTATGCTTAACCGACTGAGCCACCCAGGCGTCTCGGGCCATTTTATAGCTTTTACCTGGAAGGTGTTCTCACCTGAAAAATGGAAGAAATCTCAGGGAGGTAGATTTTGGTTCAATTTAATGAACTAGTTTTCAACATAGAGCTAAAAGAAATGGACTGCTTCAGGAGGGGTGATTAAAATAACCACACCTCTTTTTGGTTGCAGAAATTTCCTTGGATAAAATTCAAAATAGCAGATATCTGAGCTTATCTGTACTACAAATGGACTCTGAAATGCATTTGGAAAGCACGTGAACACAGACACATTAAACTTTGAATTTGTACTAAGTAACACTGTTATTGGCAAGCTCAACTCTAAATTACAGATTTGCATCAGAACATGAGCGTATTATCTTGCATTTAATTCCACAAATGAATTAATATTCCCACAACATTCAGATTAAATTTGGCTCTGTAACAGAAAATTGGGAGCCACTCTCTTTTGCTGTTTTTGAATCAATCAGTATTTGTGGTGAAATTTAGATTATGGCATTGGCAATTAGAACCAGCCTTTTACCAGAGACCCCTCGAATTATTTTTTCTGCAATTAAGAGACATTAAAAACAAGACAAAAGGAGCCATTTTATATATTTTTTAATAACCTTGTTTCCAAGGTTTAAGTGAAATAAATATGCCTACTGTTGAGAGAAATTCTCACCATGGGTTTCCTAGTATGAAAGTTTTATGACAAATTTTAAACTAATGGAAACAACTACGCTTTGGAACAGAATGTGAGTGGGAATTGATGAGTACTTATCAGTTTTGAACTGATTTACAATTCATGAAGCCTGTAGATGACAGAAAAGAATGACTACTGCCTGAGGGACTTTGGTGAAGGTCACAGGAGTAATTAATAGAGGTCAGCGGTGCATGAGGTTTCTGAATGGAGCCTAGCAGGAGCCTGCTGTTACTGCTGCAGTGGCCATTCGATAACAGGGAGGGGCTGATTGTGTGGCCAGTCTCATCTCTTCACATATAGTATTTTTATGTCCTTCAAGATATAATCTGTCTTGTACAACCGAGAAGTTTATTCTTTGAGGATGTTATTTACTTTGGATTATTTCTACCAAAGAACTATGAAGGGATTTACATTTGAAAATTAGAAGTGGTGTCATAGAATATATTGTGTTTTTTTCTCCTTTAAAAACTGTGTGGGTCTTCTGCTTTTAGATGAGTTTACCAACTTTGAAGGGGCAATTTTGGGGGACTCATTTGAATTCTGAACTGACTTCCTTAGTTTCCTCTTGAAATTACTTCCACTTCTCACTTCTCAGTGAAGGTCAGTATTATCTATTCAAGCCAAAGAGGCTCAAATCTGAGTCTCAAAACTGTAGTATCTCTGAGGCACCTAGGTGGTTCAGTCAGTTAAGTGTCTGACTTTGGCTCAGGTCATGATCTCACAGTTCATGGGTTCAAGCTCTACCCACCCTGGTTGGGCTCTGTGTTGACAGCTCAGAGTCTGGAGCCTACTTTGGATTCTGTGTTTCCTTCTCTCTCTGCCCCTCTCCTACTCGTGCTCTGTCTCTCAAAGATAAATAAATGTTTAAAAAAATTATGAAAAAAAAAAAAGAAAAAAAAACCCTGTAGTATTTCAGAATTGGAAGGGACCTTAAAGAGTCTCTAGTCCAATCACTCATTTAACCATCATCTAATTAGGCTTAACCATATCTTAAAGGCTTAACCATCATCTAATTTGTGATTCCTCAAGTATTTGAGCATCTATTCAATACTAGTCACAGTATTTATTCTTCTGAATAATAGTTTCTGCCAGATATTGAGCATCTCTGGAAACAAAGATTTAGTCATAACAAGATACAGCCTGCCTCAGAGACAGGAACATTTTAATATGATATAGCAAGTACTTTGCAGAGGTAATGCAGAGAACTGAGGAAAGAGAAGAAGGGTGCCTAAGTCTTGAAGGATGAATAGGAATGATGAGGTGACTGACAAATGTGTGTTCCAGGTAAGGAAACTGTGAGGGCAAAATCCTCGAGGGAACAAGTATATCTCTCTAAATCTTGGTTTCTTTCCTTTTCAGTAATATTGTTTACTTTATAGGAATAAAGTTGTTGTGAAGAATAAATGAGAGAATATTTATCTTTATAAAAGACATAGTGCTCACCAAGTTATTATTATTATTATTATTATTAATTATTATTACAACTACTATAGTAGATCAGTGCAGACCAGATGACCCTCCAGGCCCATAATTCTTGCCTGATAAATATACAAACATATCTATAGTAGGAATGTTCCAATCTGAAATCATTTCAGAGGCTAACGCTACTAGACACTTAAATCATAACAACTCCCCTCACTTTCTAAGAACCATATTGGTTTAGCTTCCCTTCGTGTTAGGTCAGGTCAACAGGAGTATACACCCAGGTTACCTGACAACTCTGTTTCCTCATGTAAAATAATTTACCACTCTGATATTATGACCAGTGTCTTATTAGTTTGGCAGTAACACTGATTTTAACACTTAGGTCTCATAGTCCTTCCTCAATTGAGAGGAAGAGTGGTGGGTCATCTCTTGCTTTCAAGATATCAAATGCACTGGTCTTTGCTCAGATTTCAGCTGTCCTTCCATTGGATCCAAAGTTTGCCCTAATCTAAACTGGAAGAACCCTCAACTCTGAAAAAAATGGTCTCTGAGGCAAACAACAGAACAGCTCTTTAGCCATATTCTGAATGAGGATTTACATTTCTTTGGTTGGAAATGGTTATTCCAGGGGTGCCCGGATGGCATAGTTGATTAGGCATCTGACTTTGGCTCAGGTCATGATCTCACAGTTTATGAGTTCAAGCCCCATGCTGGGCTCTGTGGTGACAGCTCAGCACCTGGAGCCTGCTTCTGATTTTGTGTCTCCCTCTCTCTCTCTGCCCCTCCCCTGCTCATGCTCTGTCTCATAAATAAATAAACATTAAAAAATTATTTAATAAAAAAGAAATAGTTATTGCATTCCAATGGACAATCTTATGGTTTGAATTTTTCTCTGATGAAAATAGAGGTGGCCAACCGTCTACCATTACAGCTTCCCTAGAGATTCATATACAGAAGCCATCTTTTACGAGAATACACATTGCTTTTTTAGGAGTTACACATTGCTGTATAACTTTGACCCTGAAAGTCCTGTTGACCCCAAGACATCCTGGTCTTGCTAAACCAGATGAATTGTGAGTGAACCAGGAAGACTCCTTTTGTCTTTCTAGCCTAAGGCCAAATCTGAATAGGCCTTCATTGCCTCTTTCTCAAAGCCCATACCCCATAGTTGACCTTTGAGGTAAGACCTCAAGGTTTTACCACAATGATGACAAGAAGAAGCAAGAGCAGGTGAATTGCTGAACCCCAGAGTAGTATTGGCTTTATCTCCCCACCTCCAGGCCTCTTCAGGAGAAGGGGACCCTCTAAAAGCAGGACTCAGAACTATCCACACCAACATCCTGGAAGAGAATAAAGCTAAGGTAGCTAAGAACTGAGAGAAGGTGGAAAGAAAGCCATAACCCCCATAGAGCCCTTCATGCCAAAGCAAGGTCTTTTACCTTCTGACCCACTGAAAGCTGTATCTCCTAACAACATACCCTTAGAGTGTCCCGTCCAATGCTCCTTGAAGGGAGGATAAAATTGTGTTGAATGGTGGTCGAGATGGGAGAAGAGTAGAGGCTGGGATGGTGCTTGAACAACCCCAGAAATTGGCTTGTGCCACAAGTAACTTGTAAAGGGCAAATAAAGTCATCTTACCCACTCTTGAAATTCACAGATGAGACAGAGTTCAGCATATCATGGGAGTGAAGAGCAAGGACTCTGGAGTCAAACTACCTCAATTTGAAATCCAGGTGGCCTCATACATTTACTTAGCCTTCCTTTTGCCTTAGTTTCCTTATTTTTAAAATGGTGATTATAATAACAGTAGAGTTTAGAATGGCTAAAAATGTTGGGGGGAGGAGGACATATGGTGGTGGCACAGGTTATACAACTAGGCAAATCCAGTTACAGTTGGAGATTTCAATACTTCTGTCAGTAATCAGAAACAAGTAAAGGAAAAATTATCAGTAAGAAAATAGGAGACCCGAACAACACCTGATTGACATTCATAGAACACATAGAACACAGCTAGACTCCACCAGCTGATCCAATGCCAGTTATTAGAGATTTTCTTTGTGTGTAACTTCTAACTTGATAAAAAATGAAAATGTACATAATTGCAGAACCAGTAGAACAATGATTCTTGCTAGCATATATTATATATATGCTATATATATATATATATATATATATATAACTCATCTCATATTTTTTCCCCTTCTGACTGCTCTATTATCTTTACATGATTTTGATACTTTCTGCTTTTGGAATGTATAGTGTGAGGGACACCTCATTCATCCCTCTCCTGCCCTGGAATGTGGATGGGCAATGGAGGGTGGCAGAGATGGGAAGGAGCATCTGGAGAAGGGCACTGAATTTCCAAAAATATTTCTATGTTATTATTTGACAATAATAATGAGGTAGGAGATGACTATGGGCCTTTGGCCATGTTCTCAGGCTATTATTTGTTGTTATTTTCTTGGCTTTCACTGAACTGCTCTGATTTCATCATCATCTGTTTCTTATTCCAGCAAAGTAGGGTTAGATGATGTAATAGTTGTCTAGGACATCCAAGATTGGTTTCCCTAACTACAAAATAGGCTTTTTAGCACCAATTAAGAATAGTGGGACAAAGCAGATCCTATACACAAGGAAATGAAAGTCAAAAAAAAAAAATAAAACAATGTGAGAAGAACATGAGATAGTGCAAGCAAATGAAGAAATCTATACTGCAGTGGATGAATCATTGTCCTGACTTCCCCTGGGTGTTGCTTGCTGAAACCCTCCTGCTGAGATGTGCTTTTTGCAAGGCAGAATTGGAGATGAGTAAATAAGGAGGTGGTTATTCACTTTTATCACCACAGCAACCCACATGTCAGTTCAAGAAAATGCTCATGAAGAAAATTCTGTGAGGTTTTGGAATCAGAACCCAAATGACTTTCAGAATTAAAAGAATCAGAATAAGGACAGCACAATCACTTATCTGATGAAACAAGAGAAGGCCTGATGGAGATCATCTTGACGCGTTAGGAAAACAACCTCAGGGCTCCTGCTGACCGGACACTTTTCCCGAGTACTATTAATTATAATGCATTATTAGCTAACTGCAGGCAGCGGACACCTTTTGCATGTTAACTAAAGTGCAGCAGCCATTTAGCTAGTGGGGCCTGCTCAGTCTTTAAAATTGTCTTAATCATTAGTGAATTAGTTAAACTATAACGTTAGCAGATAAAAATAATCACCCGTGTCCCTTGGGAACAAGTCTAAACTGGAACTGGTTGTCAGAGGCTCTGAATACAGACGTTCCTGACTGTGCAGATTGATGGATGACAATCAACACAGTTCCAGACAGAGCCAGCTTCACCTTGTCTCCTCAGGGTTATGCAATATCGTGAGATCATCATTATAGGGTTGATTGCTGCTTCAGAGTGTTGTGGGTGTGTGAAAGGGCAGCGGTACCATGGCCTTTATATTCAGTTCTCAATCATTCAGAGATTGATGATGCAGTTAGCAAATTTTTGAAACTCATGTTCCTTTCAGTGCTCTTTTTGGGCCATTTCACTGATTATTAATGGCTCCACCTGGGGAGGTCTGGAAATAATGCTGAAACTCAATCAAGCCTCCTTGGCAGTTCTGGAAAGAGGTTTTGAGTGTAGCTCAGAGACTGTGAAGAGAAACTAAAATTGTGCTTTAGGATTATCTCTGGATTTTGTTGATTGGCATATTCCTTTTCTGCTGCAAATCACCTAGAGTTAGCAGAATAAACAAGGCTTACATTGTTTGGCTTGGGTTCATGTTTTGATAATTGACCATAGCCAGAAAACATGAAAAAAAAAAAACTCTCCTCAAGTAACCTGAGAAGTTCATTGCCTTTTATTTTATGCAAATTTTATTTTTTTCAACATTTTTATTTATTTTTGGGACAGAGAGAGACAGAGCATGAACGGGGGAGGGGCAGAGAGAGAGGGAGACACAGAATCGGAAACAGGCTCCAGGCTCCGAGCCATCAGCCCAGAGCCTGACGCGGGGCTCGAACTCCCGGACCGCGAGATCGAACTCCCGGACCGCGAGATCGTGACCTGGCTGAAGTCGGACGCTTAACCGACTGCGCCACCCAGGCGCCCCTATGCAAATTTTAAAGAAACATTAAATGGATGTTTAAAATTTTATATACAATAAAATTCACTCTTTTTGGTATAGTTCTATGTGTTTAGACAAATTTATAGTCCAGGAAACCACCACTACAATCAAGATAAAGAACAGTTCTATGACTCCCCCACGGTCCCTCACGCAGCCCCTTTACAAATTAACCCTGTTCCTTTGCAAATACTACCATAATCTGATTTCTAGCCCTATCCTTTTGTCTTCTAGATACTGTGTTCGTGGAATCATAGATTATGTAGCCTTTTGAGTCTTGTTTTGTTTATTTAGCCTATTATATCTGAGATTCATCCATGTTGTTGCATGCGTTAAATTAATTAAAGGAGGCCATTAGACTGAAGTGGCTTTAATGCCTTGGCAGCCTATATGAACAGATCAAACAAAACCTAAGCCTGTAAATCCTTCAAGGATAAGAAATCAAAATCTAAGGATGGCCAATCACAACCAGCCAACTAGGCTTTCCCAAATAAAGCAACCCTATAGCCAATCCAATAATTATTTGCTTTGTCTCTGTGTCTTCTCCATGAAAGTCTTGCCCCTAGCTCCTCTTGATGGAACACTCCTAACCACATCTTTTTGGCACTTCACAATTCAAATTGATTTTTGCTTAAATACACTCTTAAAATTTTTAATATGCCTCAGTTTAACTTTTAACACATTTTACACTCATTCTTTCTTTTTTATTGCTGAGTCGTATTCTATAGTTTCTCTATCCATTCCTCAGTTAAATGACATTTGAGCATTTCTAGTTTTTGCTGATTATGAAAAAATCCACTATAAACATTTATGCAGCATGTGTGTGTGTGTGTGTGTGTGTGTGTGTGTGTGTGTGTAAACATAAGTTTTTATTTCTTTTGAATAAATGTCTGAGGGTAAGATTGCTGGTTCTTATGGTAAGTATATATTTAACTCTATAAGAAACTGCCAAACTATTTTCCAAAAGGGCTCTACAATTGTGCATTCCAACCAGGAGTGAACAGGAGTTCCAGTTTTTCTGAATCCCCTCCAGCAGTTGGTATTATTAAGTAGTTTTCTTGTTATTGATTTCTAGCTTAATTTTGTAATGTTTATTTTTTATTTTTCAGAGAGACAGAGAGAGAGTGAGCAGAGGAGGGGCAGAGAGAGAGGGGGACAGAAGATCTGAAGTGGGCTCTGCACTGACAGCAGAGAGCCCGATGTGGGGCTCAAACTCATGAACCATGAGATAGTGACCTGAGCCAAAGTCAGACACTTAACTGAGCCACCCAGGCACCCCCAGGTAAAAATTTTAAAAACAGTTATTTGTGCTTCAAAAAAATCCTGTAATTTAAGCAGAATTCATGCCATCGTCACTTTAATTTTACGTAGGAGCAAATGATTGAAACTTTAGAAGATTATGTAACCTACCCAGAATGACTCATCTGATAACTTAATCAACGCTGAACATTGGAGTGCAGTTGGTTTACTGGGGTTAGTCCAGGTACCAATTATCCCCTGGATTCCTGCTCAGGGTGTGAGCTCACCTAGCACTTTCTCTGCTGAAAAGGGACAGTTCATTTGATACAAGCAACCTCAAGTTTTCTACTCTTTGTCCCCAAATATCTCCATATCTTTATTCATTTTTTATTTTTCTCTCACCTTTCTGTCTCCTCCTTTTTAATATCACTACCTGTGATTTTTGTAACAAACTTTCCCACTCTTTGCTTTTCCTCCTCTTCCTCTTCCTAAAAGCCTTTCTCTTTTTTTCTTTTTCTTTAGTCTATAAACACATTCACACACTTCCCATTATAATAAAACCTGATTGTTTTTCAAATTGCAGACTCATTTCTCTTCTTTTTCTCACCATCTATTTCTAAAAGAAGGTTAACATCCCCACATTTATTTTTATCCTGTTACAAACATAATATACATGCACAATGAAGATGATTTGGACCACACACACACTGTCTGAAATCCTACCACCCAAGGATAACCACTAACCTCTGTTAACATTGTTCTGTCTCCTTCTCTCCCTCTCTCCTTCCTCACCCATCTCTCTCTCTTTCTACCCATTTTTACTTTCTTGATCTCTCTCATTTGTCTAAAACATATTGTGTATATATAATCTCATCTACTTTTGTGCTATATAGCTTTTTGAAGGTCGATTTAATACTTTAAAATGTTATTTAATTTTTATAAAAGAATGCATGTCTATGATTCAAAGGTCAATAATAGTACAAAGTTTATATTAAAAATATTTTAAAAACTACAAAACATAGTTTCTTGCCCCATTCTTCTCCACCCACAAATCTTGTAGATGAACACTTGAAAAGTTTTTAAATATCCCTTAGAGCTTTAATGTTCATGTTCTAATTCATGTGCTATATTGTTCAGGGTCCCAGCAGAAAAAGAGATGATTAAAGAACTTTAATGAAGAGATGATTTACAAAGGAGGAAGGTTGGTAAAGCACCGGGACTTGTATTAGTGGAACTAATAATAGTAGGACGCCATTACCAACTCTAGGATTTAGAGGGGCAATGCCAGAGGAATGATTACCAGACAACAGTAAGAACAGTAGCTGGAGGAGAGGGCCCACCTTGCAGGATCTGTGACCATAGGTGGAGGAATGCAGACACTGCCCAGCCAAGGGTGGGCAGGTGGAAGCTGCAGGAACCAATAGTCTGCTTTCTACTGCTTCTGTCCTCCCATTTCCCCCAGTACGTCCCCTTAAGCAAATCCAACTAGAAGCTAAAGATGAGGAACCCAGATGAGCAATGGTGTGAAGAGACCAGTCTCCTGAGGCACAGGTTAGAAAGGGTTACAACAGATCTGCAAGAGCACAGGGAAAATTACCAGCACTTGGCTTATGCTAATATTTTTTTGCTTTATGGATTTATGTGTTGACAACTTACTATGATAATAATTGAGCTTCTTTTCCTCACACTTGCTCACCTTCTCTGTCCATATGCCTTGTGATGTTGGAAACAAAAATTGTAACAATATCCAGTTTTACATAATTATGGAAGCAATTATTCACTGCCAAGCCAAATAGTGTACTATGATGTTTCCTTTTTATGCCATTCCCTACCCTACTCTCTTTCCAGGAACTCATAATTGCCCCATATCTTCATTTTTTAGTTTTCTATGTGTTTGTCACTTTTTTCCCTTAGTGTTCCAAATTTTTCTTCATATGGCCAAATGCATCAGAGAATCTTCCGGTTTTATTTTCCCCCGGAATGTTCTTTTCCTTAGTTCACCTTTGAATGAGTTGCTTTCTCGGCCCTGATGCTAGCTGTCCACCCATGACTTTTGTCCTAAGATTTATCTTTCTTTCTTCTCTTTTGCTGAATTCCACGTCTTACTCTTTCTCTTGGTTTCTTCTTTGTTTTGTAGACTACACCATCTATGTGTTTCATGAGAGAAGGTGCAGAAAAGATAATATTTTGAGTCGTGCATTTCTGGAAATATCTTTATTTTACTTTCTCACTCAATGGGTAATATGTCTGGGGATGGAATTCTAGGTTGAAAATCATTGTCCTTCAGAATTTTACAGGCCTTGCTCCACAGCCTTTTAGCTTCCATAGTTGCTGTTCACATATCACATGCTGTTATGACTCTTGTTCCTTTGTGTGTGACCTGTATTTCCCTTCCAGATGCTTTAATATGTACTCTTAATCTCTGGTGTTTGGAAATTTCATGGTGAAGCTTTGGGTTTTGTTGATTGTATTTGACACAAAATGAACAATCTCATCTTGTATTTCAGCTCAGCAAATTTTCAGTATAAGGTATCTTTAATAAGTTTTTCCCTCTATTTTGTTTTTTCCTCTTTTGAACTCCTGTTGTTTGGAGTCTGGATCATCTGATTCCCTAAGTTTTATTCTGCACCCTGCTCCAACCCCAACATTTAGTTCCTGAATAACTTGTAATAATTGTTTTCAAAGTTTCATGTTTTAGCTCTTATTATGGGCCAAAATATACACTTTTGTGCCCAATAACGTGCCTACTGTGCATTAAGCCAGTTCTTCTTTCCAAATACCTCTTTCATAATCAACCTTCTCAATAGATCCCAACTCTCACTATGTTGCATTGTCCCAGAGTGTTAAGATTTTAGAGGTGCCAAACAAAAAAATATTTGGGAATAATTTTTAGTTATGAAGCCTGCCTTAATTAAGGTGGCATAAGAAATAGTATATTTTGGCCCAAGTTAGAACATTTTGAATTCAGGCTTTGTAGGACAAGATAATGACCACTTTTGTTTAGCAGAACTTACCTAATTATTTTCAAAGTGTATTGCTCCTGAGGGAATGACCCATAAAAGTAAAGAAAGTAAAACATCTGTGAGAAATGCCGGAGACAGACTTATGGCAAGTATCCATGCCTAATCTCTATTTACCTGTGGAAGTACTGGAATTCAAACATGAGATGGCTGTCACAGGAAAAAGTATGAAAGTACTTATGGGAAGTGAAAAATTAAGTCAAATAGAAAGTAAATCTGATTTGGAAAATTAGTTTGACAATGAAAATTGAAATTTGCCCATTAGGTTATGTTAGATATTTTCCGTGAGTTGAACAAGCTCATAAGCCAAATCCAAGTTCTAATGGTTTGATGTATATAAGGCATGTGACAAAACAGAGAAATTTTGTTATATATGTGAAAATATGTAAAATTAGTATTTCAATTCTCCTAACCCTTTCTCAGTATATCAGATTAAGCAAGTTGCCTTTAAGTGAAAGATTCAATGGTATTATTAATAGTCTTTTGTTAAAACCTTTTTGGTTTTCCTGCCCACAAACTAAATGAGGAATGACTGTAACAACTGGATAACAAATCCTTACACAATATAATTTGTTTGATTTCAACAAAATTAAAGAATGTTCAACTAAGCTGTTAGCTGGTTATTAAAATTTCTTTTTGCGATCAATTTTTATGTGCTTTTTGGCTATAATTTGGAAATAGTTTATGGAATAAATGTTCTATTCCTATATTATTATTTATGAAAACAAGATTTTAATATATCAGTAATAACACAGTAATATCAGTATTTATGCTGATCACCCTTTAATTTTCGCTGTATGAAATATCCATCCATTAATATTTAACTGATTGAAAAATAACTCCTGCTTTTCACTGAGATGAAATTTAAATTAATGATTTTAAAAATTAGTAATTCTATCAAAATCTGCAACACAGGTTTTTTTTTTTCATCATTTGTGTACCACTAACAACAATAAATGTTAACACAATCCAGAAAAAAATGTTAAACGTTTGGACCTTTATAAACATGGAACATTTTTTTTCTTTTTAAATTTTATTTAAATTCTAGTTAGTTAACTTTCAGTGCAATATTAGTTTGAGTGATTCATCTCTTACATATAATACCTGGTGCTCAGTATAACAAGTGCCCTCCTTAATACCCATAATCCATCTAGCTCACCCCCCATCCACCTCTCTCCATCAACCCTCTCCATCAACCCTCCATCAACCCTCTCTCCATCAACCCTCAGTTTGTTCTCTATCATGAAGAGTCTCTTATGGTTTGTTTTCCCCCCTCTCTCTCTTTTTCCCATTCCCATGTGTTCATCTGTTTTGTTTCCTAAATTCCACATATGAGTGAAATAATATGGAATCTGCCTTTCTTTAACTGACTTGTACACTCTAGCTCCATCCATGTCCTTGCAAATGTTAAGATTCCAATTTTTTTCATGGCTGAGTAATATTCCATTGTGTGTGTGTGTGTATGTGTGTGTGTGTGTGTGTGTGTGTGTGTGTGTGTATATGTATATGTATATATATGTATACATATATACACCACATATTCTTTATCCATTCATCAGTTGGACACTTGGGCTTTTTCCATAGACATGGGACATTTTTGAACATAAAAATTCAAATTATAGATATTTTTGTTGCAGAAACTCAAAATAGAATCATCAGAGTTATTTTAAAGCATACAGATTTATTATTTGGGATGAAATTCTTTGGAGGAAATGAGGAAATACGAGAATAGAGAAGAATGCAGTAAAATTTCCAACTGTTAATATATATGTATATATATATGTATGTATGTATGTATGTATGTATGTATATTTTAGAGAGAGAGAGGGTGTGCCTGAATGTGCATGGAGCAGAGTGGCAGAGAGAGAATCTTAAGCAGTTTCCACACTCAGCATGGAGCGCGATGCCAGGCTTGACCCCATGTCCCTGGGATAATGACCTGAGCTGAAATCAAGAGTCAGACACTCCACTGACTGAGCCACCCAGGCACCCCATATGTATGTGTATATATATATTTTAATGGTTGTGGTAACCAATTACTATGGTATTTAAATTCCATTGGATAAATAGAGGAAAGAAATTTAAAAAAAATTGTTTTTAAGTTTCTTTATACTGAGAGAGAGACAGAGAGAGCAAGTGGGGGAGGGGCAGAGAGAGAGGGAGAAAGAGAATCCCAAGCAGGCTTTGCACTGTCAGCCCAGAGCCTGATGCGGGGCTTGAACTGTGAGATCATGACTTGAGCTGAAATCAAGAGTCTGATACTTAGCCAACGGAGCCACCCAGGTACCCTAAGCAGAACAATTTTTAAATATCAATATATACTATATTTAAAAAAATTACATCCTTTGCAGCTATTTAAACAAAACTTTTATATATCAACTTAAAAATGTAGTAACCACTATAGTTGTTTTCTGTTTTCTCCTTTTTACTGTATTTGTTTTCAACTTTTATCCCTTTTATGAGAATGCAAGTAATTGAGGATATGGACCTTTTTTTCCAAATGTTGTGTCTTTCACAAAATTTTAACAAACTGTCTTATTCATAGTGAGAGCTCAATTAAATATTTACTGAATAAAATTATTTTTATTTTATCAGAGGGAGTTATTTATTTCTCTTCAATTATTTTTACCTAGCCTTCAGGTTAGTTTTTCCTACCAATGATAATAGAAACAACTGCCTAGCGGAAATAAAATTTGGATTTGAAAAGTAACTCACAGGGGTGCCTGGGTGGCTCAGCCGGTTGAGTGTCCGACTCTTGATTTCAGCTTGGGTCAGGGTCCCAGTGTTGTGGGATTGAGCCCTGCATCGGACTCCATGCTGAGTATGGACCTACTTAAGATTCTCTCTCTTTCTCTCTCTCTCTCTCTCTCTCTCTCTGCCTCCACCCCAGCTTGTGTGCTCTCTAAAAAACTAAAATAAAAAAATAAATAAATGAAAAAAAGTAACTCACATATTATCTTTAAAATGAGAATAGGAACAATATTGTGAGAAGGAAACAGGATATACAGAAAAACCAATATTTATTTTCTTAAATGTAGTTATTTTTAATATAAAAGGAAGCAACACTAAGCACTCAGAAATGTATTCATTGACATAAAACTCTAGTGGATATATACCCCTAACTACAAGTCTCTTTTCACTATGATTCTTTCTAATGTGCACCAAATTAGAAAGCAGTAAAAACACCAGCAGATGGCTGGAGTGGTCATGGATAGAATTATAAAGAAAAATATATATTCTTTTATCCTTTACTCAACACCTCTGCTTAGGACACCCATAAACACAAGATATCGCCTAATGTTGCCTTATTTCCTGCATGTGTTTGTTTTAATAAGCTAGCCAGAAGTAGCTTATGCACGCACACGAGTTTACGTGTACATACAACACTTTTGCAATTTTTGAGGTTTACCAAGAAGGTTTGGTCTTGTCCTGTGATTATAATCTTGCTGAATTACATTTAAATAGACAGCATTTTACTGTGTACTTGGTATTATCCAAGACATAATATTACAGTGACCTCTTAAAAAATAACATAACTTAGGCAAAATCAAACTTTAAAAATACAATAAAAACTCATAACCAACTTAGAAATGTTGTTTGGGTTTAGGAATTAGAATAGCCTAACATCTCTCCTAATTTTTACCATTCCCCTGTCATTGTAAGATTGTTGCTTGAAGTAAGAAAATATTATCTTGAATTTATAAAATTTCTTATATTCAAAAGATACATTTGGGGGAAAACTTTAAAAAAAGAAAGGAAAAATTTGGAACTATCTTGTATACGACAAACTTTTATCTTAGCAGTACCTTTATGAATACGAATTCTAGGTAACATTTATTGAGCACCTCCTGTGTAGCAGGAACTCTACTACAATGCTCACAGCTCTCTGAGGTAGGTAATACTGCTGTGCCCATTTTACAAGAGAGGCCTCCACGTCAAGGTTCATGCATGGCAAAAGGCACAGATGGGAATATTCATACCCTGGTCTTCCTGAACTGCTTATTAGACTGTGAGCTTCTGGAGGAGGAGGCGGGCAGTGTCTTAGTGTATCTCAGCCCCATCACAGTGTTGACTGCATAGAGGAGAAAGTTAGAGAAGTCCCTTTCACTGAGGTGATGGCAGTGGGCAATAGCTAGGAGAGTGGCCAGACCAAGAATTGCAATCATGCTTCTAACAGGCTAAGAGAAAAGTCACATTTGTTAGGACGTTAGGGTATGAAAACACTTCCACAAACGTCATAGACTACTATGAAAATTAAATGTTCAAACTCATAGCTAATTCCCTTGGATTCTATCTAGTTAATCAGGGCCAATTTTAGTATTTGTTATGAGGTATCCCATTGAAGACCTAGGAGTTTCTATTATGTGAAGCTAGTTCCTTTGTCCGGCTACAACGCTTTTACTGCTCATTACTTGACATTAAGGTTTCTTTTCAACACACTTGTATCTCTGCAAGGAAAAAAATAAGGAAGGGAAACATTGTAAATTACTTTAGTTTCTCTGAGGCAGAAAACTTCAGGCTCTGAATTTCTGGTGTTTATGTGTCAGTTGAAATAACCAATTAGAAGTTAAAAGTGATCTTTTGGGTTCTTCATTTAAACTTAACTTTTCTTAGTAAATGAGATCAGGAATAGCAATTTGATTAAATCACACTCATCACCTAGAAAAATGTTAAATTTCTTTATCAGTGTAACTTTGGGCTTCTCAAAGACCACCAACAAGAGGACAGACAAGAGCCACACAAGAGCCATTCCCCTGATCCTGCCCTGTTCAGAGTCCCCATATTTTTACCTAGATTCACAAGTTAGTACAAAAATCTGCTGAAATATTTAAGCTCTCTTTAACTGTATCCTGAAGTCTTAAGTAAAAATAATTTATTCCAAATTGGCCCAAAGGGAATAAAAAGCAAAGTGAAATGAAATAATTTTATGTTGTTTGGACTGCCAAATTATGTAAAAAGTAAACAACTTAGGGAAAAAAAACCAAAACCAAAAAACTAGTGTTCTGCATTTTTTTTCCCTCCACTCATAAAAAGTACTATAAAAAAGTGCCTTTCTTTTAAGCACATTAAAGCAAACATTGAAAGGATTGACTCAGTACTCCACGTTGTGGGGAAAACAGCCTGGAGATATTTTAGCTGCCTGCTAAGCCTTTGGTATCCATCAGAACTGTATTTCCATAGTTGTGAAACTGACTGTAAGTGAAAGTCTAGTTTTTTTTTTTTTTTTTTAATTTTTTTTTCAACGTTTTTTTTAATTTATTTATTTTGGGGACAGAGAGAGACAGAGCATGAACGGGGGAGGGGCAGAGAGAGAGGGAGACACAGAATCGGAAACAGGCTCCAGGCTCTGAGCCATCAGCCCAGAGCCGACGCGGGGCTCCAACTCACAGAAGGCGAGATCGTGACCTAGCTGAAGTCGGACGCTCAACCGACTGCGCCACCCAGGCGCCCCTGAAAGTCTGTTTAATCATCTGTGTATTTCCAATTTGCCTACATAGGTAAAAGCACTTAGGACAGTGCCTGGCACATGGATAGTACATAGTAAGTGTTAGCAATAGCAATAGAATAGCTGAGATAGCATCCATAGATTGCCATGACAAAGAAGAAACATCAAGAGGGATGATCATCTAACCAGAAATGTAAATAGGGATTTTGATGAAGTCTGAAACTGAACATTCAGGAAGTTTCAGAAGCCCCCATTGAGGAATCCTCCAACCTCCTCTTTCACCTTGTCTTGAAACATAATTCAGAAAGTCCTTTTTAACAAACAGAGCAAACCTTTATTTCAAATTTCCCTTAGGCTGCTGTAACGTATTTAGCATTTGAGGAGATACAAAAATGCCCAACTTAATCACTATTTGGATGTATTTTATAAAAACACAGCTCAGAAAACCAGGCTGTGTTCAATATTAAAAGCAAACCAAAATATATCTCCAAGGATTGAACCAGCAAAGAATTAACATAGTTTATAATAGTTAGTAATATTAACTGATAACCCAGGCTACATGACCAATAAACTCTTTTCAAGTGTTTAATCTTACAAAAAATCAAGCCAAGGAACTAATGTTTTTCCCTGAGTTCTGAAAGATTTGGTAAGCCTACCAAAAATAAAAGTTTTTCTTTACGCACATATCTTAATATATTCACAAACCATTCCACATGAAAATACAAAATAAAACATTAAACAATATAAATTCAATATGCAAGAAAAAAAGCTGAGTGGGAGAAAAGGAAAAGTTATCAATTTTTTTTTTTCAACGTTTATTTATTTCTGGGACAGAGAGAGACAGAGCATGAACGGGGGAGGGGCAGAGAGAGAGGGAGACACAGACTCGGAAACAGGCTCCAGGCTCTGAGCCATCAGCCCAGAGCCTGACGCGGGGCTCGAACTCGCGGACCGCGAGATCGTGACCTGGCTGAAGTCGGACGCTTAACCGACTGCGCCACCCAGGCGCCCCAAAGTTATCAATTTTAACACGGACCTTATTGCCACTAGCCAAATCTTTAGTATGAGGTCCATAGGTAAGAAAATTCCAACATAATCATATGCAAATATGTAAATTAGTTGCATCCTCAGGTTTCTAGCTACACGCTTAATGAAGCATTAACGTGATATATTGAAACAGCTTTCATTTCAGGAGAACCTTGTTATAAAAAATAGAACTGGGGGAATACCTGAGTGGCTAAGTCAGTTAAGCATCCGACTCTTGATTTTGGCTCATGTCACAATTTCAGTTGTGAGCTTGAGCCCCACGCTGGGCTCCGTGCTGAGTGCGGAGCCTGCTTAAGATTCTCTCTCTTTCTTCCCCTCCCCAGCACCCCCTCTTAAAAAAAAAAAAGAGTAGAGCTAGCAACATTAGAATGTACTTGCCCTTTGGGAGAGCAAAATGAGCTAGACTTTTGGTTTACTTAATTACAGAGTCTTACTATCAAAAATAGATGCTCTAACTTAAAAAAAAATACTTTTTTTGGTAATATTTGATGACATTACTGAGAAGAACCCAGAAACGTTCTCTAAAAAAGAAAACAATCCTTCAAGATGTAGATATAACATTCTCAAAGAACTGTCATTTAAAAACACACAACCTCCTTTCTATTCCTTTTTATGTCCCAAATCAGATAATCTTTACACAGTCTCTGAGGCTCCAAGGAATTCCATTTCCACGGCGGCTTTGGGCGCTTGGGCTGAGCCACTCTTCTTTCGGAATTCTGCCGCGATTTCCTCAAAGGACTTTCCTTTGGTTTCCGGAACTTTGAAAAATGTAAACAGAGTAAAGGCCAGGACCACTCCAGCGAAGAGGAAAAACACATAAGGTCCACAGAACTTCTGCACAGAGAACAAATAGAGTTCCAATTAGCCGTCATTCTACTCCACTGTTCAGCAAATCTGCACAATATTAGGCTGCTTACCGCAATGTACTGGAAACACAGAGCTACAATGAAATTGCAGGTCCAGTTGCTGAATGCAGCTATTGCTAAAGCAGCAGGCCGTGGTCCTTGACTAAAGAACTCCGCCACCATGAACCAGGGGATGGGGCCTGGCCCAATTTCAAAGAAACTGACAAAGAGGAAGATGGCTACCATGCTCACGTAACTCATCCAAGCCAACTTATTCTGAGGAATAAACAAAAAGAGTGGAACTGGGATTATTGGCAGCTTCTTCCTTTAAGTAGGCTCTCGTTGAGTTCAGAGGTGACATAGCTCTCTTCTAGATATGTTTATGTGCAAATAACTACAAATTATTTTAGTCTGACACAAGTTTATTCTAGTCTGAGTCGTGCTTAAATCTTTTGAACTCCGTTATAGGAAATCCTCGGGATTAGGACTCTATATGACTCTCAGTCACTCTTTTCCTGTGAAAGAGGCAAGGCAAGAATCTATTGACCTTCACTCCTATTCATATCAATGTTGCCAGATGGAGTGCATTACCCTCCATGAAGTGGTGGATGAGTGTGCTAGGTTGGAGAGGTCCTGGGACTTGCCCTAGGTCACACAGGTAGCCAAGTGGCAGAGCCAGTGTTAGAACCCATTTGGGGCTGACCCCAGAGACTATGTATGCTCTGACCATTTTGCGACACTGCCTCCCTTGGTAACAAGTACAATGATAAATTGCAAGTAATGTGATGTTGAAGTCTTTAAACCTAAAACACTAGTTCCCTTTTTCTTTACATTCCTCCTTTGCATTATATGCTGTTCCTATGGCTTTATCTCCTAAGTCAGTCTCAAATGTTTTGACATGCAAAACACTTTGACCTGGAGCATAGAAGTGCTATCATATGGTAACCAAAAATCTCAGGACCAAAATCTACACTTACCAGTAGTATAAGTCCCACGGACATGAAGATAGCACAGACAAACATCCCACTCATTCCTATTAGAAACAGAGAGCGTCGCCCTGCCTTCTCCACAAGGAATACCTAGGAAGGTTTCAAAACATACTGAATTAAATGGTTTTTATGGCCAAAGAGGTCGTTTTAATTTATACAGCTGGAAACAGGCAGTTCTGTTATCCCATTTTTACAGATGTGGAACTGAGTGGGGGTAGAGACTCTTGCCTGAGGTGGCAGAACTGGTCTCAGTGAGCAGAAGTAATTAACAGATACCAGCTTCACTCAGTCACATTGCTTTCAACAGGCGATTCTGGAGAAAGAGCCATGGCCTTACCATCACTCTACAATTATCACTTGAGTACAGTATTAAGAGGCTGTACCTCTCGGATCTCCAGTAGATTTCTTATACATTTAAAATGACACTACATAAGAAATGACGTTAACTTATCTTTTGATAATTATCCTGTGACAAGTACAAGGTTTTGTGCACTGCAGACACCTGAAATCATGTAACTGTTGGGTTGCCAACCATTCTTATCCAACTTTCTCACTGCTAATAAAGTCAAATTATGGCCATTCACGTGGCAACTCACAGAATTTGATCACTTTACCAATTAGTCAGATATGCATTTTTCTGGTGTCCCTAAATGTATTTGGTGCTGGAAGTGCATTATCTATTTGAAAAGATAAGACTTCAAAGCAAAAGCTTAAAGTGCTTTCTTATCCTAATTCAGGAGATGTGTCATTGATACCTTTGGGTCTGTGGACCTTTGCAATTAATGGTTAAGATTTACAATTAGCCAAGACCAATATTTGTTAAATAGACTCTTCTTCTTGGAATACTGCCAAGGTTGGTGAATCACACACAAAAAACTATGTCATAATTTCTCACTTCAATGACTAAATTGGCTTGGCTCATAAATCTATCAGGAAATCTATAGCAATCCAATACCCTTGAGCTCTGGCTCTGAAAATACCTGAGAAACATTTGTTTTCACCTATAGCAAAAACCCCTTTCATTTCAGAGGCATTGCGTCTTCAGGTTTCAAATCACTTCAGGGTAATGAGCAAAGAGCCCACGTTTACTGTTGAAAAGGTAATAGGAGAAACAAATCTTTTCCAAGTTCATAACATTTCTCTATGTAATCTGATTCTGTCAGTATAACTTTCCAAGTTGACTTGATGACACCATGTCAAAGCTATCAAGAAAATAGAAGCATTTCTTCAAGAATGAGGGCTTTTACTATGTTTCTGCTGTTTCTGAACAATTATTACTAATAGGATAATAAATTCTAAAACCACATGCCTTGGAAACTGAGTTGGACTCATTTCTTGAGGCTAGGTAAGCAGTTGGGGAGGAGTGTGGCCCAGGGTGAGACTTGGTCAGGGGTTAGAGATGTTTGCCTAACCAGAACCCTTGTCTTTGCCCAAGACAATGTGTGTCACACAGGTTCTGGATGCCTCCTTGGAGTTTAGTAGCCACTGCTTCTCCTCTAGATCCATCTGTCTCCCCATTCCCTCCACAATTCTTCCTGTTTTGTTTTCTCTCAACATTATAGGCCCTCTTCTCCCGGCCCATTAGTGTGGAAGAAAATATGGAATGTGGAAGCATAATTCAGCATGGGGTTAGGAAAATCTTTCTTTTCCCAAATACTCATTCAAGAGAAAAAAATTGTTTGATTATGTCCCTTCCAAGTCAATGAAACATTAATATCCTATCAGTGCATATTCCTACGTGCATATCTTTATTTGAAAGGATATACATTGGTTAATTTGGGGGAGAGGAATTGGGTGACTTAGGGACTATCCTTTTTGTACTTTTTCTGCCTTAAAACAACTTTCCAAAAATACATGTAATTAAAAAATTTAGCCCTGGAGGGTTAATTAGGTAGCTGATTAGAGCTTATTTTTAAAATTATGTCACTCATCTGTTCAAAATCTGTCACAGAATAAAAGGATAAACTCTCAGAGGGTATATTCAGAATAGTCAGGATACTTTTCAAGGCAACAAGCAACTCCTCCTATTCCAACTGGATTGGTGGGGAGGGGAGACAAAAATGAAATTCTGCAGTAGTTTCCTTATTAGGCATTTAGAGTTTTGGTTACTCAATTTTGACAACCTGATGCTTTACATAGCAAATCCTGTTACATATAAAATGTTTTAAGCATAATCTCTATATTAAAAAAAAAAACATTTTGAAGTGGGGCTTGTAACAAACATAGCTCAGGAGACAAAAGAATGTGAGTAGTCCCTTGGATCACATCAGTAGCAGACCTTCATCGATTTCAAGTGGCCTTTTGGCTTGAACAGGCATTATCATGAAAGGCATATCTACAGAACTGCTGGTATTCCCTTGTTATCTGTTCTCTTTCCTCTTTCCAAGGTCCAGCACTGTTTAATGTAGTCTGGACAAATCTGTTTTTTGATCTAGGCAACCGGGCTGTAATTTATTGACCATTCTAAGGTAATAGTTAAAAGTCCATGTGCAGAGAAAGAAAAACAACTGACTAAAGTATATTGAGTACAGACAGCATTGTGACCAACATTGAAAAGCATGAACTTTTTGAATATCCTGCATTTGAAGATAAAAATAAGCCCAATTGTCCTCATCTTAGAATGAATTACATGAGTTGGGAAGTTTGGGGAGTTTTTTGTTGTTTGTTTACGTTAATTCTTCAATTGTTTATGTTATATATCATTGTCAAGATATTGAATCAGTCCTTATATAAGGTACTTGGTCTTAAGTGGACTGTATCACTTTTTCCCCTTGTCAGAAAAAAATAATAATAACATTTCAAAAATAGTAACATTTCAAGTTATACCACTTCTACTTCGTCTCTCATAATATCACAGACTTTTATGCATCACCTCATCACCGGAAGTTATGGCCTTGTGAGCTCTCTGGAAACTCTGCCCAATAGCCAAATATCGTAGGAATTTGCTGAGGCTGTTTAATTCTGTTACAGACAGATATATCTATTGCAGAAGACCTTTTTTTTTTTTTAAGTATTTTCCCCAGGGCATCAGGATAAAAAAAAGAATTTCAACCACGGAAAGAGAGGAGCCCAGGTAAAAGACCCGATATTGATAGAAATGACAGACTGTCACCAATCCCAATAGATTTAAGTACAGAGCAAAGGAGGACTACAGGTGTTTTTACAAGGAGGAAGTCCTCTGTGTCCCAAGTGAGTTATTAATTCACAAATGAGTGACTAACTGGCATCCCTACTCTGGGGATAACCAGTGATCCACCTGCTCGGTTATACTTGGTGGTTCATTATTTGCAGAAAGGACTCTTCTTGTGACTCACTTGGTTCTCTGCCTCTATAGAACAATAAGTGATTGGTCACTTTTGGATTACAAGGTTCTCCCCTCTCCCATTTCTGAACTGAGAAAGAAGCAGCATACTTATCTAGGGTATGAACTCACAGAGATAGCAGTGAAAACCATGTTGACGGCACCAACTCCAATGGTTGCATAAACAGGTTGGCTGATTCCAGCAGTCTGAAAAATGCTGGTTGAGTAGTAAAATATCTGTAAAGTAATAACAGTTTAGCCTTAATCAAGAATCCTGGAACTAATGGCTTGAAAGCAAGAAATATTTTAAGTTGTTTAGTTTTAGTTGTTTCTATGGAACCATGGTCCCTACAATGCCCTAAAGATTTTGTCTGTCCTCTCCTTCCGGGCGATGAGAAGCCACTATAAATCTTTAGTATTTAAAACTCCCGATTGCTTAAAGTTCTCTTTAAATTTAGCTGAAAACTCTGAATCTGCATTTTCTTTTTATATGTACTTAAAATTTTAAACTTTTTGTTAAGGTATAAAATACATACAAAAAATGTACATATAGCATAAGTATACAGATCAATTAATTTTCACAAACTGAACACACCTGTGTAAGCAGCACACATATAAAGATATAAATCATGTCTAGTCCTCCAGAAGCTCCCAGAATGTCCCCCTATTCTCCCAAGGAAATGCTTCAACTTCTAACATCATGATAAATTTCACCTAGTCTTGTACTTGCCATAACTGGAATCATACTGTGTGAATTATTTGTTATCTGGCTTCAACATTACCCTTGTGAGGATCATCCATATGGTTATGTGTGCTTGTACAGTGTTGATTATCATTGCTTAGTACTTTGTTGTATTAATATACCACTATTTATTACCCATTCTACTACTGATGGGTATTTAGGTAGTTGTCATTGGCGATTGCGAAGGGTGCTGTTGTGAACGTTCTAGTATAATCCTTTTGGTGAAAGACGTACATATTTATGCCTGGGGATAGAATTGCTGGACCATAGTGTATGCATGTGCTCACCTTTACAGATAACTGGCAAACAATTTTCCAACTGACACTCTCACCCATGTGTGTAAGAATTCTGGTTGCTACCACGTTTAATCCAACATTTTTCATTAATCCTCAGTGGACATGGAGAAATCTTCACAATCTCTCTAATAGCCTTTCTTACTAATTATGTTTTTATGTTTATAGCGGTCTTGTTTAGGCCATTCTGTCATTCTGTCATCCTCTCTCACTGCTTCCCCGGTTAACCTGTCCTGCTGGCTGGCACCTCTTCCTGTGGGTGGGGCTGATAGAGGAGAACTGTACCCACTGTGTTCAGTGAGGAGCGGCTTGCAGCACACTAGACACTATCCCACATTTGTAGGCTGCCCAACAGCTTCGGCTCACATTTCCTGGATGCCTCTAAGTCAGGCATGGGGATAGTAACTAAAGCAGGAAGGTTTGAAGAGATTAAGTATTGCGCCTCTGGATATATACAGGCAGAACTGAAAGAAAGCCTACAAAATTGGTCTCCAAACCCCAAAGGTTTATAGAGTATTAGATTAAAATGAACATCACTGACCCCTTAAAGGAGAACAGAGATGACAGAAGAGCAGTATTCAGCTTGTTGAGTGAGGTTCAGGCCTCCTTTTCTTCAACTGATGAGAATTACTATCTTTCCTTCTTCCAAGGCTCTGCCCATCCATCAGTCACCCTCAAAGTGTCCCCTGTGGATCTGTGATTGGCTCATTAAAGAGGAAACCCAAACAGCATTTTTAAAAGCAATAAAAGGGGTAAGTGATTTTCTGTATCTCGTTTTTTTAACAAATGCTTAATTATTTTCTTCTAGTAGTTAATTGCCAGTAGAATAATTTTAGTTTGCATAATGCAATGATTTCAGTTCAAAACCTAAAAGCTAGCTAGTTTAATATTCAGTATGTTTTTCAATCATGTCTTATCTACTACCCTCACTCACCCATATCATATCAGTTCACTCTATTGTTTATTTTGTATGCTGTCTCCATAAATACAGTGAAAGTTTCTTGGATGGCAGGAAATTTCTTTGCACCTGGCTACCTGGTATACTTCATTTAAATAGATAAAGGGAACCACGGGCTCCTTTTTCCTAAGCCATCAGAAATCCTAAATTTGGTTCTCAAGTCTAGAAGCCCCTTGTAATTCAGGTGGGTTTTTTTTTTCACAATTATTCTCCTTTTCCTTCTTTTGTATTAAATGTGAATTTTGCCTTTAACCTTCCATCTTAGTGGACACACAGAACCAGTGATTGTCGTTGACGTTTAAAAAAATTCTATGCCAATTTTAGAAAGCAGATGAAGCGAAACAAAGAAAATTAATGCTCACTCATTATATGTTTATTGTAGTGAAATGTGATGTCAACATTTTAAAATGTCTTTTAGCTATTTAAATTTACATCCTTTTCTTTCCCTATTTCATTCAATTTGCTTTTAGAGTTAGGGGGTATTCTTAAACTTACCGCATTGATTCCAGAAAATTGCTGGGCCATATGCAGCATCAATGCCACTATAATAGACTGTCGGTAGCTGGAATTGGTGAAGAGCTGAATTATGGAGACTTTTTGTTCACTTGATGCTTCTTCCTTTTCTTTCCTCATCTCAGTGATGTCTTTGGTGACATCATCACTTCCTCTGAGTCTTTTCAAGCCTGTCCCCCAAAATGATCAGGTTGACACAACTCAGGTCAAAACAAAAGTAAATTTACTTTTATTATGTTTTTGAAAGAGTTACAGATCTGCATAGCTCTTTCTATTGCTTTACAGCATGGGTGTTGGACATTCTTTTTGTTAAATTAAATCCTGTTTTAAAATTTTTAAATTAAAAAAAAATTTTTTTTTTCAACGTTTATTTATTTTTGGGACAGAGAGAGACAGAGCATGAACGGGGGAGGGGCAGAGAGAGAGGGAGACACAGAATCGGAAACAGGCTCCAGGCTCTGAGCCATCAGCCCAGAGCCTGGCGCGGGGCTCGAACTCACGGACCACGAGATCGTGACCTGGCTGAAGTCGGACGCTCAACCGACTGCGCCACCCAGGCGCCCCTGTTTTAAAATTTTTAAAAGCACATTTGGTTTTATCTAATGACAAAGAAAACTATGATCTTTATTATCATAGAAGCGTAATGCAAGTAAAGGTCTTTTAGAAACCTCTGGTTGAGTCCAATACCCTGCATGTGGGTTTCCCATTTGGGCTCGAGTGTTTATGGGTTTGAAATGGCATGCATGAGTCATATTAAGGTGATCTTTCACATTGTTCTTACATGTAATCACTGACTTCATTTGGAAAGCTCTGGTACCAATTTGATCAGTAAACATTCATGCTCACTGCTTTTCATTATCTGCTAGTTCCGAAACAATAGGAAGGGGGAAAAAAACCCACCCACAGACTTACTTTTCTTTGCTTTGACTTCCTCATCCAACTTGATGTAAAGGTATCTGGGGCTTTCAGGACAGAAGAGGAGCAGCAGAGACTGGAGGATGGCTGGCAGAGCAGACAAACCAAGCAGGATATGCCACTGCTCATGACTGCCCAAGATGAAGTTGAGGCCGACAATCTGAAGAGGCAGGGAGGAAACATAGCAGGTGCACAACATGTTGGGTCTGCTTTCTGCAACTATTTGTTGAAAAAGCACATTGACTGTTTAATAGTATTCCCTGGTGGGGAACCTGGGTGGCTCAGTTCGTGAAGCGTCTGACTTGGGCTCAGGTCACGATCTCATGGTTTGTGGGTTCGAGGCCGTGTCGGGCTCTGTGCTGACAGCTCAGAGCCTGGAGCCTGCTTCGGATTCTGTGTTTCCCTCTCTCTCTGCCCCTTCCCCACTTGTGCTCCCTCTCTATATCTCTCTAAAACAGATAAATAAACCTACAAAAATAGTATTCCCTGACAACTTGGATTCAAGTATGCTCAAACAGAAACTATTAATATTGTGTCCTACCTTAACTGAATTAGAGACTATTTGTTTTACAAAGAGTTCACTTAGGTTTGTTTTCATTAACTCATATGGGCCATTTAAGATGGGAAACAACCAAATTTTTAAGAACACATTTGACATCTAAAGCAACACCAAAAATCATGTGTAAACTTTGGACATTAAAAAATTTCTTCTTAGATTACCCAGAACTTAAATAAAATGGTATTCCATAGATAGAACAATTATTATAATGGGAACCCATTTTGTCATTCTTATTGCAGTGGTTTACCCCCTGGATAGTCGTAGGCTAGGGGCTCTGAAGACTCTGAGGTCCATGGGATAGAAGGGAAGGATAGAGCTGGCTGAACGAAAAACTGCTATGATAATCATATACATATTAATTTTCCAGGTAAAATGCTCAAAACAAAGGAAACCCAAGCAGTAAAAAAATGTGAAGTTTCCTATTCTTTGAAATCTAAACAGAATAATTTAATTCTAGAATAGCTCCAGAAGTTCAAGATCTGGCATGCTGGGTCATCTCTAGTGCCAATCCTACCAGAGATCCAAGGGGAGAATTGAGGAGTGGTGTACTAATCATTTAGCTTTGACATAAAAAGCTTAAGTCTCTACACCATCTCTACTCCCCTGGTGGAACTGGTTTTTTCCTTTGTGTTGGTCTACAGTGAGAGTGGACTGTCAGGGAGGGAGAAGTTGGATAGAGGATGGGTGAAGTAGGGGATCGAGTTTTTACCTGACTAATGAGAATGCCTGTGACAATGGCCAGCTGGTGAAGTGTGCCAAGGGCGCCCCTGAGTGTGGTCGGAGCAATTTCACCAATGTACATTGGAACCAAGCCTGAAATTAGCCCTGCATAAAACATGAACATAAATGTGAATGCAAGTGAACGCAAGATGAAGTTGTAGTTGAATATAGGAATGGAAAGAACTGATGAGTCGTGGATTTGGCAATCACTCATAGCACTGCCTTATTTAGTTAAAACCATGTTAAAATGGACTGTACATCATAAAGGCCTTAAGTTGTCTTCAGAAAAGAGATGAAAAAATGCTTTAATAATATTCTTAATCCAAACTCCTGGTATGAAAGGAAATGAGCACATATGTAGGCCAACCTTTTCACTTCAAAGAGAGTTTACCTGGGATGACAGTGCAACAGAGAACTACAAGCCCTGAGTGTCCACAACGTGCAAGTGCCTCAAGATCACTGTTAAAGTGATGAGCAGGGGTGTGGAGAGGTGGGAGAGGTTAAGGGGTTCAGGGGTTCTTCCTCCATTTTTCCAACCAGAGCAACCCATCTTCTTTATTCTCTCCCAAAACGGGCTTCAGAAAAGATTTTGGTGCTTAAAGGAATACAAAAAATTTGAAAAGCACTAGGCAATTCTGGCTTCTATAGCTTTCTTAAATGCAGATGTCATCGGTCATGTTGGAGTAGCTGCCAGAGTATCCAGCCATTTGCTGAGTGCACAGGAAGGTCAGACACTATCAATAAGCAAGGCTGAATGAGATGTTTGGCATTTTCTTAAGAATTTAAAAATAATATTTGTTAGAGTCTTCCTCTTAGAAAGATTGTCTACAAAATGGAAATGTATGGTTTTTTTGTAAAAGATGCATTCGGAAACTTTTGATATTTCTTTTAGTGCTTTAAATCGTTCTAAGATCTCACATGAACAGTTGCATGATTGAAATGGCATCTAAATTTTGGTTGACATTTACATGTGACTCTATTGTGTGGTCTGTTGATCTTAAATAAGAAGAAAACCTTTTTTTTTTTTTTTTGGCTTTATTCCAGGCTGTACTCTCTGTGTAATACTTACCTTTATATCTCAAGAACATAATAATGTAGATAAGCTCACAGGTCTGAAGTGACACAAATTTAAAGTCCAAATGTATTTCCTATTATTTTTAGCAATTTTAAAGCTCAGAACAGGACCAGGAATAATTTTAAAAGCTAGTTGGGGAGTACAAGTTACTTGGCTGTGCTAGTGTCCACAATGTTGATGGCATTTTTTTTCAATTTTGCCAAAATATTTGTGATTTTTTTCCTACTGTATGTTAAAAATTGGAGAGAGAAGAAAGAGGAATCATGATTTGGGCCTCCTCAATAGTGTTAGTATTTGCATTTTACAGAAGGTTCAGTTAATATATCTAAGGCCAGGCCAAGATAGTGCCAGAATTGATACATGCTGAATCTAAATCTTGCCACATGTGGGTTGACTCTTCACCTTGATAAAGCTATCCTAACTTTTAGCTATTTATATTAACATTGAAAATAACAAAAAAATACTTTTAATTAAGTTATTAACTTATGGATATTTTAGACTTTTGTTTTACCTGATCATTGAAGACACATGAAACTATATAGTCTTTTCTCTTCGGAAGTAAATGTAAACATTTTATACATCATTTTGCGCTCTCTCACGTCCCCTCCTCCCGCGTCCCCAGCCCCAGTGAATATTAGTGCTCTGAAAGGCAGCTATGATTTGGGACAATGTAAAACCTTGGCTCCAAACCACCAGAATCAGGGCTTCACTTGCACTGAGAAGCTAAAGATTTGGCTATTGTAGAGATTAAGTGATCCTCCCTTTGTTCACACCCCTGCTGGTTAAATTTGCTTCTGAAAGTTTGAAACCTATAAAAGTTTGAAAAGCTGTTTCCCAGAACTAGTCATTCCAGATATTCAGATGTGAGGCTCACAGGGGGAGCATCCTTCGTCCATTGTGAACTCTTCAATCATCTGCTGCTGTGTGACTCCCTCTCCTTATGGTCACCGTCACTGTAATGCTTCACCCAACCATGTCTGGAACCCAATGGCTAGGGAATGTGGTCTGAGAGGTGGGCCTGAGTGTCAAGGTCTTTCCAGAAAGGAGAGACAGAGACATAAGTGGCCAAATAGGCCCGAAGAGCTGAGTTGGGGGTTGCGGGTGTAGAAGCATGCTACTGTCTCCCGCACAACAGAAGCGATAACGACAGCTAGCTTTTCTTGGCAGCTTGCTGTAGTCAGATCCTATGCTGAACATTTACATGTATTCTCACAAGTGCCTTACATGGTAGATATTATCTCCTTCGTTTAACAGATAATGAAACTAAGAGTTAAATAATTTATCTGAGATGATACCACTAGAAACTGCCATGAGCAAGAAGATAGCTTCACAACTCCCACTTACTGGTCCCAAACCTGCTTGACTCTGGACTTCAATTTCATGCTATTGCCTTTCCCTTTTGTGACGCCACCTTAGGCTCAAAAACTTCCCTGCATGTTACCACATCTGCCGTTAGAATTTTTCAGACAGATGTGTGTGTGTGTGTGTGTGTGCGAGCACATGCACATGTATGACTTACCACAATAGAGTCCTGATATGCTTCTTCCTGAAATTATAAGAATGTGAGATGGTCCCAGTTTGGAAAACCCCATCAAGAGAGCTCCAGCTAATGAGAGAACATTTGCTACCAACATGGCTTTGATTCTGAAATTTTAAAAAGCAAGGATTATAAGTTCAGCATCAAAACTTGATAAAATTATTTGCCCTCAGAGTATGCTAAGGTATTTACTTAAGAGCAGTTATTTTAATTTTGCTGAAACAGCTAGTTGGGGATCTTAAACCATGACTGCTAGTTTGATTTATCTGTTGTCTAAAGCATTAACGATTAATGTTTATAATGAGAAAATCTGAGTTTCATGCACATGATCTCCACATTTTAATAGAGATGATTCAATTGTGGTGATGACTGATTTGCTTTAAGATAATACTTCTGAAACTTTTGCAAACAATTAACTAATTAAGTTTTCTTCAAGAGGGCACCTGGCTGGCTCAGTTGATAGAACATGTGACTCTTGATCTCAGGGTGTGGAGTTCAAGCCCTACATTGGGGGTGGAGCTTACTTTAAAAAAAAAGAGTACAGATACCATTAAAAATAAAAATAAATAATTACGTTTTCTTCAAGTTGATTGCTGTAAGGCATAATTGCCTGTTGATAGCTATATTCAACACTGTAGTTGTAACTTATGACTTTCTTTCTTTCTCTTTCTTTCTTTCTTTCTTTTCTCTCTCTCTTCCTTCCTTCCTTCCTTCCTTCCTTCCTTCCTTCCTTCCTTTCTTTCGTAATGGTGCACATTTTTAGTTGATGTAGGTCATGTAAGGAACTTTCAAAGTTAAATTTTCTTTAACATGAATTACTTGGAAATAAATTAAAATATACTTTGACTTTAAGCCTTATCAAAGAGAATTATAATTATTCTTATTTTGACATAGTATGTCATATTTCCAGAATCAATGAATTAGTGTCAACCAATGTAAAACATGTAATCAAGTTGACAATAGTAACAAAAATATCATTTTCAAAATTAATCAT